>NC_138775.1:253434711-253867211 GCF_965119305.1 Pelophylax lessonae | reverse complement strand
TATACAGGATCCAATTAACCTACCAGCATGTCTTTGGAGTGTGGGAGGAAGCCGGAGTACCTGGAGGAAACCCACACAGGCACAGGGAGAACATGCAAACTTCAGGCAGGTAGTGTCGTGGTTGGGATTCAAACCAGTGACCCTCTTGCTGCTAGGTGAAAGTGCTAACCACTACACCACTGTGCTGCCCAATAAGTGTATATTGATTGGTTTGCTTGAAAGTTATAGTGCCTACAAACTGATATATATATATATTCTGGAATTTGTATTTTTTTTTTTTTTTATTATACTAATGGCAGCGATTAACAACTTCTAATGGGACTTTGATGTTGTGGCAGGCAATCTGACACTAATTGACACGGGGGGAACTGACTAACTGCCACTGACCTCACCAGTGCCATTAATATAGTGATCAGTGCTAAAAATATGTGCTGTCACTGTACTAATGACACTGGTTGGGAAGGGGTTACCATCTAGTGTAATCATCTTTGTGTAATGTGTGTAAAAAGTGCTGATTTTTACTAATGTTCTCAGTTTCTTATCCCTGCACAATGTGTACAATCACAGTGGGAGCCGCCTGGGGAAGCGTGCATGTGCAAGCCCTAAACCCGGAAGTAGGCAGCAATGTATAGGTAGGGCGTTTTGTCTACAGCCACCACTCGCCCGCTGTACATTGCGGATAGGCGAGAAGTGGTTAGGAAAATTTGCCCACTTTTTTATATTGAAGAAACCGGTTATATGAAAGTTCCTTCAACATCCTTGCAGCTGATATGTTACAGCAGAGTATAGGTAGCATTGACATTCAGATATATACGGATTTGACAACTTCCGCATTGTGAAAGTAGAAGTGGAATCTGTTGGACAATAACTGCATTCATAAACGTGTGGTTACCAGCCAACAGAATTCTCTGTCCTGCTGCTTAATACCTGTAAAGATTTCACTCGTGTGGGGGGACGTGGTCTGCCAATATTGTTGGCAAATTAGGTTTAAAATGAGCTAATCTGTCTGATCATCACAAAGGCTTAGCAGGTAGCAATGTAGCGTTGAAGCATCAGGGTCATAAAAAATTCATAGTTTTTTTTTTTTTTATACATTGCCATCATGTTCCAGTCTTGCCAGTTTTCCCCAGGAAAAACTAATACAATTTCTTTATCCTTTATATGCACACATAACTTATTCCCCAAAGCTTTGAGGAACCAATAGGACTGATCATGTCAGGTGTTGTATCCAGAGTATTCACCCCCTCCGCAGTCATACAAACACCCCTCCGCAGTCATACAAACACCCCTCCGCAGTCATACAAACACCCCTCCGCAGTCATACAAACACCCCTCCGCAGTCATACAAACACCCCTCCGCAGTCATACAAACACCCCTCCGCAGTCATACAAGCACCCCTCCGCAGTCATACAAGCACCCCTCCGCAGTCATACAAGCACCCCTCCGCAGTCATACAAACACCCCTCCGCAGTCATACAAACACCCCTCCGCAGTCATACATCACCCCTCCGCAGTCATACATCACCCCTCCGCAGTCATACAAGCACCCCTCCGCAGTCATACAAACACCCCTCCGCAGTCATACAAACACCCCTCCGCAGTCATACAAACACCCCTCCGCAGTCATACAAACACCCCTCCGCAGTCATACAAACACCCCTCCGCAGTCATACAAACACCCCTCCGCAGTCATACAAACACCCCTCCGCAGTCATACAAGCACCCCTCCGCAGTCATACAAGCACCCCTCCGCAGTCATACAAGCACCCCTCCGCAGTCATACAAACACCCCTCCGCAGTCATACAAACACCCCTCCGCAGTCATACATCACCCCTCCGCAGTCATACATCACCCCTCCGCAGTCATACAAACACCCCTCCGCAGTCATACAAACACCCCTCCGCAGTCATACAAACACCCCTCCGCAGTCATACAAACACCCCTCCGCAGTCATACAAACACCCCTCCGCAGTCATACAAGCACCCCTCCGCAGTCATACAAGCACCCCTCCGCAGTCATACAAGCACCCCTCCGCAGTCATACAAGCACCCCTCCGCAGTCATACAAGCACCCCTCCGCAGTCCTACAAGCACCCCTCCGCAGTCCTACAAGCACCCCTCCGCAGTCCTACAAGCACCCCTCCGCAGTCCTACAAGCACCCCTCCGCAGTCCTACAAGCACCCCTCCGCAGTCCTACAAGCACCCCTCCGCAGTCCTACAAGCACCCTTCCGCAGTCCTACAAGCACCCCTCCGCAGTCATACATCACCCCTCCGCAGTCATACATCACCCCTCCGCAGTCATACAAACACCCCTCCGCAGTCATACAAACACCCCTCCGCAGTCATACAAACACCCCTCCGCAGTCATACAAACACCCCTCCGCAGTCATACAAACACCCCTCCGCAGTCATACAAACACCCCTCCGCAGTCATACAAACACCCCTCCGCAGTCCTACATCACCCCTCCGCAGTCCTACAAACACCCCTCCGCAGTCCTACAAACACCCCTCCGCAGTCCTACAAGCACCCCTCCGCAGTCCTACCAGCACCCCTCCGCAGTCCTACCAGCACCCCTCCGCAGTCCTACAAGCACCCCTCCGCAGTCCTGCAAGCACCCCTCCGCAGTCCTGCAAGCACCCCCCCGCAGTCCTACAAGCACCCCCCCGCAGTCCTACAAGCACCCCTCCGCAGTCCTGCAAGCACCCCTCCGCAGTCCTACAAGCACCCCCCCGCAGTCCTACAAGCACCCCCCCGCAGTCCTACAAGCACCCCCCCGCAGTCCTACAAGCACCCCCCCGCAGTCCTACAAGCACCCCCCCGCAGTCCTACAAGCACCCCCCCGCAGTCCTACAAGCACCCCCCCGCAGTCCTACAAGCACCCCCCCGCAGTCCTACAAGCACCCCCCCGCAGTCCTACAAGCACCCCCCCGCAGTCCTACAAGCACCCCCCCGCAGTCCTACAAGCACCCCCCCGCAGTCCTACAAGCACCCCTCCGCAGTCCTACAAGCACCCCTCCGCAGTCCTACAAGCACCCCTCCGCAGTCCTACAAGCACCCCTCCGCAGTCCTACAAGCACCCCTCCGCAGTCCTACAAGCACCCCTCCGCAGTCCTACAAGCACCCCTCCGCAGTCCTACAAGCACCCCTCCGCAGTCCTACAAGCACCCCTCCGCAGTCCTACAAGCACCCCTCCGCAGTCCTACAAGCACCCCTCCGCAGTCCTACAAGCACCCCTCCGCAGTCCTACAAGCACCCCTCCGCAGTCCTACAAGCACCCCTCCGCAGTCCTACAAGCACCCCTCCGCAGTCCTACAAGCACCCCTCCGCAGTCCTACAAGCACCCCTCCGCAGTCCTACAAGCACCCCTCCGCAGTCCTACAAGCACCCCTCCGCAGTCCTACAAGCACCCCTCCGCAGTCCTACAAGCACCCCTCCGCAGTCCTACAAGCACCCCTCCGCAGTCCTACAAGCACCCCTCCGCAGTCCTACAAGCACCCCTCCGCAGTCCTACAAGCACCCCTCCGCAGTCCTACAAGCACCCCTCCGCAGTCCTACAAGCACCCCTCCGCAGTCCTACAAGCACCCCTCCGCAGTCCTACAAGCACCCCTCCGCAGTCCTACAAGCACCCCTCTGCAGTCATACACCACCCCTCTGCCTATTTTATCTGAAACCCCTTTAAAGTGGAACTGCACTCCATCCGAGCATCACAAACCAAAAATACTATTTGATTAATTTGTATTATTCAAAGCAATCCCATCCATCCAGGTCTCCGTGCTTTATTTTGCTGAGAAATAATTTTGAAAAGCACCCCCTCGCATTTCTTGTCTTGGCTATCTTGAGTAAGGGCAGATGATTCCTGTATCATTTACTTCCTGGAATCCATCTGCTCTTAGCTCAGGCGAAGGCTGAGCTGAGATCCCTCCCTCCTCTCCTTTAAGACTCCTGGTATATATGACATCATTTGCCTAGGCATGGAAACCAGGAAGTAACTGAAGAAATGTAATAAAAAAACCAGTAAATATGATATACTTTCGTATCTATTTACTAATGCTTGCAGCATAAGGATTAAAAAAAATCCATGTTGATTGAGGGAGGGAAGTTCCACTTTAAGGTGGACTTAGCACCAGAAAATTGTTTACTGGGAAGATATTTTGTACAAATAACAAATTACAGGTTTTTCATACCTAGCACAGCGATTAGTGCACTCCCCCTGACAATGACTTATCAGGGGATGTAATGGCTTCATGGTTTCTTTCCAGAGGGATAGCTAATGCTATACACGTGGGGCTGAATGAGAGGAATCCACTGAATCCTCTATCCATGCTAAACAGCACTAATGGAGGAGCCTCCACTGTGTGCTATTATGTTCTGATGGCAGGCACCCGCAGCTGCCTGAATACCCAAACATTGACTGCATCTGATAGGATGCTGATCATTTCCCACCCTGCTTGGGTGTTTTTTTTTTTAAAAATAGACTTTAACACCAAGTGGAACCTACAGGGTCCCCAACAGCTCAAAATTTGGCAGGTTCAACAGGAATTGGCCAAAATTCAAACAGTGTATGGCTACTTAAAGGGTAACTCCACTTATGTGGGGGGAAAAAATGGCAAACGAAGAATAAAGAATATAGCTTATACAATTGCAACCCAAATCATATTGTAATTAAATGTTCCTAAAAATGACCTTTCCTTTTCAATCTGCAGCTGTTGTAATTTTCTAAAATTGCAATACAATATGGCTACCTGGAGGTGTTCTGTACACAGAATGTATACTGACCACACCCCAGAAACATCATTTCCTGCTTGTGTGATTGGCTCACTAATTTTCCCAGAAGTCTGCACTAAGATAAAAGTCAGATTTCTGGCATCCCCTGCAATAAAAATGTGATTTTTGGTGAGATAATCCCAATAGGAACATGTCTAATGGGATGCAGGCCCAGCAGATTTCTGTATTAGAGCCCTGCAGCTTCCACAGCTGATAGATGATTATGAAACCACTCCCGTTTGACCCACTCGACGCAGAGGAACAAACAATAATTTCTTCAGAATAACAAAAGGTAGGGATCTGCAACAGTTTGGTAAAATCCCTGCAATGTACAGAGATCACCCAGAGGGGAATGTTTTTTTTTTCCAACAAAAGTGGAGTTACGCTTTAAGTTCCAGGACATTTCCCAGGGTTATTATTTCTCCTTCCTGGACTGAGCTGCTGCTTCAGAATTTGGTTATTTGGATCCAGTGCCTGTGCAGTTCTTAGCTGTGTTCACAAATGTCTGACCAACTCCTATAGTCTCCTGCCTTGTGAATCTCTACAGAGTGACAAGTGATCACTGGGGGAGAGGAGACTTGGAACGTGCTTTCTCCTACCTGTAGCAAACTAATTACTTTTGTAACAGTCTAGGCAAAGTCGCCTAACTGGAACTTTGTGACTGCTTTTTAATTATAACATATACATTTTTTTTTGGTTTTCATTCGGTGTTCTAAAGATATTGAAATGCCCACTTCAAAGGGACAATGTCTGTGAGATTAAAGCAGATTTCCGCCCACCGCCCCCTTTTTTTTTTTTTTTTTTTTTTTTATGAAGTCAAGAAAAAAAAAAAAAAAATGGGCCCTTATCTGACAGAGGAGGAGTAGAGAAGGGGGGGGGGGAATTTTCTCCTGAGGGTGAAGATCTGCTTTATTGGAGTCTGCCATGGCCGATCTCTTCTAGATGGTTGTCTTGCTTTAATTTTGATGCTCTGACTTCTATACTTGTTCTGATCAACGATTCAGACAGAGTTTACTTGGATACAAGTATATCGAGTTTTTCTGACATTCTTTTACTGCATGCTTGTTCCAGGACTGGGACTGACACTTTGCCCACGTTTTACATTGTTCCGATTTGACATGTCAAATCACATGTGAAATTGAAGCCAATTGATAGCAATTGCAACTCTGACTTTGTGGCGCCGCACCGATTCCCAAAAGAAGTGTCCTGTACTACTTTTGATGACTTCGGGGGCGATTTCCATAGACATCTGTGCAGGAACCCGGGGGGCGATTTCCATAGATATCTGTGCAATCGCTCCTGAAGTCGGACTGAAATGCCGGCTTGAAATCGTGCGAGTTTAGCTGAAGGGTCAAGCCCCGTACACACGTACCGATCGTCGGCGAACGATCGGCCGTCTTTTGTCCAGGGCTGTCGGTGTCTGTTGAAAAGTGCAAAGACTGCACAAGAATTTTGTCCGCCGACTGCAGAAGTGATGTCATGTAATGGTTAACTTTCCCTGTGTTTTTTCTTTTCTGAGCATGCCCAGTCTTGCAAATCTGCTGTCTGTCGGCCGAATTCTGTACTGACTGGCGAACAATCGGCCGCTCTGGTGTCGGCATACAAAAATTTTAATGCTTGCATGACAGATTCTTGTCGGCAGAATGTGCGCTGACGGCTGTCGGAGGCATCATACTAACAAGCGTACAATCGGCAGATCGTTCGTCGGCCGACGCTTGTCTGCCGACGATCGGTACGTGTGTACGGGCCTTCAGTCTCAGTGTGAACCTTGGCTCACCACAGTTAAGGCTCGTACACAATTACCCCACACCATAATCCCCCCTCCACCAAATGGTTTAGACCAGTGCACAAAGGAAGCCCATAAGGACCTGGATGACAGAGTTTGCGGTGGGCCAACTCAATACTGAACCCTACAGACTAAGGGCTCTTTCACACGGTCCGCCTCCGTACGCGGATCCGTGCTGCTCAGCGGGGATCGATCCGCGATCCTCGCTGAGCCGGCGGATGACAGCTCCGTCTCCGCTTGCAGTGCGGAGAGGGAGGTGTCACAGCCCCCGCTGCTCTCTATGGGGAATCGGATGAGAGCAGACCGCCTGTCCGCTCTCATCCGATCCCCAGGACGGATGGAAAATAGGGGTTCCATCCGTCCGGATTTCACGGACAGGATCGGATGCGGGTGTCAGCGGACATGTCACCGCTGACATCCGCTGCTCCATAGGGCTGAATGGGGCATCCGATCAGATCTGCCTAAAAAACTGACAGGAGGATCTGATCGGAACGCCCGTGTGAAAGAGCCCTAACATCGTACATAGGACAAAATCTCCTCAGATTTTTCTCTCTCATGCTCAGCGGTCATAACTGTTTTTAGTTGACAGTGCAGAATTTCTCATCCGATTTTTATTTATTTTTTTTTGGGAAGTTTGTTCCTAGACTTCCGGGTCGTCGGCAACTTCAGATCATACGCGGTCTTTCGTATCCGATTTTCCGCGGACGTACTGCATACACATTAAACGAAAATTGGTCATGCTGGGGACGGATGATAAATTTTGGTGTTTGTCCCTCCGTTTTTTTTTCCTTGAAAAATATCGGCATCGGCTGCTGAAAGTTGTTTACACACTAGCCGAAAATCGTACGATTTTACCTCGGACGGGAATTTTCGGCATATTTTCTACTATTGTGTACCCCACTTTAGACCTGGCCAAGCATCTCTCATTTTCAGCAGGGAGCCTGCAATGACGGACCTTCATAACCCTCCCAAGATAGTCACTTTTACTTGGTGTATTGAGGTACCCTTTAGTTGTGGTGTGATTAACTGAAATCTGAAATAATATATAAATATACAAATTTAAAAAAAAAGGAATGCAGTTCTGCATTAATTAATACATCATTAGGGCCTCAATCACACGGGCGTACTATAGCATGCACCCTTGTGAGGACTGTGTGCCTGCACTGAGATGCACAGGTGTTCCATACATCTCTGTACACTCAGTCCCATTCATCTCAGTTGGGATGAAGCAGCTGCACTGACATATCCGCTGCTCCCGATTTGAGAGCCATGCAGGTTTGCGGTGCTGAACACAGGCATATTTAGCGTTATGCACCAACACAGTTGTTAAATTAGGAGCAACAGCTGTGTCCATGCAGCCGCTGCATCCCTATTATAATGAATGGGACTGCCTGCACTGGTGTGTACAGAACACCTGTGAATTCCTGTGTGGGAAAACACAACGCTTGCAAGGGCATGAGCTATAGTACACCAGTGTGAATGAGGTCATACTGTACACTATATTACCAAAAGTGCTGGGACGCCTGCCTTTACACACAGATGAATGTTAATGGAATCCCAGTCTTAGTCCATAGAGTTCAATATTGAGTTGGCCCACCCTTTGCAGCTTTAACAGCTCCAACTCTTCTGGGAAGGCTGTCCACAAGGTTTAGGAGTGTCTATGGGAATGTTTGACCATTCTTCCAGAAGCTCATTTGTGAGGTCGGGCACTAATGTTGGATGAGAAGGCCTGGCTCAATCTTCGCTCCAATTCATCCCAAAGGTGTTCTATTGGGTTGAGGTCAGGACTCAGGCCAGTCAAGTTCCTCCACCCCAAACTCACTCATCCATGTCTTTATGGGCTTTGCTTTGTGCACTGTTATGTTGGAACAGGAAGGGGCCATCCCCAAACTGTTCCCACAAAGTTGGGATCATGAAATTGTCCAAAATGTCTTGGTATGCTAAAGCCTTAAGAGTTCCCTTCACTGGAACTAAGGGGCCAAGCCCAACCCCTGAAAAATAACCCCACACCATAATCCCCCCTCCACCAACCAGTGCACAAAGCAAGTCCGTAAAGACAGGGATGAGCGAGTTTGGGATGGAGGAACTTGACTGGCCTGCAGAGAGTTCAGACCTCAACCCCATAGAAAACCTTTGGGATGAATTAGAGTGGAGACTGCGAGCCAAGCCTTCTCGTCCGATATCAGTGCCTGACCTCACAAATGTGCTTCTGGAAGAATGATCAAACATTCCCATAGACACTCCTAAACCTTGTGGACAGCCTTCCTAGAAGAGTTGAAGCTGTTGTAATGACAAAGGGTGGGCCAACTCAATACTGAACTCTACAGACTAAGACTGGGATCCCATTAAGGTTCATGTATATTAGATGCACAATTAATCCTTAAATCGTGATCTCGATTCACCCCCCCCCTCACGATCTTAAATTGGCATGTCCTCGATTCTTACAGAGCTGTTCTCTGCTCACTTAGACTCTATTCACACCAGCGCGACTTGTCAGGCGACTTGTCAGCCTGACAAGTCGCGCTCCCTCGCAGTCCATTGACTGCTACAGGACCCGTTCTAATAGGAGCGACACAAGTCGCTCCGACTTAGAAAAAGGGTCCTGTACTACTTCGGGGTGACCTCGGAGCGACTTGCATAGACTTCCATTATGTGAAGTCCATGCAAGTCGCTCCGAAGTCGTGGTGCATGGGAATGCACAAGTCGGGCCCGAAGTAGTACAGAGTCGTGCCGCCCCAGTGTGAACCGAGTCTTAGGCCCCGTTCACACTGGGGCGATCCGACTTCCCGGGACGACCTCCGAGGTCGCGGTGCGAGCAGCGCGCCGCGACTCTCGGAGTGGCCGGCACGGACTTCATAACATTGAAGTCTATGACGGTCGCTCCGGGTCGCCCCAAAGAAGCTCCGGACCTTTTTTCTAAGTCGGAGCGACTTGTGTCGCTCCTATTAGAACGGGTCCGCAGCTTCCCTATGGAAGGCGACCTGTGAGGCGACCAGGTCGCCTCACAGGTCGCCCTAGTGTGAACGGGACTTACAGCTGTCAAAAAAAAAAAAAAAGCCCGCAAATGTTTAGCAACATTGTTAAGGCTGCTAGATAACTATAAACACAATGTTTTACAATGTATCATATATAAATTTTGGCAGAGTCCCTAGAGAATAAAATGGCGATCGTTGCAATCTTTTATGTCACACTGTATTTGCGCATAAGTCTTTTAAATGCAGTTTTTTGGGACAAAATACACTTTAATGAATTAAAAAAAAAAAAATTAAACGGTAAAATCAGCTAAATTTTTTTGTTTAATGTAAAAGAAGTTACCCCGAGAATCGTGATCTTTATTCTAAGCAAAAAATTTGTGATTTTCATTTTATCCAGAATCTTGCAGCTCGTGTGTGTTCCATTACTTTTGGTAATGTATGTTTTAATGTACAATCATTGTAAGTACCGGAATGTGACCTGGTATCTGCCTCTTGCACTCCACTGTACAGCAGAGCCCAGACTGGGAGAGGAAGAAGTACAAGGAGCCATCTGGTTCATGTGCTGATAGGACAAGATAAAAGTGCAAGATTAGTTCTTCAGTCCCAGGATTGCTTGGGCTCAGGGGATGTGGGTTTAATCACTCTAGTTGTTGTTCAGCCTGGAAGACTGATATCTAGTAGGAGGAAAACATTTCTGCAGGGGACATCTCCGGATTTAATGAGGGTATTTCAATAAAAACTGCACTGTTTATTATTTTTTTGGCTGGAGTATCCTTTAAACCCCCGTTGTGCATTGTATTTTAGCTTATGCAGTATTGTTGGTGTTGTGGTGTTTTTTTTTTTTCTCTTGTTAAAGATAACCCCATAATAAATATTTCTTCCTCTACTCTGTTATGTAAAAGTGGAGAGGCGCCCAGAAGATTAAAGCCGTAGACATGGCTTATCGTGTGATTGGATAGACGATGGCATGAGCTTTTAATGTAATGAGTTGTTTTAGAAATGTCTCTCTGATTATAAAAATCCTGCAAACATATTGGCTTGCCTATTAAATTAAGCTCTATTCTTACAACCCTTGACTGCTAGGCGTGTTTGTCTGCCCTGATGCTTCTAGATTTCATCATCCATGTTGGGTGGGAGATGGTGGGATTACGGTGTGGTGATTCCGTTCAGAATGTCGTCCTATATAGGTTTTTAAAAAAAAAAAAAAAACACCTTGCATTTTGGAATGTATATTCCATTAAACCTTCTGAAGCCTTGACAGTTTTAGTATTCCGGCGGATCCATCAGTGAGGCGTAACTGAGAATCTCCAGTAGAAGCAACCAATCTCTGTCTCGCTGGTCAAAAGTTGGCTGTCATGGTAAGCCCAATGTTCTCACACACTTCTGACAGCGGTTAGTTGTGCAAACACAATCCCATCCTGGTTGATGAAATTTTCATGTTAATTGGAATGGAGAAAAGAGTAGGTTAAGCCATCCTAGAGATGGGCCCTGCGCCACCCAGCACGGCAAGGCAATAGCATTAAAGCTGTTCTTAACTGCATCTGAGCACCACAAACTAAAAACACGATTTCATTTTTAACCGCTTCCGGACCGCCCGCTGCACATTTACTGCGGCAGGCTGGCCCTCCTGCGCGAACCGATGTATCCCTACGTCGGTCGCAGGCTTGGTGCTGGGAGCGAGCGCACGCTCCCGCCCCCACTAGGCAGCGGGGATGCCAATACACGAGACCGGCGGCCACGATTGCCGCTGGGCACCCGCAATCGCTCCCCACTGAGAGAGAAGAATGGTCCACTGTTGTAAACCCAGCTGACCGTTCTCTCTGAAATGATCACAGAGCGCCTGTGATCCTTCTATATAGGATCACAGGTCTCTATGATCATTTCACAAGCCCCTTCCCCCCACAGTTAGTAAACACTCCCCTAGGCTCACATTTAACCCTTTGATCACCCACTAGGTTAACCCCTTCCCTGTCAGTATCATTTTTACAGTAACAGTGCATATTTTTAGCACTGATTACTGTAGTAATGTCGCTGGTCCCCCCAAAAGTGTCAGTCGGGTACGATCTGTCCGCTGCAATGTCACAGTCCTGCTTAAAATCGCAGATCGCCGCCAGTACTAGTAAAATAAATACATAAAAATGACAAATCTTTTCACTAGTACAACTTCTGCGTAAACCAATCAAAATACACTTATTGCGATTTTTTTTTTTTTTTTTTTTTTTTTTTTTTTTTTAATACCAAAAATATGTAGCAGAATACAATTTTGGTCTAAAAGGATTTTTTGGGGGAGAATGTTATATAGCAGAAAGTGAAAAATTTTGTTGTGTTTAGTTTTTTTTATCAGAATTGTCGCTCTTTTTTTTTGTTTATAGAGCAAAAAAATTAAAGTCACAGAGGTGATCAAATACCACCAAAAGAAAGCTCTATTTGTGGGGAAAAAGGGACATGATTTTATTTGGGTACAGCGTTGCACGATTGCGTAATTAAGGGGGCAAATTCTTCTGGTCCAGAAATTAATATTCAAAGCACACTCCTCCCCTTTTATCCATGTCTCATTGCCCCGTCTAGCATTTCTGGACATGGCCATCTTGAGTAAGGGCAGATAAGCATTTACTTCTGGAATCCATCTGCCATAGGGCTCTTTCACACGGGCGGTCCGATCAGATCCGCCTGTCAGTTTTTTAGGCGGATCTGATCGGATCCTCCATGCAGCTCTATGGGGCAGCGGGTGTCAGCGGAGGTCACCTCTGCTGACACCCGCTGCCATCCACATCCGATCCTGTGCTGAAATCTGGACGGATGAAAACCCTATTTTTCCATCCGTTCAGTAATCGGAGCGGATCTGATGAGAGCGGACAAGCGGTCCGCTCTCCTCCGATCCCCCATAGAGGGCAGCGGGTGCTGAGACACCTCCCTCTCCGCTCTGCAAGCGGAGACGGAGCTGTCATCCGCCCGGCTCAGCGGGGATCGCGGATCGATCCCCGCTGAGCAACACGGATCCGCCTGCGGAGGCGGACCGTGTGAAAGAAGCCCTAAGCTCAAGCATGCATGAGGGTGTGCTTAGCTGGGAAAACCCCTCCACCTCTCCTCCTCTTCTGAAGACTCCTGTGAAGTATGACATTTTCCTAGGCCGTAAAACCAGGAAGTTTAAAACAAGTAAATAAATTATATTTTCCTATCTATTTATGAATTAAAAATGTTGATTGAAAGAGTGAAGTTTCACTTTAAGGAACCTTTACCTGTCCAGCTCTACCCCTTCACCCCCTAAAGTGATCAGGACAATATCCTGCTCACTGGATCCAGACACACGCCTGAGTCAGGCAACTGTTGTCACATTTCTGTGGGTAGATTTACTTTTCAATTTCTCCACAAGTGAGGTTAGAAATTGTGCATATATATCTAAATGCTGGGTCAATATACCATCGTATATACACCATCCATGTATATGCCATCGTCAATATACACTTTTTGTAAGGCACCATCCCCCTCCAATTTTACATTCTGCAAATATCTGTCTCTCTCATACCCCGCCCATGGGGACAAGGAGAGATCACAGAATAGAAGGGGGTTAGAAGTGTCTTACAAGGAAAACCACAATGCTAGAAAAATAGAATTAAAAACGTTTTTTTCTCTTACGTCCTCCGACAGTCGCCGCCTCTTCATATTCGTCACATATGGGGTATTAGACTTTGCTCCGAAGGAGTAGCTAGGCAACAGAATATGTTAACAATAAAGCTTTAACATATCCCACCCTCAAGGGGTGGTCCCCTCAGTCAATACCCTCCTACTTCCTGCAACCATATCTCAGTTTTAATGTCTAGCTTGTCAGGAGTGGCTGGCTCTCTCTGTGCTGGGACTTTTTGTCCCAGACTCTTTCTTCTTTTTAATATTTTGTTTGAGTTTTTTTCTCTACCTTTACTTAGCTGTTATTTTGGTCAGCATTAGTTAGTTCTTCGGAAGAAGAGGATCATGCGGACTGGGTCTCGGGCTGATCCCCCTGATCGCAGGTCGTGGGTCAGTGGCTTCCCAGTCTGCCATCGAGCGTTCAGCCAGGTAACGCTCCTGGCACAGTGAACGACCCATCCCTGTTCGGTGCAGGGATGTTTGGTGAGGTGGCTACCTCACCGGACGCTGTGCGGTTTCTTAACCGCCATTGTGTGCGTCTTGAATTGCGACTCTCCCTGCCTCCTGTGCAGCGGCTTGTTCGCCTGTGCGGGTTCCCCACGCCATGTGAGGTAAGTGTATCTATGTGGGGACCTGTCTGTCTGGGGGGGGGTCTCAGTCTGGGACTGTGTAACCTGCCTTTATTCACGCTGCTTGTCTCCCTATCTCTCGGCTGCATGCTGTGGGCTGCAAGGGGGGGGGGGGAGCTGTGTGACACTGTGTGTGTCAGGCTGGGCAGTGTGGGAAGCTGTGTGCTGTGGGGCATGTTTTTATGGCATGTTGGGGCATATACAGCGATCGCTGCGGCGATCTAACATGTATCCATATAATGGGATAAGCTTGTGTGTGTTTTTATGCACTATGGAGCGGCGATTTCGGCGCCAAACGACGCCATTTTACCGGCGCCCGCTCCGGCCGCATGGTTTACATGCACGGCGGCCATTTTCTTGTAGCCTCCATAGGCTTACATAGAGCGCCCTGGCAGCATCACTTCCTCTTTCCTGGAACACCGATCGAGGCAGCAGCAGCGGCGAGGGTCTCCTCAGGTTTTATCCTTCTATTCCTGTTTGCCATTGCCTGTATTCAGTCTGTATATTCCCTGTGGGGGTCTCATTGTGCCTGAGTGTGGTGCGGTGGGCTGCGCTTGCCGCGCTTGCTGAAAGGGGGCAGTTAACCCTTGGTTGTCTGGCATACAGGGGCAATGGATTCTCAGGAGGGCAAGTTTCCCACAGTATTGGTGGAAAGCCAGGGGACCGCTGTTTCCCCCCCAGGGGGGGATTTAGCCACTATTGTGGCTGGCCTTGCTGCCCAGGTGCAAATGCTGGTGGCTGCTCAATCTACTAAACGGCCCAGAGTTGCTCTGTCCTCTGATTCTGAGGGTGAAGGTGATGGGGCTGTTCTAGCAGGGACCCCTTTATCGGGGTCCCGCTCCTCTCTTGATCTAGTGGGGTCTGAGGTGGAGGCTGAAGTTGAGGGGGTCGATAATTCTCCCCCTGGCTCGCCTGAAGAGCTTGCAATCATGGATGAGTTGATTGCTTCCATTAAGCAGACGCTGCGTTTGCAGGACGAAGTGTGTCCTCCCGCTGCCTTGGCGGCTTATGGGACGCAGAGAAAACGCAGGACGCCGCAGGTTTTTCCCTGCAATGCCGATTTTCAGCGCGCTGTTAAGGATCAATGGCGCGATCTGCGCAAACCTTTTGCGGTACCAAGTAAATTCAAGCTGCGTTATCCTTTCTCGCCTGCCACTGATGAACGGTGGTGTGTGCCTCCACCAGTGGATCATGCAATTGCGGTTTTGAACAAAGCCACTGCGATTCCTGCAGAGGGTTCCCCTGTTTTCCGTGATGCCACGGATAGGAGACTGGAGTCTCTTGCCCGTCATACTTATTCTGTTACGGGTTCTATGCTTAAGGCTCTGTTTGCTTCTCTCATGGCGGCCCAGGCGATCGCAAGTTGGACGCAGATGCTTAGGCGCGTCCTAGTGGCCGATTCGGCCTCGGCGGCGACCCTGGATATGGTGGATCAGATCCACCAGGGTGTCATGTATCTGTGTGATGCGGACCTGGACCTGATTCCGTTGGCTGCACGTGTGCACAGCGTGGCGGTGTTGTCTCGCCGCCTGGTTTGGTTGAAATGTTGGTCGGTGGACCAATCTTCACGTAAAACCTTAGCCAATCTGCCTTATGATGGGTCTCGCCTTTTTGGGGAGTCCCTGGATGTGTTGATTAAGGGGATCACCGGGGGTAAGAGCACTCTCTTGCCCCATTTCCCCAAGGCTAAGGGGGCTTCTGGGAAGAAGCATGCGAATTTTCGGCCCCCTCAGGGGTCCTTTCGTGCCTTTCGGCCGCACTACAAGGGCAAACCGTTCAAAGGCCAAGGCTCTCAGAAGAAGCCCTGGTCTGGGAAACAGAAGTCCGGCCAATCCGGACCTGCGGCCCATAACAGTTCGGCCTGAAGGGGCGCCCTCACCCAGTTTTGGGGTGGGGGGACGCTTGCTCGGTTTTCTTCAGCCCTGGTTGGCCCGTGTGCGGGACAGATGGGTTCTGGAAATCGTTCGATCTGGTTACAAGATCGAGTTTCTCTCTCGGCCGGAGAGCAGATTTTTTCCCTCAAATCTACAACTGTCTCCAGAGCGCCTGCGGGATCTGCACCTGGCGGTGCGGGACCTGAGGGCTCAGGGTGTGGTGGTTCCGGTGCCTCATCGGGACAGATTTCGGGGGTTTTATTCCAATCTGTTCACCGTGCCCAGGAAGGAGGGCAAGGTTCGTCCGATTCTGGACTTGAAAGCTCTGAACCGCTCTGTGCGGGTTCGCAAGTTCCGCATGGAGTCCCTGCGCTCGGTGGTGGCTGCCCTGGTTCCGGGGGAATTCATGGCCTCCATCGATTTGAAGGATGCGTACCTTCACATCCCCATATTCGAGGGGCATCAGAGATACCTTCGATTTGCCATTGCGGAGGATCACTACCAGTTCGTGGCGTTGCCCTTTGGGCTCGCCTCGGCTCCGCGGGTCTTCACCAAGGTGCTTGCACCGGTTCTGGCATTATTGAGGGCCCAGGGCATTTCTGTCCTGGGGTATCTGGACGACATTCTGATTCGGTCTGCGACCAGTCAGGGTCTGGAGAAGGACCTGTCTGTCACAATGCAAACTCTGCAGGAGTTCGGTTGGACGATTAATGTTCCAAAGTCGACACTGAGTCCGTCGGTTCGTCTTCCCTATCTGGGAATGATACTGGACTCGGTGCAGGCGAAGGTCTTCCTGCTGGAAGACAAGCTCAGGACTCTTCAGGAGGAAGTCAGGTCCCTCAGGGACGTTCCACACTCGTCTCTGCGGACGTGTATGAGATGTCTGGGATTGATGGTCTCGGCCTTCGAGGCGATTCCTTTCGCTCAGTTTCACACGCGGGGTCTCCAGGCGGAGATCCTGTCCAAGTGGGACGGGCGACCTCAATCTCTGGATCTTCAGATCTCGTTGAGTCATCGCACCAGGGAAAACCTTCTGTGGTGGCTCCAGTCCCCGTTGGTGTCCGGGGGCAAGTCGTTTCGTCCGATCTCGTGGACGATAATCACTACGGATGCCAGCCTGTCGGGCTGGGCTGGTGTTCTGGGCGTTCTGTCCGCCCAGGGGACCTGGTCGGAGGGGGAGTCTTCCCTCCCGATCAACATTCTGGAATTACGTGCGATAAGGCTCTGTCTTCATCGCTGGACGGACCGGCTGCAGGGCTGCCCGGTTCGGGTGCAGACGGACAATGCCACGGCGGTGGCATACATCAACCACCAAGGGGGCACCAGGAGTGCCCGAGCGGCTCGAGAAGTGGCCGACATTCTGTCTTGGGCCGAGACTCATGTCCCGGCGATAACGGCGGTTCACATTCCGGGAGTGGAGAACTGGCAGGCGGACTATCTGAGTCGCCAGACCCTGGATCAGGGGGAATGGTCTCTCCATCCGGCTGTCTTCCAGATGTTGTGCGCGAAGTGGGGTCTTCCAGATGTGGACCTGTTCGCGTCTCGCCTCAACTACAAGGTGAAGAGGTTCGTGGCAAGGACGCGCGACCCTCGGGCAGACGCGTCGGACGCGTTAGTGGCCCCGTGGCATCAGTACAGGCTGATGTACGCTTTTCCACCGATTCAGTTGCTGTCCAGGTTCCTTCGCAGGTTACACTCGGAACGCAGCACGGTGATTCTTGTGGCACCGGACTGGCCTCGCCGGTCCTGGTACGCAGACCTCGTGAATCTGGCGGTCGACGCCCCCTGGCGTCTGCCTCTTCGAGACGATCTACTGTCTCAAGGACCGATTTACCATCCTGCTTTACAGTCGCTGGCTTTGACGGCCTGGCTGTTGAGACCGAGGTCCTGAAGGAGAAGGGTCTCTCTCCAGAGGTCGTTCATACCTTGATCAACGCGAGGAAGTCTTCCTCGGGAAAGGTTTATTACCGTACTTGGAAGGCCTATTTTGCCTGGTGTGAGTCCAGGGGGTTTTCACCCCGCACGTACTCGGTTTCCCGTGTGCTGTCTTTCCTTCAGACGGGTGTCGATCACCGTTTGGCGCTGGCCACGATAAAGGGTCAGGTGTCTGCGCTGGCCGTTCTGTTTCAACGTCCCGTGGCTTCCAACTCCTTGGTTGGCACTTTTATTCAGGGTGTGCGACATCTGGTTCCTCCTAGGAGGGATCCTTTGCCCCCCTGGGACTTGAATCTGGTTCTTTCTGTGTTACAACGTGCTCCTTTTGAACAGATCAGGGAGATCTCGTTGTCTCTGTTGTCCAAAAAGGTCGCCTTTTTGGTGGCGATCACTTCGGCTCGCAGAGTGTCGGAACTGGCGGCTTTGTCCTGCAAGTCTCCGTACCTGGTTGTTCATTTGGATAAGGTGGTCTTGCGACCTAATCCTTCTTTTCTGCCGAAACGAGTTTCGGAATTCCATCTTAACGAGGATATTGTTTTGCCTTCGTTGTGCACGAAGCCTACACATCCAAAGGAGGTGAGATTGCACTCTCTGGATGTTGTTCGGGCGATTAGGGTTTACCTTAAATCGACTGAGTCTTTTCGTAAGACGGACTCCTTGTTTGTTCTTCCAGAGGGTCCTCGGAAGGGCATGGCGGCTTCGGCCTCTACCATCGCCAAATGGATCAGGCAGAGCATTGAACAGGCCTATGCCTTGCAGGGGAAGGTTCCCCCTGTGCCTGTGAAGGCGCACTCTACTAGATCACTGAGTACGTCTTGGGCCTGCCGTCATGGGGCTTCTGTAGCCCAGGTGTGTAAGGCGGCGACCTGGTCGACCGTGCACACTTTCACAAAATTCTACAAAGTAGATGTTCAGGCATCGGCGGATGCTTCCTTTGGCCGCAAGGTTCTTAGTGCGGCTGTTCCATAGGGTCCCTTGTTGGGGACTCCTGGCTGTTGGGATATTTTTGTATTCCCTGGTTTTTTTTTTTGTCTTTTCCTGGGTGGTTGCTCCTGTTGAGCACTTATTTTTGCTGTTGCCCAGCTGGTTTCCTTCCTTTGGTAAGGTTCCTTTCTTTGATGTGGAGACTGCGTTGCCTTTCGGCGCGGATGCGTTTCCCACTCCTCATGTTTGCACTGCTTTGGGACGTCCCCATATGTGACGAATATGAAGAGGCGGCGACTGTCGGAGGACGTAAGAGAAAACGGAATTTTTGTAAAATCTTACCTGTAAAATTCCTTTCTCTGAGTCCTCCGACAGTCGCCGCCCCCGCCCCTCTTTTGGGGTTGAATGTATACTCTACTGCTATTCCACTAAAACTGAGATATGGTTGCAGGAAGTAGGAGGGTATTGACTGAGGGGACCACCCCTTGAGGGTGGGATATGTTAAAGCTTTATTGTTAACATATTCTGTTGCCTAGCTACTCCTTCGGAGCAAAGTCTAATACCCCATATGTGACGAATATGAAGAGGCGGCGACTGTCGGAGGACTCAGAGAAAGGAATTTTACAGGTAAGATTTTACAAAAATTCCGTTTTTTTACAAATTTACAAGCACTGAAAGGGGTACAAGTACATCAATATGAACTTCCCTTAACAAAAATTATACATTTTATATCATAACTTGCACATATTGGATCCCAAAAAAAAAAGTCATGGGTGCAGGTCAAATGATCTTAAAGTGATTATAAAGTCTCTTTTTAGAAAAAAAAATTAAAAAACAACAAACGTTATACTTACCCTTCTGTGCAGTTGGTTTTGCACAGAGCAGCCCGGGTCCTCCTCTTCTCGGGTCCCTCTTCTGTGCTCCTGGCCCCTCCCTCCTATCGGGTGTCTCCGCAGCAGGCAGCTTGCTATGGGGGCACCTGAGCCGAGCTGCAGCTCTGTGTGTCCATTCAGACACGGATCTGTCATTCGGCCCCGCCCTCTCTCTTTCCTGATTCGCTCACTGACTTTGACAGCTGCGGGAGCCATGGCTGTATCTCAGCCAATCAGGAGAGAAAGTCCCAAGACTTAATGCATAGAATGCATTAAGATAAGAAAAAAACCTTGCTGACTTTACAACTCCTGTAAATAGATGTCATGGGTCAACGTGTTTCGCCATAGCTACATTAGAAAATAATAAAAATCATCATATCAATGCACAAACCGAAAAGCAATTACATAATCAGTTGTTCAGTGTTTAATATAAATGTGGTTTAAGGTCTCATGCACACAGATTGTTTGAAAAATGAACTGCAAAGCTAGTTGATGCCGGGAAAAAGCAGCTGGAAAAACGCGCTGCGCTGGCGTTAATGCATGTTTAGCAGCATTAGCGTTTTAGCAGCCTTTCTCTGCCCTCTTCTATTTTCCGCTCTCAAATCTGATCTCTACAGCTTAAAAATGCTTGACGGGGCTTAACGCTGTATACAGCGTTAACACACGTTTAGCTGCGCTCAGGCATGTCAGGCGTTTTTACAGCCTTTGGCCTCTTTCACATGGGCGTTCCGCATGTCCGTATATCACCCCATCCGTTTGCGGATGATATACGGACATAATGCATGTCAATGGGATTGCGGATGTCAGAGGATGACCATCCGCTGACATTCGATTTGTGTCCTTTCAGTTCTGTTCCGTTTTTTGGAACGGAACAGAACCCTATTTTTCTTCCGTTTTAAAAAACGTAAAGAACGCAAAATCGGATGTCAGCGTTGTCATCCGCTGACATCCGCAATCACATAGACATACATAATGTCCGTATATCATCCGCAAACGGATGGGATGATATGCGGACATACGGACCGGATGACACAAGTGTCATCCATGTCCGTAAAAAAAAAAAAGTGCCGCAGCGGACGAAACAAACTGAGCGGCCGTGTGAAAGAAGCCTAACGCTGCTGCTCCAGAATGCGCAGTCCCTGGAGTTTTATTTTTTATTTTTTTCCAGCTTGAAAACGCCTATGCCACTTCCAGCTCCTAAAAGCCTGTGTGCACACAGAATAACATGGAGAGGCATTTATAAGTTGTAAACAAAAAGTCTGACGCTGCTAAAAGCGGGTGTAAAAATGCCCTGTGCATGAGGCCTAAGGGGACCTCCAGGGAAGTTATTGATTTTGCTTCTATCCCTTCTAGTGTTTTTAAATTTGTAATAATCCGGATTGTTTTTATTCTATTTTTCCAGCATTGTTTTCCTTGTGGCACACTTGTAACCCCCTTTTTTTCCTCTTTGCTCTCTCTCCCTCTCCCTGTCCCTATGGCGGGGTATGTAAGAGACGGATAGTTGGGTCAGTTTCCAACCTAAAGCATTAGAAGGTCCACAAATGTGTTTTATTATGTACTAGTGAATTCTGTTTGTCCAAATGTTTTTAATTTTAAAATCTGCCTTTAATGCCCCTCTATGCTTTTAGCTTTTATTTAATTCCTTAAAATAGCAATAATTCCGCCGTGCTTTGAAGATTACAAGACCATGTATATCAGTCTCCTGCGAACAACCTAATGTCCCTCCAAAGATGTAGACGCACACTCAGTCCATTTGGGAGAGAACATAAAAACTCAATTTAGATGAGGTCTCTAGTGACAACTGAATCTTGTGCTTCAGCAATGCAAGGCAAGAGTGCTAACCACCTGAAATGTTAAAGGAGTGTCGGTGTTGTCAGAGCTTTTTCCTTCTGTAAAGTTGCCCCTGACATCTGGCAAGGTATTACGGATTAACCTTCTGACCACATACAGTGGATGGACCAGTTTTAGAAATCCTTTTTTCCTTTCTGAATTATCAAACACTGTTTGAAGGGTATGGAACTTTCTAATGCTGTTTGCAAAGCTACCAGCCTCTGGCCAGTGGTGTTAACTTATGGACCCCTTTCCCATTTGACACATCTCCATTTTTCAGTGAATTTTCCAATGTCAGACATGGGAAGAATGGAGAGGATTAAATCAGTAATAAAATTCAAAAGCAAGCATTTTATTATATTGCAGCTTACCAGTTCTTCAGTGTAATGACTGCATTTGTTTTCTTAGGCTTTTTTTTTCACCTGGTGTTCTGGCCAGTTAGGCTGTCCTTCAGATGCAGCAGTTAGGCTGTCCTTCAGATGCAGCAGTTAGGCTGTCCTTCAGATGCAGCAGTTAGGCTGTCCTTCAGATGCAGCAGTTAGGCTGTCCTGCAGATGCAGCAGTTAGGCTGCCCTGCAGATGCAGCAGTTAGGCTGCCCTGCAGATGCAGCAGTTAGGCTGCCCTGCAGATGCAGCAGTTAGGCTGCCCTGCAGATGCAGCAGTTAGGCTGCCCTGCAGATGCAGCAGTTAGGCTGCCCTGCAGATGCAGCAGTTAGGCTGCCCTGCAGATGCAGCAGTTAGGCTGCCCTGCAGATGCAGCAGTTAGGCTGCCCTGCAGATGCAGCAGTTAGGCTGCCCTGCAGATGCAGCAGTTAGGCTGCCCTGCAGATGCAGCAGTTAGGCTGCCCTGCAGATGCAGCAGTTAGGCTGCCCTGCAGATGCAGCAGTTAGGCTGCCCTGCAGATGCAGCAGTTTATCTAAATCTGCTAGGGCATCTAACACTCCCCTCCCCCTAAACTGACAACGCTGCAGTCCAAAGGTGTCTCTGTTGCTCCTTTATCCATATTGTGAGGACACCGGCGCATGTGCACTGGATTGTGCATGCGCGCCATTGATGTTGTCAGCTCCCCGGCCACTCAAACAGCCGGAGCCCGTGAACCCGGAAGACGACCGGGTGAAGATGGAAACACCAGCAGCCGTGAGCTTTGTTTAAAGGCAAGTTTGTCACAGTGTGCTAGTATGCAGTGCATACTAGCACATTATGGCCTAAACCACCAGGGTGCCCACTTATTTTAATGAAGCAGTTTAGTACTGCTTTAATTATGGCTTGAAGAAAACTTTTTATGATAAATATGCAGGCTTCCATTGCTGACCTCCTTCTTCTGGTTCCATGGCTTTTTTTGGCTTAAAGAACTCAAGGACTTTCCTTACTATCTATAATGTTCTGGCTTATAATGAGTTAAATTTATCGAGGTGAGTGCCATCTCATGGACTTATCTTTTATTTATAATTGACAGTCTTTCTAACTGCTGGGGGTACAGCTGGCACTATCCTCCCGGCGCTCTGACAGGAGCCATGCTGCCTTACACAGTAGCCAGTCCTCCTCCATTACCAGAAGTATTTGTACTTTGTAAATGGGTTCACATAATAGAGTGTTCCGTAATTGGGTAAGAAGAAAGGAGTAGTGGGTATGGCAGTTGCATACGACTCTGCAGCTTCTATATTATAGACCTGAAGGTCCAGTGTCAGAGCACTGGAAATATAGTAGTAGCTGCACTTCCAGCGCTCACTAAAGCTCAAATATAAATAAAAGAAATAAGTCTATAAAGTGGCATACACCTCATTGGACTTCACCTACTGTAAACCAACACATCTTCAAAAATTAGGCTCATAAGGTGGGGGAAGAGAAATGCGATTGCTCCACTCCATCAGAATAGTAGCACTGTCCAAAAGAATGCTATTTCACTAGAATCCTTGCGGTTGAAGTGTTTATTAATTGCTGATATACATTGGTGCAAATCCGATCGGGGAGCCCAGTAAAGATGCGACCAGCAGCATCGGCGCCCCCAGACACAATGGGAAGAATTGATGATGTTCCTCCCACTGTGTGATGTCAGAACCAGTTACCGGCCCGTGAAGCAGCTGATCAGGCTGATCCGTGTCGGATCGGCTGCATTGAAGGCCAGAGGAGAGATCTGGGGTCTAGTCGTCCTTCCCCATGAAGTCCTTCCCAGAAGCTGAGCCTTAACCCAATGTGACTCACTACGTCACAGGGGTTGTGGAGACGGAGAGCAGATCCGAAAACTCATTGTGAGACAGCAGAATTACAAGGCAATTACTAACTGTACACCAAGCACCGACACAAAAGAATTGTCTCCTATTTGCTATATGCGATTGCCATCGTAAAATAGGAACGAAAACTAGGCCTGGCCTCAGGAACCAATGCGCAGGATTACGGCCCTGGAGACAGAGTGAAGGCGGAAATAAAATGCTATTTAGACGCGGAAGACAGGAGTTATAATGGCGGTGGCCGCATACGAGCAGGAGCTTTCAGAAAAAATGTATTCTTTCAAGTAAGAATGTTCTTTTTGCCTTCTGTATGTGGCGCATAGCTTCGAAACCGCAACAAGCAATTGCATATTGCTGATTTGGGGTTACATTATCTGAGTTTGCTACCCCTTTAAGAGTACCTGTCACTGCCTATTGCTCTCATAAGGGATTCCTTGTCAAAGCAATTAGGCTCCTTTCACACTAGCGGACCGTTCAGATCCACCTGTCAGTTTTCCGGGCGCATCTGAACGGATGCCCCATGCATCTCTATGGGGCAGCGGATGTCAGCGGAGACATGTCCGCCGACATCCGATCCAATCCTGTCCGTCAAATCCGGACGGATGGAAACCCGTGTAAAAATAAAAGTAAAGAAAATAAATAATAAAAAAAAAACGTAAAGTGCCCCCATGATCGCGCACAAAGGTAAACGCACTCTGCGGTCCTGGTACTAAAATTCGCAATACATTCGATGAATGTAGTTCGAAAGTACATCCATATTTCGTTTACTTTTAACATTAGAATTTTGGAATATATGTCATTTTCTTAATGGAAAACCACATACACTGTTAGAAATTCTTTTGTTCGAGAAAAAAAATCCATCCGGCTGCTTCCAATTTTCTAATCTGGTTGAAAACGAACATCGATTTGACCCCACTAATGGTTAAAAAAAAATCTAACAAATGTTCTTGAGAGCCGGTTCACACTGGGGCGACTAAGTCGCCTGACAAGTCGCGCTCCATTCAGTGCAATGGAACCGTTGTAATCAGAGCGACTCAAGTCGCTCCGACTTAGAAAAAGGTTCCTGCACTATTTGGGGGCGACTTCGGAGCGGCTTGCATTAAAGAAGTAATTTGCAAGCCATGCTAAAGTCGCGCTGCAGGGGGGCGGCGGCTTCAGAGTTGGTCGGCTTTGAAGTCGCCCCAGTGTGAACCGGTAACAGAAGGAAACATTTGAAACAAAATTGCACTAGTGTGTATGACCAGCTTTACAGTAAACCGAAAGATAGAAACACAAAAGGTGGTCAGAGGTTTCTCTGGAAAGGAGTAGCTGCGATTTCTATTTTAGTAACAAAGTATATTAGGTAATGTCTTAATGAAACTGGTGGATCACATTCTAAAAAGGTTCCTTTTCAGCAATTTAAACCTAAAATAAAAATGTTTTTTTTTAAGACAGCAACATGTACTCTATAAAGGCTGTGTACAATCTGCAAAGATCACAAAGACTTTTTCATGACCATATTTTCGGTTCACCTCTGAAGAGTTTCCTGTACCTTTCTCTCTCTCTCTCTGTTGTGTGTGGAAATTGCTGCTTTCGACTGACTGAAATAAAAAAAGCTTTTACTGTATGAAGAGCTGCAAGTGTCGGTTAATAATTTATACGGGGCTGTTCATGTGTGGGAGCTCTTCATATGAGGCTGAATGTGATGTATGTGAAGCAAGATAACATGGAGCTTCCATCTCCCAAGATGTCTGAACAGATGTGTTGTCGAATCTCCATGTTTGAGATGAGCGTTATCGATCAGCATAACCTGGCTGGACCTGCTTTGATGTCTGTGTCCACCTCTTGTAATGTGTGGGCATTTTTTATACCCAGAGCAATTAAGCTGGCCATAGATGGATTTGGTTGGTTCAGCAGTGACTGGCCACATTTTTACTTGGTTACATAGCTAGTCTGGTTGAAAAAAGTTTATCTAGTTTACAAAAATGGGGAAAAACAATCCTACAATCCCATATACACAATCCTATACCCACAGTTGATCCACAAGAAGGCAAAAAAAAACAGTAAAGCATGATCCAATGTGCTACAGCAAGGAAAAATTCCTTCCTGATCCCTCAAGAGGCAATCGGATACTTCCTGGATCAACGTTTTCCTCTAAATATTAGTATCCAGTTATATTATGTACATTTAGGAGAGTATTAGTATCCAGTTATATTATGTACATTTAGGATAGAATCCAATCTACTGAGCTGGACAGAACCAGCTCTTGAGAGAGTCTATTCCACATTTTCACAGCTTTTACTGTGAAGAAACCTTTCTGTCTTTGGCGATTAAACCTCTTTTCCTCCAGAGGTGAAGAGTGCCCCCTTGTCCTGTGTGATGACTGTGACAGAACAGTTTCCTTTTGCCGAACCGTGCCTCCTGCCCTCCAAACCATTACAGCAGACAGAGAGCGAATACCAGCCTTTTATACAAAGCATCGTACACAGACAAGATGTTGGGAGAGAACCAAAGGAATTACTTAAAAAGTAGATCAGTCACCGCATGAACAATAAAACCAAATATTTACCCAAAACCTCACACAATGGTTTATAGAGGTAGAGCTGACACAAGGCTAATCCCATCATAGGAACCTCCAAGAGTTGCACAGCAGCGGCGCCATTGGAAACTGCTGCTGTCAATCAAAGTCAGTTAGCCAATCAGGGGGGAGAGAGATAGTGGGGCCAAACAGCAGCTCCATGTCTGAATGGACACACGAGGCTGCACTCCCCAAAGTTCTCCAATTTTGATTCATCTATGGCCATCCCTGTTGGAGAGAAGACGATCCAAGGACCAACTGCCCTTGAACTGCTTGTTGTAAATATGTGCTTTGATCAGCGCTGCAGCCAATCGGCTGAGCAGTGTATACTGCTGTCAGAGTCCCCGCTGTCAATTACGATCAACACATTTGAGGTGGATTGGAAAAATCCATTCAGATTCTTACTAATAGTCATAAATATTTCCCTTTGAAAGCAATCACTCTTAAGCTGGCCATAGACTGGCTGATCGAAAAAAATTTGATCGGTCTGTGGTCCGTTTGTGAGAGTGATTGTTTTCAATAGTAAATATTTAGGGCTATTGCTAAATTACTGCTGTTTGAAAATGTTGTTTTCCTCTGTCTATTTAATGTTAAAGTGATTCTAAAAGCTGAAGTCTTTTTACATAGAATGCATGAAGGTAAAAAAAACTTCTGTATCCTGGTGTTACATTAGACAAACATCAACTTCCACTAGTACATTTGCCACTTTAGTCTGCCCTTGGCCTCCTGATTTTTGGGGCTTGTTCACATCAGTAAGGACTGCCGCAGCTTTGAAAAGTAACACTTGCTCGGATCACTTTGCAGAGGGATATGACAGCTGGTTAGGATGCACCTGTTTTTACCCCCTAAATGTTACACTATCACATCACAACCATGTGCATTTCACACCGTTGCAGCACAACCCTGGTCACTTGAATGGGTCTTGTTCGGTGGGCGTTAGTAACGAACAGTATTTCTCCTGCAATTAAGTGGTATGTGTGATCCTGGATATCACAACCTAAGGTCTTGCTGCCCTCTCAGGACTGAGAGTATCCAAACCTACTGCAAAAAAAAAAGGGAGCACCAACCTAGTGCATTACCACTATAAAAAGTTTTTTCTATTAGGAGTGAAAGAACAGCATACAATACATTATACTCCCAAACGCATGGTAAATACACGGTCTTAGAGGCAACTGACATGCGTGTATACATCATGCGTTTGAGTATAATGTATGCTGTTTTTTCACTATTTTAACCACTTTACCACCGGAGGATTTTGATGTCTTACGTCTGGGCCACTTTTTGCGATTCGGCACTGTGCGACTTTAACTGACAATTGCGCGGTCCTGCGATGCCATACCCACAAACAGAGCTTTCTTTTGGTGGTATTTGATCACCTGTGCGATTTTTACTTTATGTGCTATAAACAAAAAAAGAGCATAAATTTTGAAAAAATAACTATTTTTCACATTTTTTTTTATATGAAATTCCCCCCAAAAAATGTAAAAATCTAAATTTTTGGCCAATTTTTCTGCTACCTATGTTTGGTAAAAAAAAAATCACAATAAGCGTATTTTGATTGGTTTGCGCTAAAGTTATTGCGTTTACTAACTAAGGGAAAGATTTTTGTCTTTTTTTTTTTTTTTTTAACGAGTAATGGCGGCGATCTGCAATTTTTTTTTTTTGTGGGACTGCGACATTGCGGCGGACAGATCGGACCCTTGACATTTTTGACACATTTGGGGGTACCAGTGACATTACTGCAGTAATCAGTGCTATAAATATGCACTGTTACTGTAAAAATGACACTGGCAGGGAAGGGGTTAATTTTATTGGAGAGGGAGGGGTTAATGTATGCCTGGTGCTTACTGATGTGTGTGGGGGGAGGTGACTGAGTGACACAGGGACAGATCGCATGTTCAGCTATGCTGAACCCTGCAATCTGTCACTGTCTGTCACTTGGGAGATCCGCCCGCTCTGTTTACACAAGCAGGCGGATCTCCACACTAGATCCCCGACTATCGGGGAAGAGCAGCGGCTGACTGAATACAGTGGGAGCGAGCCTCCGGCGCCGCGCGCACGCCGCGGAGAAAGGGGAGTGTCTGGTGACGTAGGTCTACGTCGCCAGACGATAACAAACCACTTTGCCGCAGTAGAGCTCTAGTGAGCAGACAGCAAGTGGTTAATAAACATTTTATAGTGGTAATGCACTAGGTTGGTGCCCCCTCTTGTTTTCAGTGGGAGTTAGTGCCTGTTGAACACAACAGTGGAGTATAACTCCTGCAGCTAAAGGGGGAGCTGTTGGGGGGGGGCAGTAAAACTTGCAGCTCAGTCACTGGGTTTTATCACCCCTACCCACCCCTGTTAATATGAACAAGCCCTTCCTATCACTGTGTTGGGCAGTTTGCTGACCAATAAAGAGTTGCAGGAATGGCTGGGCCAAATCACTGACTTTTCAGCTGTTGTGGATATTTGCATAATTGAGCGTGGCCATTTTTAGGGCTCTAGTGGCAGTGTGAAGCTACAGACGGGCACCTGGAGATTCCTGCTATTGTATCCAAATTACATAAGCCAGCTGTAGATGGTTCGAATCCACAATCGACTTGGGTACAACCAGCATGTTGGATTACTGCCAGTAGCTGCAGTTGCTAGCAATAATCATTGTGTTCTCCCAACATGGAACGGCTCCCTGCCGTGGTCACAGGAAAGAAAATCACTTCATCTATGGCCTGTCTTACTTTACTGACTCAAAGTTTTTTATAGATCAAAGGACTAAAAAATACTATCTTGAATGTTATTTTTTTCCCCATTGATAAAGTGAAGTATTGCATATAATAATTTGTTTTTCAAGCCACAAGTAATGACTGGGTCTGGTAGGCCAGGTTTTCAGGTAGCTTCTACTACTGATTTGTGGTTGCAGAACTTAAAAGCAGGATCTCAGGTTACACAAACATGTATGATTTAGAAGAGGACTATGCCCCCCACCCTTCTTCTTTAGAGATGGCGACATATGAATTTTTAGTCTACAGGAGCAGTTAGCAGGTACAGAGCTAGAAAGCTCAGGAGTACATATGTGTTGGATCCCCGCGTATATATAAATTAGGAAATAAACTAAAGCCCGCCATAGACAGTGCGATTTTCTTTCCTACAGCCATAGGTTTGTGTTGATGGGAGAGTGCTTCTCGCAGAGCTCTTGTGTTTTCCTGGCAGGGGGCTGTAGAGCCATCCTTGCCGGGAGAACAGTGATTATTGCTAGTAGACCTGAAGTAGTTTGTAGAGCATTAGAAGGATGGGACTGCCACAAAGCTTCATTTTAGTCCAGAAGTTTTTTTTTTTCCCCCCCACAGCACCTAATCAAGAAGCCAACACATTTCAGGCACTCGGAACACCTCCTTCATCAAGGCTGGTGTGTTGGCAGTAAATGTAGGTTTGTACTAGACAACAATTGCACACTGATACACACTGCATGAGATCTGGGTCACCAACTGTGACAGCACAAGGAGTAGTTAGTTTGGTGGCCAAACAGATCTCATTCTATCCCTCAGTTTGCAGGGGGAAAACAAGCTCAAAAGCATTTTTTTAAGCTAGCGTGTGCTTTTTTTTTTTCTAAAAGAACAAGCTCTCCAGCAGAATGTATCAGTTACAGAAATGAGACAAACCATTTACAACTGGCAGGGCTGTTTACATTTATGTAAACCTTTATACCAAAAGGAAGAAAAAAATGTCTGCTGTAACGGCTTATAAAGTATTAGCTGAAGCTTGGCTTCACTTTGTTAGTATATTTAAATCTACTAGTACATCTAACAATGACTGCTGGGCTCACGATACTGAAGTGAGGTTTGAGGATACTGAGCTGAACACTGTAGTTGCTGGAGAGAAAATTGTACCCAGGGACCGGCAGTGCAAGGTCTTCAGCCTTCCTGCGCCTGCTTTAGGCCTTTAAGGCCCCTTTCATGTGGTCTGGATCTGTTTTTCTCAGCAGGGGATTCCCAGCTAAGCAGAGGGGGTGGGTGACAGGTCTGTGTCTGCTCTGCTTATACAGAGTGGAAACAGACACAGCCCACTCTGCTCTATGGGCAGTCAGATTTAAAGGACTGGCTGTCCGTTTACACTCGAACTGCCCTCCGATCCACACAGATGGAGGGGGAACAGATCCCCTTCCATTTGTTTTTGCTGGATTGAATTGCAAGTAGGCGGGAGTAACAAGTCCGTTTTACATCTGCTGCTTCTGCCTGAAAAATGGGCAGGGAGATTCGATCGAATCGCTCGTATGAAAGGGAAAACCTGTCTTTTTGATGATTCTGGACACATATCCTGGGGGGATAATTTAAAGAGACAGATCTTAGCATTGATGAAGTAGAGCTGCGTATGTATTTTATTTTTTTCTTAATGAGATCTTTTTGTTACCCTACAAAAGTTATCATCCTGTCATATCTTCCTATTATCTAATAAGAATGTAGCTAAGCCTGCATACATTTAAAATGTGCCTGAAGGAAAACTTTTGGAATTCAGTCAGATTTTACCTTTATGATGGCAGGAAAAGGAAAATTTGAATGGGCAATACACCGTTCTCCTTTAAATTATTTTGTATAGGACGCAGTTTGTATTTCAGAGCAAGTTTGTGTCTAATGTATTTTTCTTTTTGTTTTTTCTTTAGTGAAAGAGTTTCTAGCCAAAGCCAAAGAAGACTTTTTACGAAAATGGGAAAGTCCGCCCCAGGTGAGTAATTTCTGATTTTGCATGAGTTTCAGATGTTTATAGCGAATGGTGGACACAATATAAAGTCGACTGTTTAATTCCACTTTCCCATTAAAAATATTGCCCATTCCTCACAACCATCATAGCTCTCAAGAATTCTCTCTGCTTGAAGCTTGAAGGTTTGTTTGAAACTCCAGGCAGACTTAAGTACCTATATTTGAAGTTTTCTGTATATGGATGATGGCACAGTAATTAATTTTATTAAGCAAAAACTATAAGTATCTTTTTTTCCTTTGTGATATACAGCTATCACATGACTCCTCTCTTTCCCAGCCTGTCTGCAGAGAAACAAACATACTCAGGAGGAGCTTCTAGTCCTCTGTTGCTGGTCACATGTTCAAGAAAAACAGCCTTTGGAATATAGATTTAAATATGGAACATCAAAAAACTGTTTTTTAAATTGTCAAACAAATATATAGTTGAAATTAAATGATTATTTTTTGGCAGTAACATGGTGTGGGCAGATTTCTGCCAGTCACAGGCTGTCACACCCCTCCAGCCTGTGTCTTAGAATGAGGTGAGGCCACCAATAATCTACATGTGATATCCCACCCCCATTGTGTTTAGAGGGTTAGTGGGCAAGGAGGAGGAAGGAGGGAGTGGGCTGTCATTTACCACTCTGTATACACCCACATGTGTGACTCTAGGCTTCTCAAATGTGATTAGGAGAACATGCTCAGGGTAGAAAATACACTGAAAACAGAGCATGTGCAGAGTTGCCGCTGCAACTTTAAACTCCCTAGCCATTTTGGGGACATGAACAGAAGGTGGAGATAGAGCAGCAGGATTGACCTGTTTTTTTGCAGAATGCAGAAAACTTATCTTAGTGACAATAGGTGAGTATGAACACCATGTAATACACCATTTATTGATAGTTTTTTTATGATGTAAGCTCAATGAGCAGGGCCCGCGTATTCTTTCTGTATTGAACCGTATTGTAATCGTACTGTCCCCTTTTACATTGTAAAGTGCTGTGCAAACTGTTGGCACTATATAAATCCTGTATAATATCAATGATGAGGGTTTAATGACACTTTTTTTAAAGCCGATCTTCAGCTTTTAGTTAAGTTGAAATGGTTTGATTGGGCCAAGCTGATCCAAATGATCTATTTACTCCATTAAGACATGCTGTGGCTCTTAGCGCTGTTTGTAGCCTCAGTTACATACAGCGCTCTGTTTCGGCAGTGGGATGCAAACTTCTTGTCTCATTCCCAGAACAAAGTCCAACTAAGTGCTGCTCAGACATATTATATGAAGCTTTGTATTATCTGAATGAAAAGAGATTCCTCTGACTTGCTAAGGTGAAGCGAAGGACGGATTACCTCACAAACTCTGCCTCAACCCGTCAGAGGGAGCTTTGTCTTCATGCTAAGATTACAAAGCTTCCTATGAATTGCTGGTTAGTGCTCAGCCCGACTCAGCTTTGTTCTGGGAGTGAAATGGGAAGTTTGCATCCTATGACCAGAACACAGCGCTGTATGTAGCTTAGGCTACATACAGTTCATACAGCAGTGAGAGGTGATGCATGTCTTAGTGAAGTAAATACAGTAAAACCTTGGATTTCGAGCATAATTCATTATGGAAACATGCTTGTAATCCAAAGCACTCTTATATAAAAACAAATTTCCCCGTAAGAAATAATGGAAACTCTGATTTATTCATAGGTCCTTCAGTTTATAGTCCATATAAAAAGATTATAGCATTGTAATAGGCTGCATAACCATAAAATGTCCATCCACAAATGGCCCCTCCACAAGAGGATTAGAAGCAAAATGCAGCAGGAGCTACAGAGTATAAAAGAGAAGAGAGGCACCTCTAAGTGTAGCAATATGGTTCCATTTAATGAAGGTTCAACATTTAGCAACTCACATGGTTGATATTTAAAAGTAGGGATAGACCGATATGGTTTTTTCAGGGCCGATACCAATATTTCAGCCATCGCATATCAGTATCGGCTGATATTTTGTACATTTAAAGTTTTGAAAAATAAAGGCAATTTTTGACACAAATCTGGTACTGAACATGTTAATTTTTGTTTAATGCTTGATAGCTGGCTTGCTGGCACCCTGTGGTGGGTGGGTGGCTGGCTGGCACCCTGTGGTGGGTGGCTGGCTGGCACAGGGCCTGTGGGTGGCTGGCTGGCACAGGGCCTGTGGGCAGGTGGGTGGCTGGCACAGGGCCTGTGGGCAGGTGGGTGGCTGGCACAGGGCCTGTGGGCAGGTGGGTGGCTGGCACAGGGCCTGTGGGCAGGTGGGTGGCTGGCACAGGGCCTGTGGGCAGGTGGGTGGCTGGCACAGGGCCTGTGGGCAGGTGGGTGGCTGGCACAGGGCCTGTGGGAAGGTGGGTGGCTGGCACAGGGCCTGTGGGAAGGTGGGTGGCTGACACCCTGTGGTGGGTGGCTGGCTGGCACCTTGTGGTAGGTGACCCTGTCTGTGGGTGGCTGGCTGGCACCCGGGCTGTGGGTGGCTGGCTGGCACTGGGCCTGTGGGTGGCTGTCTGTCTGGCACCCTGTCGGTGGGTGGCTGGCTCTCTGGCATCCTGTCGGTGAGTGGCTGGCTGTCTGGCACCCTGTGGTGGGTAGGTGGCTGGCATAGGGCTGTGGGTGGCTGGCTGGTACAGGGCCTGTGGCTGGCTGGTTGGTACAGGCCTGTGGATGTGGGTGGCTGGCTGGCACCGGGCTGCTGTGGGTGGGTGTATGGCTGTGATACACTCCCGCGAGACTAATCCGACTCCAGACGAGGCTGTCCAAGGTGAGGGAGACAGCCTAAGAAGGCAGAATGACGTCACTAAAATATCGGCAATATCGGCCCATTCCGGGGCCGATACTGATATATCTGGGAAAGTGCATATCGGCCGCTGATGTATATCGGCCTTGCCCTAATTAAGAGGGACATCTAACAATGCAGACATCCGGGCTAAACTTGTCCACATAGACTGTCCTCCACACCGCCGGCTCTCACCGCTGTCAGTCTGCAGTCATGACCGGGAAGACTACCCTGCAGTAGAGCGATCTGAAAGCGCGGTTTGAAGCGCTCGTGGAAGGGATGACGTAGATGGCGGTGAGGAGGATGGTCTATGTGGACCGCTTTACCCCAGATGCCTGCATACTTAGATGTGCCTGTTTAATCATCGACCATGCGAGTTGCTAAATGTTGTACCTTCATTGAATGTAGCCATATTGCTACACTTAGGCTCCATTCACATAGTTACATAGTAGGTGAGGTTGAATAAAGACAATAGTCCATCCAGTTCAACCTGTGTAGGTGTGTGTGGCTGTAATCATCTCACATACCCCTGAATGTTCTGATCCTTGAGATGCACGTCCAATAGTCTTTTGAAAGCCACCATACTACCCGCAGAAACCACCTCTTGTGGTAGAGAATTCCACAATCTTGTAGCCCTAACAGTAAAGGACCCCCCATGTTGCCTGAGGTTAAAACTCTTCTCCTCTAATCGCATTGTATGCCCCCGAGTCCTCATGCAATCCCTTCGACTGAACAGCTTTTCCCCATTGAGATATTTAAAAATTGCTATCATGTCCCCCCTCAGGCATCTCTTCTCCAGGGAGAATAAATCAAGCGATTGCAGACGCTCTTCATAATCAAGGTCCTCCAATCCCCCTAATCAGTTTAGTTGCCCTTCTCTGGACTTTCTCCAGCTCCAACACATCCCTTCTGAGGACTGGCGACCAGAACTGGACAGAATACTCCAGATGTGGTCGGACCAGAGTTTTATAAAGTGGAAGGATTATAGTTTTATCTCTGGAATACATCCCTTTCTTTATGCATGCTAATATTCTGCTAGCTTTGGCAGCTGCCGCTTGACATTGCATGCTGTTGCCTAGTCTATCATCAACCAAGACTCCCAGATCCTTCTCCATTTTTGATTCCCCCAAGGGGCTTACACCTGAGCGTATCTTTTTTGGGCGTTTTTTTGCAGGGGGTTGGGGGCAGGCATTGACATCTGACAAATGCTTGTAATCTGCCAAAAAAGAAGCCCATGTACTTTTTTGAGCTCCAGGCGACAAAACACTCATTTGTGAACAGGGGCCATTGAAATGAATGGGATTTTGCTTGTTGGGTGTTTTGAGACTTCAGAGATGAGCGTTATACGAGCTGAAAAACGCTCTGGTGTGAACAGGGCTTTAGAGGTGCCCCTCTTCCCTTTTAATACTCAGTTGTGACATGACACTGTATAAGATATCGCTTTATCAAGTCAAAATTTATTTAAAAAAAAAAAATGTGCTTGTCTTGCAAAACGCTCTCAAACCAAGTTACTCTCAATCCACGGTTTTACTGAAGTTTGTTTGGACCAGCTTGGTCCAAACAAAGTTTAACTTCATTAGAAGATTGCCAGACAAGGCTGTGCTGTGTAAATCTTGCACTAGATAGACAGGAATGCAAGTCTCCTGGCAGGTAAAACCACTCATTTTTTTTTTCCATCTGTGTATTTATGTAGTTTTTCCTGGAGTTCAGCTTTATATACTGCTCTTCAAGGCTGCACATACTCACCTGTCCTTCATCAACTATCCTATCCACCTCTCTGGCAGCCAGGAGCAAAGAAAATACCCAAACCTTTGAGGATGGAGGAGCATGTGACTCCTCCACCCCCCACCTTCCTTTCATGGGACAGTGCTTGGTGATTGACCCAGCTTTGTCATGTGGGGTTGATGAGAGAGTCCTTGGACCCGTGTAATCTCAGTCTGACACAAAAGTTACACACGGCTTCATTTCCTCATTCCTCGTGGCCAGACAGAGTGAAGGAGCAAAAGGAAGGTATCTAATGCTATCCTTTGTCAGAAGAGCAACAAATTCACTTTGCCTGCTGTCCGAGTATGGGTTCACAATATTTTTTCAGAGGAGTAGGCAGAAGAGTGACTAAGTGTTTTACACTTCCGCTTAGCAGCACTAGGGTTACCAGTTCAAATCCCAACCATGGTGCTACCTGCCTGGAATTTGTATGTTTTCCTTGTGTAGGTTTCCTACAGGCACTCCAGGTTCCTGCCAAACTCCATAGACACGCTGGTAGGTTAATTGGCTCCAGTCTAGTCCTGCATAGTAATAGTATTAATGAATGCGCGGACTTTCGGTTGAAAGCTCCTTGAGGGGAGGGACTGATGTTAATGTACAACATATTTGTAAAGCACTGTGACAATTGCCAGCGCTATATAAATGCCTGTAATAAATAAATTACCAAAGAGAATTTTAATAAAATATTTTTATAAAGTGATATTTACCTCAACATAAAAAATGAACCACTGACAAGCAGGGTTTTTATGACGGAAGAGACCTTTATGGTCTCTTCTGTTTTTAAATGCTTCCCCCGCCTGTCAGGTATAATGTACACTGACCTGCATGCTCAGCTCAGAGTACATTTAGGCCCCATGCAGACGGGGCTTTCTAAAACAAAACAAAAAAAAGGCTTTTTTTACATTCATTTGCACTTTATTTTTTATTTTTTTCAGCATGTAAAAGCACCTCTGTTAGCTTGTGTGTCTATTTACAGGCGTATTAGAAGAGGAGCATCTTATAGGCTGAAAAAAATAAAAAACACATCACCAGCATGTTCAGGAGAGGCAGAAAAATTGTTTGATGTACGTAAATGTGTCTATACGCTAAATGCATTTAGCACGCAGGCGTTCATTCCAGTGGCCAGAATACATTTTTTACTTTGGCCAGTGGAATCCATTAATGCTTAAATAATATTCGACGCACCTAAACACGCATGCATTTCACAGCTTTAGGTGCATTTTCTAAGCTGTTTTTTCCTGCCAGGAGTAAAAGGTGTCCTGAGGACAAATTCAGAGGCCCTGTGTGCATGATGCCTTACAGCACCCCTAATGAGCAGGGCATCGGCAGAGCTGGGCATGCTTCTGAGCAGGGTATCTGCTGAACGGGGGGTACCAATGAGCTGGGGATCTGCTGAATGAGGGTACCAATGAGCTGGGGATCTGCTGAGTGTGTGTACTATTAAGCTTAAAGCATGTTGAACCAGTAGGCACTTTAATGGGTCTTAAAATCGACGCAAATGTAAATGAACTCTTAGTGTTTCATGACAAACCATATACAGGCGGTCCCCGGGTTGGCTCTGTAGGTATGTTCTTAAGTTGAATTTGTAAGTCAGAACAGGTGCATTGTTTAAGCTAAAAGAAAACAACAAGAGAAGGGCGCACCGACCTTGTGCATTATAGTATATTGTATGCTACACTTCTTTGATTTTAATAAACTTTTAAGTGGTAATGCACAAGGTTGGTGCGCCCTTCTCTTGTTTTCTTGTAGTGCCTTTTGGATACCCTTGGTCCTGAGGGGGGCAGCCACACCACTTCATTTGTGTCAAAACCGCCTAGAAGATTCACCTTCCCGCATACCACTCGAGCACAGGAGAGATATTGTTGTTTTTTGGAAAGCATTGTTTAACCTCCCTGGCGGTATTCCCGAGTGTGGCTCCGGGGGAACTTTCGGTACCAAAAGCGGTAACCCCGAGCCACACTAGGGATTACCCCGCAATGTTACTCCCCTTCCCTGCGCTCCCCCGGTGTCCTCACAGTCACTCCCCGCTCTGTGCATGGTCGATTGCCGGCACTTGCCTTCTGGTTCCCTCCCTGCGAGCGTTGCGACACAGGGACGTGGAACCGGCGCCAAATTCAAAAGTGTAAATACACTAAATGACATGATACAAAGCTGTGATCCTAACTGATTGCACTGTATCATGCCATTTCAGCATAGGATTGCACCTGGTGACTTTTCCAGTGCCCTGCCTGTGCTTTGTGCCTGGAAAATTTTGAACGACCAAAAAGTGTTTGTTTTTTTGCACAAAAGCGCTTTTAGACGAACTGGAAAACAGCGGCAGCAAAACGGATTTACTTGAAGAACTGAGCGATAGCGATTCGTGGGAAAATTCGCCATCAGGTACGGAAAGTGACGACAGCGATGATTCGGATGTCTCTTTCTGGCACATAGTTTGTGGCATTTGGGAAGTATATCAAATGATTCTTCAGAATTTCCAACAGAGCGATGTGCCAGAAAGAGACCTCGGACTCGTCGCTGTCGTCACTTTCCGTACCTGATGACGAATTTTCCCACTAATCGCTATCGCTCAGTTTTTCAAGTAACGTCGTTTCGCTGTTGCTGTTTTTCAGTTCGTCTGAAAGCGCAAAAAGAATGCTTTTTGGACGCGATGGTCGTTCTCAATTTTCCAGGCACAAAGAACTGGAAAAGCACAGGCAGGGCACTGGAAAAGTCACCAGGTGAAATCCTGTGGTGAAATGCCATGATAAGTGTAATCCATTAGGATCACAGCTTTGTATCATGTCATTTAGTGTATTTACATTTTTGAAATTTAAATTGCTGCCAATTGCACCCCCCTGCGTCACAACGCTCACAGGGAAGGGAACCAGAAGACAGGTGCCAGCATTGGGCGAGCACACAGCGGGAGGACGGCGGGGAATCGCAGGAGGTGGTGAGTTTTAAAATGTAAAACATATTTCTATGCAAAAGAATGTACTGCTTTTAGCACAGAAGTCTGGACATAATCAGACCGCCAGGGAGGTTAAGTGTAGCTCCAGCCAAAAAAATGTTTTTGTTTTTTTTGGATAGCATAGGGAAGGGTTACCACCCCTGTAATGTTTGTTTTGCTGTCTGTGCCCCTGGTCAGAAGATTTCACCTCACTTTCTGTCCTTGTGACAATTGGATTTGGAAAATTTTGGGTTGTTGTGGAAAGGATTGGTGATAAAGATTCAGTGGAGACACCTTTTTCCCATGATAACTCTTCCAGGAGGGATGTTCCCTTCCTAGGGGGAGATTTCCTGTTGTCTCCCTCTGTAAGTAGGAGTCATTTGTAAGTCAGATGTTTGTAACCCGGGACCGCCTGTATTGGGGATGAGATGAGCTCTAGATCCATTATTCTGGGTGACATGCCCCATTGGGGTGTCTTGTCTGGGGTCGGTTTTTTCCTTTTTTTTTTGGAAGAGTAGTATAGTAAAGTCTTTGGCTTGGCTCTTCTCTCTCTTGAACTTGGCACGGAGATACAAGGAGGAGATTGCCCGAATTGTGTTCCCGAATAATTTGAATTTTTTTTTTAAATGTGTTCATTAAAAATCTGAGGGACTCTATTCTCCAGGGCTTGAAAATGCCGTACTAAATGTACAGTCCAGATTATCCTCCATCTTCCATCCAGCACTTTTGAGCCCTAATGATGAAGACCCCTTGTAACCTCCAAAATGAATTTTTCATTGAACGTGTTTTTAAAACACATTCTCGTCACAGTCGTTAATGTGGAGATTACCTTGTACCTTTTTGCCAAACAAAACTATGGTCTTACTGGACAGCTCTTTTGGAGCTCAATGCCGTCCTCGTGTCTGTTTTCTGTCCTTTAGCTTCATTTCTCTACGCTTCTTATCTAAATGGTCACTGTGGCTGAAAGCTCAGCCTGCAGAATGTGAACATGTGTTCAAATTAATACACTTGAAACGTTTTTATTACAATGTGAAAGCTGCAGCAGATTTTCTGAGTTCCACATCTGTACAGATTTATAATACACAGGTTACAAAGTTATGATTTATTCTTTTGAAAACCTTAAACACTATTGTAAAAAAAAAAAAATGAGTTTTTACACTAGTCAAGGGTTTCTGCAGGAACAACATAAAGTATTGTAAGTGTGGTACAAACTTCCAAAAATTTTGAGTGCCCCCCCCCCTTTTTTTTTTTTCTTTCACCTAGCGCCTCTAATTTCTATCCAACCTTCTTCCATGCAAGTTTCTTCCATGACCACCATAGATATTGGTTTCAGCCACGCTGGTGCAGAAGTCTTTTGCCATTCACTCTACCCATTAGACTGTTAGACCCAAAGCTACACACACACCTGATAATGTAAAGCATACCTTTTACAATATGACAACATCTGTCCTCCCAGTGCCTTGAAAGTTATCAAAGAGAGTCCTGCATTGCTTTCACTATAGAAAACACTGGGACTTCCTGAAAGCAGATGCTTGTGCAAGTGTGAATTTGGGCTTTTACCTTATACAGAGGACCTGTCAACAAATCAAGAAAATTGCAGATCAAAGCCCAGAAAACTTGTATTTTTAGCCTCTGTTCACATTGGAGCAACTTGTCATGCAATTGGTAAGCATACATCTAGCCCTGATGGCGGTGGTGATCACGTGGATCTCCCAGATTTGAAAAAAAAATATATATATATATAATATATATAGCACTGCCCTCTTGACGACTGCTGGGTTGTTCACCCTAGGATCCCCCTGGGTTACCATTAGCAACTGCAGCATACACAATTTAACTCTTTACTCTCTGGCTCAGTCAATGAACAATCTAGGTGATGTAGTTGTTTTTGTGGTTTTATTTAAATTGGGGATGGGAGAAGGGAAGAGTGGGATACTCCCAACTTGAGCTATTCACATTAGATGAGGACTCCTGTCTGAAGATGCAGCCAGGCTGCTGATTCACCTTGCCACTTAGATGAATTTAGGATTACTTGTTAGGATGAATTATCTTCAGGACACACACCTAGTACCCCCTTTCAATCGACCTGCTGACACCCGTCCTCTGACACTCCTACATCGGGGTGGCCCCCTCAGGTCAGGCTCCTAGACACAATCCCCTATACTCACGATACTGGTTTTTTGAGGGTCTCCTGTGTCTCTACCCCTCCAGTCAGCTCTCATGGACCTCTGGGTTTAGCTCCTGCCTTCCTGTTCCCCAGGCCGACTGCCTGTGACCGTGTGCCACTGCTACAGAGGAGGAGGCGGCAGCCGCCACCCTCCCTCAGGGACTCTGCTCACCACCCAAAGACCCCTCAGCACCCCTCCTGGCTTTTATACCACACCCCACAATGCACCAAGATAATCAGTCTGTGCCAATTACTGGGGCTGTATCAAAGCCTGTAGATTTGTAATTTTCTGTCAAATTCAATGCAATATGGCAGCCTGGAGACATTCTGTACATCACTGTGTATAGAACATTCCCAAAGTTGTACTTTCCCGTTTGTATGATTGGCTCACTGATTTTGCCAGAAGTCAACACTAAGATACAAGTCAAATTTTAGGCAATACTCCCTAAGCATTAATTCTAAAAAGATGCAGACCCTGCAGCTTTGCTCAGAGCACTGAGTGCATGGTGGTTATAATGTGCAGGTCTCCCATTCTGATTCAGTCTGCAAAGAACATGGTGAAACCGTTAATGCTGTTAGAGTTAGAAATAGTTTAAAATCCCTGCGTTGTACATTGCTCACCTAGGGGAGGAATTGTGTTTTTTGTTTTTTTCAGCCAAAGTGGACTTACCCTTTAAATGAAGGATCTGGAGACGAGGGTCTCCTTAACCACTTTCCGTCCTCCCTATAGGCGTTTGACGTCAGGAATGTGGTTGCATTTTCCTGACCGGATGTCACATGACGGCGGCAGGATAATGCACTCTGCGCGCCCCCCTGAGGGCACGCAGAGCGACGATCGGTGATGCGAGGTGTCAGTCTGACTCACCACATATCCGATCTCGGTAAAGAGCCTACTGACATAGGCTCTTTACCATGTGACCAGCCATGTCCAATCATGGCTGGTCACATAGTAAACAGGAAGAGCCGTTGATCGGCTTTCCTCAGTACGTGCCTGACAGGCACAAGTAAAGGAGCGCAAATCTGCGGCTCTCCTGACGGGGGGGTCGGCACTGGTAATCAGATCATTGATTACCAGTGCAGACCCTCGGGGTGCCACTAGAACCACCAGGGATGCCCACCCATGACCCCAGGGATGCCCACCCATGACCCCAGGGATGCCCACTATGTCCACCAGGGATGGCAATCAGGGCTCAGGGAGCCCCCCAGTGCCCTCCCCATCAGTGCTGCCCCCCAGTGCCCTCCCCATCAGTGCTGCCCCCCAGTGCCCTCCCCATCAGTGCTGCCCCCCAGTGCCCTCCCCATCAGTGCTGCCCGCCAGTGCCCTCCCCATCAGTGCTGCCCGCCAGTGCCCTCCCCATCAGTACTGCCCACCAGTGCCCATCATTGCCATCTATCAGTGCCACCCACCAGTGCCCATTATTGACTACCGGTGCCGCCCATCAGTGCCCATCAGTGCCCATCAGTGCACACCAGTGCCACCTATCAGTGCCTCCTCATCAGTGCCTGTCAGTGCAGTCTCATCAGTGCTCATATGTGCAGGAAAAAACTTATTTATTTACAAAATTGTATAACATAAACAAAAAAACTTTTTTTTTTTTTTTTTCCAACTTTTCAGTCTTTTTTTTATTTGTTTAGCAAAAAAGAAAAAACCTTGCGGTGATCAAATACCACCAAAAGAAAGCTCTATTTGTGGGGTGAAAATGACATAAATGTGGTTTATGTACAGTGTTCCATGACTGCGCAATTGTCATTCAAAATGCAACAGCGCTAAAAGGTGAAAATTGGCCTGGGCAGGAGGGGGTGAAATTGCCCTGTATTGAAGTGGTTAAAGTGAATCTGCACTGCACACAGAGTACAAAACAAAAAGTTGACTGTAATAGAGTCCCACACGCTATTAGGTGCCATTCTTTTGCTCCATACTCAGTTTTGTTTATCTGCAAGCAGAATAGGAAAAGGCTGATATAGGCTACGATATGCTGGAGTTGTGGTTCTCACGGTACTGATTGACTCAGATCTATCACATTGAGTCAAATGTGCCTCCAAAAGCAGCAGTACCATGTACATCCTTCAGTTTCCTGCACCAAAAGTGTGCGGGCAAAAGAAAAGTAAATATATAGCACATGGGTTTAGGTTTGTGTTTTACCTGTAGTTGGTAAAATTACTCTTACACAAGCCATCGCCAAAGTCATTCTCCAAATGTCTTTGGAGACGGCTTATGGTAAAGAAATGAACATTCAATTCATGGGCAACAGCTCTGGTGGACATTCCTGCAGTCAGCATGCCAATTGCACACTCCCTAAAAAACTTGTGGCATTGTGCTCTGTGATAAAACTGCACATTTTAGAGTGGCCTTTTATACATGTTCAATTTTCTTGTACAATTTTCTTGTACAATTTACCCAAAAAAAACATATAATATGAGGTCAAAACCAAACACTGAAAAATGTATCCAAATAGGCCTTTGTAGTTAACCACTTAAGCCCCGGAAGATTTTACCCCCATTCCGACCAGGGGGTATTTTGCGATTCGGCACTGCGTGAATTTAACGGACAATTGCGCGGTCATGCGACGCTGTATCTAAACGAATTTGGTGTCCTTTTTTTCCCACAAACAGAGCTTTCTTTTGGTGGTATTTGATCACCTGTGCGATTTTTTTTTTTTTTTTTTTTTTTTTTTTTTTTTTAATCACGCGCTATAAACAAAAAAAGAGCGTCAATTTTGCAAAAATAGCAATATTTTTCACATTTTTTTTTCACATTTTTTTAAAATCAAAATTTTTTTACATTTTCGGCCAATTTGTTTTATGCTACCTATGTTTGGTAAAAAAAAATCGCAAAAAGCGTATTTTGATTGGTTTGCGCAAAAGTTATTGCGTTTACTAACAACGGGAAAGATTTTTGTCATTTTTGTATTTTTTTTTTTAACGCGTAATGGGGCGATCTGCGTTTTTTTTTTTTTTTTGCGGTACTGCGACATTGCGGCGGACAGATCGGACCCTTGACTGACATTTTTGACACTTTTGGGGTTACCAGTGACATTACTACAGTAATCAGTGCTATACATATGCACTGTTACTGTAAAAATACACTGGTAGTGAAGGGGTTAACTTTATTTGAGAGGGAGGGGCTGTGTGTGTCCCTAGGGGCGTGCTTTCTACTGTGATTGGCTGTGGCTTCAGATGTATGAAGAGTGATCAACGGTTCTACATAGTAGAACCGTATGATCATCCTTCATACACCGGGGAGAATGACAGGCAGCTTGTTTACACAAGCCGCCTGACTTTCTCCCTCTCCCCCGACGATCGCAGAGTGACCGGCGGACATCGGGTCCGCCGGTCACACGCACGGGGGGGTGCGTGACCGCGCGGGAGCACGCCTCCGGGGGTGCGCGCTCGCTCCCTAGACCCTCACAGGCTAGCGACGTAGACCTACGTCGATTTGCCTGTGAGGGGCTGACTGCCAACGTAGATCTGCGTTAGGCAGTCGGCAAGTGGTTAAAGGTAAATCTAAAGAAAAGTGTACAGAATATTGTATAATGTATAGCCATCCTAAGGCACACCTGTGTAATAATCATGCTGTCTAATCAGCATCTTGATACGCCACACCTGTGAGGTGGATGGATTATCTCGGCAAAGGAGAAGTGCTCACGAACACAGATTTAGACAGATTTGTCAACAATATTTTAGAGAAATAGGCCTTTTGTATACATAGAAAAAGTCTTAGAGCTTTGCGCTCAGCTCATGATTAATGGGGGCAAAAACAAAAGTTTCATTTTGTTCAATGTGTATATCAGAATCCTGTAATCCCCCTGCACAGAGGTACTTGGGTTGCAAGATGGAAGGCAGCACAGTAAGGGCCTGTGTCGATGGACTTGTATTTGCTGCCAATAGGTTTTGCATTCCTATAAAAGTCTTTATACGAATTCCAAACCCGCTAAATGCACATCCGAAGGATTTCAACTGTGGGTCATTTGCACCAGTCAGTGAATTCTGAATTCTCTCAGAAGCAACACAAATTCATATCAAACTGATGCCATGGACACAGGCCCTAAGTCCATCAGCACTTTACTGCATAGGGCAGTTCTGCTCACCTAACACTATTGATAATTCCAGACAAAAGAACAGAGTGGTGACACAGCCAGCATGCTGCTGCTCCTTGTCTAATCACAAGCTGGGAGCAGGTCCTAAACCAGGCTTTGATACTCCACTGCAGGGCTTGGCTAACTGTATCCAAAAACTGGCTGTACGGAATTACAAATCATTTGCCACTTGAAGTTATTCATTGATATGTAGTTTGGCTGTTTATTTGGACAATTGGAAAGAAACCAAGTGGAAATGTTAGTGCCAGCAGTAACCAGAAGCTTCCTAATGAATCCTGAATCAAGAGACAATAAGATGCACAGAGCAAGAAAAGCCATTGAATTTTCTCCAGTTTTTAGAAACATGAATGTGTCAATCTGACTGTTATAGGCAACAGAAAAGCTTTGTCCTTTAAGCAGAACTTCACTACAGCCGAGCACCACAAACCAAAATGCTGTTTAATTAATTTTTAGAATTGAAAACAAACTCACCCATCCATCATGTCTCCATGCTTTATTTTTCTGAGAAATCACATTGAAAAACACCCCCCTAGTATTTCTGTCCGTAGCCATCTTTAGTAAGGGCAGAAGATTCATGTAGCATTTACTTCCTGGAATCCATCTGCCCTTAGCTCAGGCATGCAGGCAGGAGGGTGTGCTTAGCTGAGAAAACCCCTCCGCAAGACTCCTGAGATGTGTGACATTGTTTATCTAGGCATGGAAACCAGGAAGTAACTGAAGAAATGTAAAGTAAAAGTGTAAAACAAGTAAATATAATATACCTTCCTATCTATTTACTAATGCTAGCAGTATGAGGATTAAAAATAGTCAGTTTCGACTGAGTGGGTCAACTTCTGCCTTAACCACTTGCCGACCGCCGCACGACTATCTACGTCGGCGGTCAGCCCCTCACAGGCAAACTAACGTAGGGCTACGTTGCTTGCTTGTGAGGGTCTAGGGAGCGAGCGCGCGCCCCCGGAGGCGCGCTCCCGCGTGGTCACGGACCCCCCCGCGCGTGTGACCAGCGGACCCGATGTCCGCCGGCCACTCGGCGATCGGCGGGGGAGAGGGAGAATGTCAGGCAGCTTGTGTAAACAAACTGCCTGTCATTCTCCTCGCTGCAAAGACACTGATAAAACGGATCTAGTATGTAGATCCGTTGATCAGTGTCCTTACAGCTAGAGCCACAGCCAATCACAGTAGAAACCACGCCCCTAGGGACACACACAGCCCCTCCCTTCCAAATAAAGTTAACCCCTTCACTACCAGTGTATTTTTACAGTAACAGTGCATATGTATAGCACTGATTACTGTAGAAATGTCACTGGTAACCCCAAAAGTGTCAAAAATGTCAGTCAAGGGTCCGATCTGTCCGCCGCAATGTCGCAGTACCGCAAAAAAAATCGCAGATCGCCGCCATTACGCGTTAAAAAAAAAAACAACAAAAATGACAAAAATCTTTCCCTTTGTTAGTAAACGCGATAACTTTTGCGCAAACCAATCAAAATACGCTTTTTGCGATTTTTTTTACCAAACATAGGTAGCATAAAACAAATTGGCTGAAAATTTTTAAAAATTTTGATTTTTACATTTTTTTTGGGGGGAATTTCATATAAAAAAATGTGAAAAATATTGCTATTTTTGCAAAATTGACGCTCTTTTTTTGTTTATAGCGCGTGATCAAAAAATCGCACAGGTGATCAAATACCACCAAAAGAAAGCTCTGTTTGTGGGAAAAAAAGGACGTCAAATTCGTTTAGGTACAGCGTCGCACGACCGCGCAATTGTGCGTTAAATTCACGCAGTGCCGAATCGCAAAATACCCCCTGGTCGGAATGGGGGTAAAATCTTCCAGGGCTTAAGTGGTTAAAGCATTGCTGCACTTTTATCAATCGGTAAATGAGCTTTACAAGAAGCCCTTACTGACCTTTGCAGCTGCAGATGTGGAGCGATTCATCCTCGTGTTTTTACAGTAGAAACACTAACGTGGTTTAAGTCTTCCTCTCAGCAGCACCGCTAACTTTACAACTTTATGCCCCCATCTCAAAACTCCTGTTCTGCATTTGCATTAGAGATTTAGAAGGCTGCGCTGATTCACTGCTGGGAGGGGGCATATCATGGTGGCCTGAGCTATTGAATCACTTTTGAGAAGGGAAGGGGGGAGCTGATCTGGTGGGTCATTACTGGAAAGGGGGGTAGCAGGGTGAGCTGAGCTGTCAAGACACAGCTGGAAATGAAGCAGGGGGTAGCTGAGTTGCTAAGAAAATGACTTGGACAACTTCTACTCTTCTAATTTGAAAGTTCAAATAAATTCCTCCTCAGTGCCTGCAGTTATATAGATCAGTGAGGATTTGTTTTAGAGCTCATTTACTGCTTGTTAGGAATATATGAATACATCAATGTCTACAGCAGGCTACAGTTACGCTTTTGAACATTAAATTTAGAGAGTATCAGATTATCAAGTCATTACTACTAAGCTCAGCCTAGTTATCCCTAGATATATATTTTGGACTGCTTGTACCTTCAAAGCCACTGACTGAATATTAAATGCCATATGCCTTAGTTCTGTATATTTTCCAAGAGCAGGCGTGCGTTTCTTCCTACACACATTCTATATTTCAATAATTCATTCTATGCCATTAACTTTATGAACGCAGTGCTTGTAGATTCTCTACTCCTCACTAAATGAGAATTACTATTTTATTTTTTCTTATTTTTTTTCTTGAAGGTTTAGAAAACCTTATTTATGGTATTTATGGTGTATTTACTTTACAGAGACTAGCAATGAGCAATATCTAATTTTATGCTCTTAAAATATAGAATTAATTATAGATGGTTTGAAATGGAAAAATAAATGTATCCCTCAGTGGTTAAGTGCTTTTCCCATTTAATGCATTTTTATTAATTTATGTAAAATTCTGCCCATAGATCAGGGCTACATTGAAAAAGGAGAAATTGTCTTGGTCCACACAAAATACATGTAACACAAAAGTCATGCAGTTTACAAGTTAACAATTATGGATATAGATTATGTACCTATCTGAGTAAAAAAAACTAAAAAAAAAAAAAAATAAATTTTTCTCTATCGCTCATTGACAGACGTAGTCTTCTTGATTCTCAAGAGCTGGGTTATGTTGTCTCCGCAGGAGTAGGACTAGGCAGAAAGACAAAACGTTCTGGCTCCACCTTAGGGGCAGTCCCTGAGGGTATATCCTCCCTCTCTCTGCTACAGGGAATCAGTTTTTTTCTGTCTAGTCAGGAGTAAGGACCTAAGTTCCTTGCTGGGATCTTTTGGTCCTGGCAAGATTTTTTTCTTTAGAAAAAACATTTTTAGGTAGTTTTTCTCCAGTGTTTTTTTCCTGTGAGATCTTCAAGCAAAAACGCCGGACTGGGCGACACTTGTGGTCACCCCAGCCGGCCTACGAGCGCGCGCAGACCATTGCATTGCGCTTGGTCGGCCGCGACACATTCAAGTAAGTATGCGGGGCCGGGCGACGGGCTGGATGTTGAGATCCAGTGGTCACCCCGGTTTCTGCCTACGAGCGCGTGCAGACCAGAGCTCCGCGCTGGGTCGGCCGCGACGGAGTCCCAGTGGAGGGACTGACCTTGCGAGTTAAGTCTCGCTTGGATGCCAGGAACCAGAGAGTCGAGGCGTCCGGAGTGGTCCACAACCCCCCACCCCGGTGGAGAGGGTATTGTGAAGAGAGGGTGCCTGTCGGTTTGGTATGGTGAGTAAACGTTCCCTTTTTTCTTTCCTCGTTATGAGGCAGTATGAATTATGGGCCCCTCCATACATGGTCAGTATATATCTGACACTAAAAAGTCCCCCTTGTAAATACAGTATGTGTTTGTGGGAAGTGGACTTGGTTTGAGAGCTAACACTCTACCCAGCAGACTGTAATATTACAGCAGACATAGGAGGTATAATCCTACCTTATTTGTAGTGTATCTCCTGTAGATCAATATATCGCCACTTAGCAGAGATGCAGGTGGATGTACTGGGAAAACGATTTTGGCGGTCCGCCGCCATTTTGCCGTAGACCAAGTGCATGTATGTCCTCAGGTCACGCCGGCCGCCATGTTTTTGGAGTCTTATGTCTCTTGTATGGGGGCGGCCATGTTTCATGAGCCCAGCTACCTCGTGGAGAGCTGGGAACGCCGGAAGGCGTACACAGGGGGCGGAGCCACGTCCTTCTACCCGGGAAAAAGCAACAGCTCCTTCCAGTCTGTAAAAGACAGACGCTGACTGCAGTTGGTTGGAAACTTCACTGCATCGGTTGGTGAGCCTTGGGGGTCCCTCTCTCTCTCTGTGGGGATCGAGAAGCAGGTACTCTGAGGGGCGCTATTGCGCTAGGGGGAGACACATAAAAGAAAAAAAAAAAAGTTTTTTTGTTTTTTCTGGCAAAGGTGTCCGGAATTAACATGGACCCTGCCACTCATGTATCTCCTCCGGATCCCCTCGAGGGGTCTGCAGGATCCTCCAGCACCCCACTGACGATTGAATCTTTGTCAGCTATTATGGAAACTTTTGTGTCCCGGGTGGAAGTGGCTTGGCAAGAAAGCGACCCCCGCCTAACCCCTTATTATCTGAAACCTCGGATTCAGACTCTGAGCCTATTTCTGCAGTTGCAGGTACTTCATCTGGGATTGGTGTCTCGGGTCCTGTCTCTTCAGACAGTGAGGAGGATGTTTCGGCATCAGCCATAGCCAGCGAGGAAGCGTTGGTAAACGCACTCATTGTATCTGTTCAAGAAACCTTAAGATTACAGGGTATTCCGTCGGAAATAGCTGAAACTGAAATCCCTTTTGGGACTAAAAAACGCATCAAAGTGGCGAAGGTTTTTCCATTGCCCAAATGTTTTGGCAATCCAATCGAAGAAGAATGGCGTCTGCCAAAACGCACTTTTACTATTTCTAAACGCATTAACAGGCGTTATCCGTTTGAGGAAACCCTCATTAAGAAATGGACAGAACCACCTGTGGTGGATTCACCAATTGCTAGATTGAATAAAGCCACGGTTATTCCTCTAGAAGACGCTCCGTCTTTTAAAGATCCAGTGGATCGCAAGATAGAAGCGATGTCTCGCACCATGTTTTCCTTGATTGGATCAGCTTTCAGACCTATAATAGCTATTGGTCTGGTTTCGCAGGCTGTAACTGAATGGACCAAGTGGTTACGCCGGGACTTAGAAGAGGTCCCTCAGGCGGTATCAGATTTGTTGGAACAAATGATACAGGGGTTACAGTTTGTGTGTGATGCGGCGTTAGACGCCACTCCATTATTGGCGCGAGCATCAGTCTCAGCAGTGGTTCTCAGGCGTACACTGTGGCTAAAAGGTTGGTTAGCCGACCAAGGTTCCAAAAAAGCATTGGCTAATATCCCCTTTTCAGGAGAGCGTTTATTTGGAGCCAACTTAGATGAGATCATTAAGGATCTCACGGGTGGAAAGAGCACCTTTTTACCGCAAAATTTTAAAGGTAAAGGAACTCGTCAAAGACGAGGGCCTTCTTTTTCTGCTCACAAGAGGTTTTTTCGTCCCGCGGGTGAAAAAATTAAGTCCTCCAAAGCTCCTTCAGGAGGCGTCAGGGGTCGTTGGTCGGGCAAGCAAAAGCCCGCCCCCGCCAGACCTGAAGATAAATCGTCCAAAGCCTGAAGGTGCGCCCCCACCCATAACTGGGGTGGGGGGACGTCTTCGCCGGTTCCCGGATCCATGGCTTTCCAGAATCCCGGACAAGTGGGTTTGCGAAGTCATAAGGTCAGGGTACAAGATCGAGTTTCGATCTCTCCCACCGGCGCGATTCTTCCCTTCCAATATTCGACTATCCCCGGATCGTTTAGAAGATCTGCGGAGAGCAGTCACAGATTTACTACAACAAGGAGTGGTAGTCCACGTTCCTTGGACAGAACGGTTTCAAGGGTTTTATTCAAACCTATTTACAATACCCAGGAAAGAGGGCAAAGTGCGTCCAATTCTGGACTTAAGGGCACTCAATTCTTTTGTCAACATAAGAAGATTCAGAATGGAGTCCATTCGCACAGTAGCAGCCTTCCTGCATCCAGGGGATGTCCTAGCGTCCATAGACATCAAGGACGCATATCTTCACATTCCCATTTTCGCAGGACATCAGCGGTTTCTACGCTTTTCCGTAGAAGAGAACCACTATCAGTTTGTGGCGTTACCTTTCGGTCTCGCCACGGCTCCTCGGGTCTTCACGAAGGTGTTGGCCCCAATGTTGGCACTACTGCGCCAAAGAGGCATATCGATTCTTGGTTACCTAGACGATCTTCTGCTTCATGCAGAGTCTCCTCAGACCTTGCTACAAAACATAGAAATTACTATGATTTCTTTACAGGAATTCGGGTGGCTGGTGAACCAGCAAAAGTCATTTCTGGTTCCCACCCAGAGGCTCGAATATCTGGGTCTAATTCTAGACACAGTCAGGACAAGAGTTTTCCTTCCGGTAGGGAAACTCCGAAAGATTCAATCAGCAATCCAGTTGTTACTATCCAACAGCTGGTCTTCCCTTCGGACTTGCATGAGGGTTCTGGGGTTGATGGTGGCTTCCTTCGAAGCAGTCCCATTTGCCCAGTCCCATACCCGAATTCTTCAGCAAGAGATTCTTCTCAGATGGAATCGGAATCCGGAATCCCTGGACAATCAGATCCGATTGAGCAAACAGACCAGAGAGTCTCTGGTCTGGTGGCTTCGGTCTCCGATGCTCAGCCAGGGAAAGTCATTTCTGCCAATATATTGGACGATAGTGACCATGGATGCCAGTCTATCCGGATGGGGAGGAATTCTCGGTCAGTTATCTGTCCAGGGACTTTGGTCCCCGGAAGAATCCAGGTTACCGATAAATGTATTGGAACTGAGAGCGATCAGACTTTGTCTGATTCACTGGACCGAGCAGCTCCAGGGCAGCCCGGTTCGGATCCAGTCGGACAATGCCACGGCCGTGGCTTATGTCAATCACCAGGGGGGCACCAAGAGTGTCCGAGCGGCCAAAGAAGTGGCTTGCATTCTTCGCTGGGCGGAACAATTTGTTCCAGCTATCTCTGCGGTGTTCATTCCGGGGGTGGAGAATTGGCAGGCAGATTATCTCAGCCGTCAGACTCTGGATCAGGGGGAATGGTCCCTCCATCCAGACGTTTTCCACCAGTTGTGCCTACGGTGGGGCACCCCGGATGTGGATCTGTTGGCATCACGATTCAACAGGAAAGTACAGAGATTCGTGGCTTGCTCCCGCGATCCTCTAGCAGAGACCGCAGACGCACTGATCGCCCCGTGGGGGCAATACCAGCTAATGTATGCCTTCCCTCCTCTCGCGTTACTGCCAAGACTTCTTCGCAGGATAGAGGAGGAAGGAATTCCAGTAATTCTGGTAGCTCCGGACTGGCCTCGTCGAGCTTGGTACGCCGACGTGGTCAGACTGGTGGCGGACGTCCCGTGGAGACTTCCTCTCAGGGAGGACCTACTGTCTCAGGGACCGATCTTCCATCCTGCTTTACGATCGCTGGCTTTAACGGCCTGGCTATTGAGACCCAGGTGCTGAAGGACAAGGGATTGTCAGCTTCAGTTATTCCTACTCTAGTTGAAGCAAGGAAAGCGACTTCCAGAAAGATTTATCATCGCACATGGAAGTCCTACATTGCATGGTGTGAACCTTTGGGGTTCCGTCCACGGTCTTATTCGGTTAGTCGAATATTAGCTTTTCTGCAACAAGGGGTTGAGCAGAAACTGGCCTTGAGCACTCTCAAGGGTCAGGTCTCAGCTTTAGCTATCTTCTTTCAGAAGCCTTTGGCTACTCATTCCTTGGTGCGGAATTTCATCCAGGGGGTGCGACATCTGGCTCCGCCAGTGCGCGCGCCGTTACCACCCTGGGATCTTAATTTAGTATTGTCGGTTCTTCAGAAACCTCCCTTTGAAGGGATTAGGGAGATTCCTCTACCTACGTTGTCCCAGAAGGTGGCCTTCTTGGTGGCTATCACTTCTGCACGCAGGGTGTCAGAACTGGCCGCTTTATCTTGTCGTTCCCCATATCTGGTGGTTCATAGAGATAAGGTGGTTCTTCGTCCGAATCCATCCTTCCTACCAAAAGTGGTTTCAGAATTTCATCTAAATGAAGAAATTGTATTACCTTCCCTGTGTCCTAAGCCCAGTCATCCTCGGGAGTTTGCTTTACACTCCTTGGATGTGGTCCGGGCGATCAGGGTATACTTAAAAACGACAGACTCGTTTCGCAAGACGGATTCACTTTTTGTGATCCCGGATGTACCCAAAAAGGGGTTGCCTGCATCTGCCGCGACCATTTCCAAATGGATCAGACAGACGGTGGTACAGGCTTATTCTATTAAGGGTCGGGAGCCCCCGTTTCCTGTTAAGGCGCACTCCACTCGGGCACTTAGTGCGTCATGGGCCTTTCGCCATCAGGCGTCAGTGGTCCAGGTGTGCAAGGCGGCTACCTGGTCGTCGGTGCATACCTTTACAAAACATTATAAAGTTGATGTAATGGCATCATCTGATGCCGTGTTTGGCCGCAAGGTTTTGCAGGCCGCCATTTGAGGAGACCAGTGGTCTGCCTCGAGGGTTTTTTCCGTTGGAAATTTTTCTTTTGAGTCTCATTCTTTGTTTATAATGAGCCTTTAAAACTTCCAGTTTGGCACCGGTTGGGCCTTCTAGATTGGATTTTGATTTTTGTCAATCCCACCCCTCATTTGTGGCACTGCTTCTGGATGTCCCAGCTCTTGAGAATCAAGAAGACTACGTCTGTCAATGAGCGATAGAGAAAAATGGATTTTTGTAAGATCTTACCGTAAAATCCTTTTCTCTTAAGCTCATTGACAGACGTAGTACCCGCCCCTCTATCATTGAGTTGGGTTGGGTTAAATTCTCTGTTACTGCTTTAGAACAGAACTGATTCCCTGTAGCAGAGAGAGGGAGGATATACCCTCAGGGACTGCCCCTAAGGTGGAGCCAGAACGTTTTGTCTTTCTGCCTAGTCCTACTCCTGCGGAGACAACATAACCCAGCTCTTGAGAATCAAGAAGACTACGTCTGTCAATGAGCTTAAGAGAAAAGGATTTTACGGTAAGATCTTACAAAAATCCATTTTTAAAAGAGGGCAACGTAAAGAGTGTGATATTGGCACATTTTTTAATAAACAAATGCATCCATATCTAGTTGGATGGATGTAGCAATTCTCAATGAATTCTCAAGGTTCTCATCAGATATTTCGGTTTTAATTTTGCCCTGTGTGTGCTTCAGCCTTGAAAATAGACTGATGACCTGCGTAAGACAGGATTGTGAAGAATGGGGGATTTTTCTTTGGGAAGATTAAACTTCTAAAAGTCCAGTAAAGACAGTCAGGCTTCATGCACGCTAGCATTTTTTTTTTTTAAAGCTCCTAGAAGCTGTTATTAGACCTTTTTCTACTCCCTGAAGCTAAATTGTGTTATCCTGGGTGTCTATACACACTTTAGGCTATTAGCGTTTTTTAAGCTTCAGCATCTAGGAGTAGAAACGATTGTTTTTGTAGTTTCTTGGAGCGTTTTTCTTGAAGAAATGCTCCTAAACGCTACTGATAGCGTTTTTTCAGCTTTTATCTTTTCACTTTTTTTTTTAAGGGCCGAATCCGCATTAGGTTTTCCCTCAAAGTGCTGGTTGTATCTGCGGTGTGCTATGCACAGATTGCAGGATTTTGGAGTGTTTTACGTACAGAATGCAGAATTCATGGGTGCACTGTGTACATCAGGGGTGGGGAACCTACGTCCCGGGGGCCGTATGCTGCCCTTAAAGTCATTTGGTCCGGCCCCCCGTGCAGCTGAGTCTGTGTCTCTCAGCTGATCTGTCAGAACGGAGCCAATGCTTCCTGTATAGTTCCGGCTCCAATCTGACTGTGACCAATACAGAAAACATTGCCTCTTCCACCAGCGCGGCACCGCTGCTAGCCAGCATTTCCCACCAGCAGCACACACAGCAGTACCAGCCAGAGCCAGCAGCACTCACAGCAGTACCAGCCAGAACCAGCAGTACTCACAGCAGTACCAGCCAGAGTCAGCAGTACCAGCCAGAGTCAGCAGTACCCACAACAGTACCAGCCAGCAGTACCCACAGCAATACCAGCCTGAGCCAGCAGTACCAGCCAGCAGTACATACAGCACAGTATCAGTCTGAATCAGCAATACCCACAGCACAGTACAAGCCAGCGGTACCAGCCTGAGCCAGCAGTACCAGCCAGCTATGCCCACCAGCATTACCCGCCAGCAGTTCTTTTCAAAACTTACCACCGCAAAGTCGACTGCGCTCCAGACTGACCGACGCAAACCTGGAAAACCAGTTGTGAGTAGCAACATCATCAATACCAGCTAACATAACACACCTCACCAAAGAGAAGCAGTTGCAGCCATCACATTAGGGGTGAGTTATTTAAATGTTTGACCAAATATAACAGGCACATTTTAAGTTGATAATTTTGTACGGCCCCCCCGAATGATTTTATAAATACCCAAATGGCCCTTGGCAGAAAAAAGGTTCCCCACCCCTGGTGTACATAGTGCAGAGTTGAGGAATGCAGTTCCAGGGGTGTGCTACATACAGAATGCAAGGTTTAGGATTGTGCTTTGTACAGAGTACAGGGTTTAGGGAGGAACTGTCCATAGTGTGCAACTCCAAGCCCCCCCCCCCCCCCAACACTTACTCTCTCCTGCCTGGCCCAGGTCTAGTACCTCCCTGTGTAGGCGGTTTTGCCTCACCTTGCAAGAAGACCGTTCTCTCTCTTTCTGGAGATCTTTCCCCCCTGTGACTGCATGCAGGGATCAGTTCGATCCAGAAACTGCAGAGAGCAAAGCTGTCCCTTGTGAATGCAGGTTCTGTTACAAGTGACAGCGGGGGCGAGAGCTGGAGGTGGCAGAATGGAGTTTCGCAACATTCCCCCTGAAAAACTGGGTGCTAGGGTCACATGACAAGGCCTGGCGGCCCTGACTCTGCCTGCGGGCTTTGTGTTTGACATATGTGGTAGAGAAAGTTCATAGCAATGAGCACACAGTAATTTGAGGAAATTGGGGCCTAATAGCAAGCTTCGATATTGAGAATATACAGTGCTTTGCGAAAGTATTCGGCCTCCTTGAACTTTTCAACCTTTTGCCACATTTCAGGCTTCAAACATAAAGATATAAAACTGTAATTTTTTGTGAAGAATCAACAAGTGGGACACAATCATGAAGTGGAACGAAATTTATTGGATATTTCAAACTTTTTTAACAAATAAAAAACTGAAAAATTGGGCGTGCAAAATTATTTAGCCCCCCTTAAGTTAATACTTTGTAGCGCCACCTTTTGCTGCGATTACAGCTGTAAGTCGCTTGGGGGATGTCTCTATCAGTTTTGCACATCGAGAGACTGAAATTTTTGCCCATTCCTCCTTGCAAAACAGCTCGAGCTCAGTGAGGTTGGATGGAGAGTGTTTGTGAACAGCAGTTTTCAGTTCTTTACACAGATTCTCGATTGGATTCGGGTCTGGACTTTGACTTGGCCATTCTAACACCTGGATAGGTTTATTTGTGAACCATTCCATTGTAGATTTTGCTTTATGTTTTGGATCATTGTCTTGTTGGAAGACAAATCTCCGTCCCAGTCTCAGGTCTTTTGCAGACTCCATCAGGTTTTCTTCCAGAATGGTCCTGTATTTGGCTCCATCCATCTTCCCATCAATTTTAACCATCTTCCCTGTCCCTGCTGAAGAAAAGCAGGCCCAATCCATGATGCTGCCACCACCATGTTTGACAGTGGGGATGGTGTGTTCAGGGTGATGAGCTGTGTTGCTTTTACGCCAAACATAACGTTTTGCATTGTTGACAAAAAGTTTGATTTTGGTTTCATCTGACCAGAGCACCTTCTTCCACATGTTTGGTGTGTCTCCCAGGTGGCTTGTGGCAAACTTTAAACAACACTTTTTATGGATATCTTTAAGAAATGGCTTTCTTCTTGCCACTCTTCCATAAAGGCCAGATTTGTGCAGTATACGACTGATTGTTGTCCTATGGACAGTCTCCCACCTCAGCTGTAGATCTCTGCAGTTTATCCAGAGTGATCATGGGCCTCTTGGCTGCATCTCTGATCAGTCTTCTCCTTGTATGAGATGAAAGTTTAGAGGGGCGGCCAGGTCTTCGTAGATTTGCAATGGTCTGATACTCCTTCCATTTCAATATTATCGCTTGCACAATGCTCCTTGGGATGTTTAAAGCTTGGGAAATCTTTTTGTATTCAAATCCGGCTTTAAACTTCTCCACAGCAGTATCTCGGACCTGCCTGGTGTGTTCCTTGTTCTTCATGATGCTCTCTGCGCTTTAAACGGACCTCTGAGACTATCGCAGTGCAGGTGCATTTATACGGAGACTTGATTACACACAGGTGGATTCTATTTATCATCATTAGTCATTTAGGTTAACATTGGATCATTCGGAGATCCTCACTGAACTTCTGGAGAGAGTTTGCTGCACTGAAAGTAAAGGGGCTGAATAATTTTGCACGCCCAATTTTTCAGTTTATTTGTTAACAAAGTTTGAAATATCCAATAAATTTCGTTCCACTTCCAGATTGTGTCCCACTTGTTGATTCTTCACAAAAAAATAGTTTTATATCTTTGTTTGAAGCCTGAAATGTGGCAAAAGGTCGCAAAGTTCAAGGGGGCAGAATACTTTTGCAAGGCACTGTATGTATATGTGTGTGTGTGTGTGTGTATGTATGTATATATATATATATATATATATATATATAATTATCTCACAAAAGTGAGTACACCCTTCACATTTTTGTAAATATTTTATTATATCTTTTCATGTGACAACACTGAAGAAATGACTTTGCTACAATGTAAATTAGTGAGTGTACAGCTTGTATAACAGTGTAAATTTTCTGTCCCCTCAAAATAACTCTACACAGCAATTAATGTCTAAACCGCTGGCAACAAAAGTGAGTACACCCCTAAGTGAAAATGTCCAAATTGGGCCCAAAGTGTCAGAATTTTGTTTGGCCTCCATTATTTTCCAGCACTGCCTTAGCCCTCTTGAGCATAGAGTTCACCAGAGCGTCACAGGTTGCTACTGGAGTCCTCTTCCACTCCTCCATGACGACATCATGGAGCTGGTGGATGTTAGAGACTTGCTCTACTCCACCTTCTGTTTGAGGATGCCCCACAGATGCTCAATAGGGTTTAGGTCTGGATACATGTTTGGCCAGTCCATCACCTTTACCTTCGGCTTCTTTAGCAAGGCAGTGGTCGCCTTGGAGGTGTGTTTGGGGTCGTTATCATGTTGGAATGCTGCTCTTCAACCCAGTCTCTGAAGGGAGGGGGATCATGCTCTGCTTCAGTATGTCAAATTTACACTGTTATACAAGCTGTACACTCACTACTTTACATTGTAGCAAAGTGTAATTTCTTCAGTGTTGTCACATGGAAAGATATAATATATTTACAAAAATGTGAGGGGTGTACTCACTTTTGTGAGATACTGTGTGTATGTATGTGTGTGTGTGTGTGTATATATATATATATATATATATATATATATATATATATATATATATATATATATATATATATATATATATATATATATATATATGCATATATATATATATGCATATATATGCAGTATGATGCACACTGGTACTAACCAAGAGCTTGACCTCCTTTTAAATCTGCACACTTTGACGCAGTACATCATACCTATTGGTAGGGCACTTTACACAGACAAAAAAGGAAAGCTCCTGTTGCATTGTGGGATCTAAGCATTATTTTCCTGGTTCAGTTTCAATCAGTTATGAGATGCTGTGGAGGAGTGGCCATACACAGGAACCAAACTTCTGTTACCTCTTCTGCCCATGGCAGATAAGAGCCATATGGACAAGATACAATTTCTGTTCTAGGAAATGTAGTGATGGGTTTTATTTTTTTTTTTTTGGTCATTTAACTTCAGAGTACTTTAGGTAGCTGTTATTTGAAGGGAAACCTTGATCTTTTTTCTGTTGGCCTACGTTTGAAGTTTACTTGTAGTAATTACTGTTAGGTTTCAACAGGATTTTACTTGCTTAGTGTTTCTGGTAAAGATTATATCATTTTATATACAGCTTTGTATTTTGTCTTTAGTGGTCACCTGTAGATCAGAGTTTTCTCTGAATAGATTTTAGGGGAAACCAAAATTTTATTTTAATTCAGACAAAGTGGCAGTGTTCGCCCATCCCTCCAGCAAGTTATACTCACCAATCACTGCTCTGCTCCAGGTAAAAAGGAGCATATGACATACCCATGTAACAGTGCTCGGGCCAAACCGTGGCCATTCTTCAGGCCTGAACACTAACAAAATCCACCAGGAAATTTCAAAATCTGGAGGTTACCCCCAGCTGGAATATATATTCCCAGCAGGAATATATAAGGCAGCAAGTGAACATGTTCCTGAAGTTGCGTAAGCATTTGAGGGACTGACAATTGCCAAATTGTAATGGCTAGACAATTGGGTCAGAGCGACTCCAAAACTGTTGCTCTTGTGGGATGTTCCCGGTCTACAGTAGTCCGAACTGACCAAAACTGTCCCAAGGAAGGAGAACTAGCGACAGGGTCATGGGCATCCAAAGCTCGCTGACACACGAGTAGGAAGCTAAAGCTGGCCCATGTCCAATAGAAGGGCTCAGATCGCTGAAAAAGTTAATGATGGTTCTGATGGGTGTCAGAACACACAGTGCTTATCAGTTTGTTGTGTATGGGGCTGTGTAGCCAGCTAGGGTTAGGGTGCCCATGCTGATCTGTGTCCACAGCTAAAAGCACCAACAATGGGCATATGCATCAGAAGTGGACCACAGAGCAATGGAAGAAGGTTGCCTGGTCAGATGCATTCAAGAATGGTTTGAGGAACACAACTACAAGTTCGAGGTGTTGACTTGGCTTCGAGTCAGTTCGCTCATTTTTCTTCCTTGGTAGGTCCTTACCACTGCACTCCACTGGGAGTTGAATGGGTCATGCCTGAGCTTAGAACTGTGATTATATCCTGGGAAACCGGACAACAGGTGCCTTAGTACCATGTTAATTGCTTTTGATCATATGTGACATGCTGTGCAAATCTTACTTGACTTATCTATTGTGACTTGTTCAGACCTCTGATGAGAATGAATCTGTGTAAAACCTTTACTTAAAATTGCAAAAGAAGAAAAAAGTGAGCAAGGTGGTAGAAATGCAAATGTGCCAAAAAAAAGTCTAGTTTTTTAATTTCTACTTTCCTATGTAGCCTTAGCGTTTTTTTGTAGTGAAGAGCAAGACCAATGAAGTAGAAGCCAAGCTGCTATACCCACAACACATTGGAATGGTGCCATTGTGGTTACCACACAGCAGGATGATGCAAAAGTTGGTCTTATATCTGATTCAAAGACTCAGTAATATTCTGCTTCAGTCTTGCAAATTTGGATAAATGTTTTAGCTTGGCTCTGTCCTGACTTTTTTTTTTTTTTTTCTTCTTTTTACTTTATATGCTTTGATGCATCATTGCTATAATTGTACAAATTTGTGAATAGGGCTGAACGATAGTCGATGTTATATCGACTATCGTGCTGTGTGCGTGGGCGATAGTCACATCGCTGAAGATACGATGTAAGGCATAAGCATTAGGCAGGGAGAAGTCGGGATGACTCACAGTGGTTGTAGCAGAACACAGCCCTACATCCGTCCCACATGTTCAGTCTGCCTGCCTGCAGCTAGCCTTGTTCTCCAGCTGATGGTAATATGATCCTAGCCTAGAGTGAGGAGCTCAGCTCCTCCCTGTAACCATTCAGCGGCTCTCAGCACACTGACACTGAAGAACTGGAAACAAGCTTGTATTGTAACAGTTCAGAGTGAAGAGTCGAGTCAGTACGTGTGAGACTGGACGGATGTCATGTCAGGCTGTGTTCTTCTACCTCCTGCCACCACTGAGTCCCGACTGTGCCTAATCCACACTGTCCCTGTCAATCCCTACAATAACATTAACCCTGGCCTGTCCTGGCTGTATGGTGCAATCTGCAATTACAATCAGAAGAAGGCTGCGCTGCTGCAATACTTCCATGATTTCCTCTCAATATCACAATATATATCGTTGGAAAAAAAAAATATTGCAATGTACTTTTTTTTCAATATCGTGCAGCCCTATTTGTGAATAAGACTTCAAGGAACTTATCCTCTCCTACCTTCTCTTCTATCAGCACCAGGGATGAGCTCACGTGTGTTTAAATCCTATTCCGATCCCGCCTGAGCTATCCTGGCAGAAAGCAGTCAACGCACACCACCAATCATACACAGCCGAGACTGATGCAAATGCATTACAGTTCACCATATCGTACACTGTGTGTTATCTGCGGCATATGTGTTTTTTCTGCATAGGATGCCTCTAAAGCAGAATGCTTCAATGCACGTTAAAGGAGAAGTTCGGGATAAAAAAAAAAAAAAAGATACATTTGCAGTGGGGAAAATAATTATTTGATCCCCTACAGATTTTGCAAGTTTGCCCACTTACAAAGAAATGAAGGGTCTATAATTTTGAATCATAGGTGTATTTTAAATGAGAGAGATGGAATACCCACCAAAAATGCATGATACAAAAAAAACCACATGATACAAATGTTATGAATTGAATTGCAGTTCAGTGAGTAAAATAAGTATTTGCTCCCCAAGCAAAACATGACTTAGTACTTTGTGGAGAAACCCTTGTTGGCAAGCACAGAAGTAAGACGTTTCTTGGTAGTTGGTTACCAGATTTGCACACATCTCAGGAGGGATTTTGGTCCACTCCTCTTTACAGACAGTCTCTAAATCCTTAAGGTTCCTTGGCTGTCGCTTGGCAACTCGAAGTTTCAGCTCCCTCCTATAAATGGTCTATAGGATTAATATCTGGAGACTGGCTAGGCCACTCTATGACTTTAATGTGCTTCTTATATCCAGAATTGATTTGCATTTTAATGAGTGAAATAAGTATATGACCTCTTCTCAAAACTTGACTTAGTACATGGTGGCAATCCGAGGTAAGACGTTTCTTGTAGTTGGCCACCAGGTCTGTGCACTTAGGAGGAATGTTGCACCAACTCCTCTTGGCAGATTCTCTCCAGTCAAGTCATTAAGGTTTCAAAGCTGACATTTGGTAACTCGCTCCCTCCACGTATTTTAAGTCTGGAGACTGTCTAGGCCACTCCAGGACCTTAAAGTGTTACTAAACCCAGATCCTGCATTCACAATATCTGGTTTCCCACAGTACGCAGAACATGGAAATGCAATTATTTTAGTAAATATATACTGATAAATACCTTTTTTGTCATCAGCAGTATTATACCAGTTAGAGCCATCTTGTGACTTGCATCAGTGAGTGCTGATAGCTTGTAGGAGGAGTTTTCATTTCTCCACTATTGTCCTATCAGGCTTCAGGACCCTTAATCCACTGTCTAAACATGTCTGGTCCTGTGCTAATCACATGCACCCTCCCAAGAAAAAAAAAAATACTCTAGCAATACACGCCAAGCTGAGCAGACTATAAACTCTGTAAATAGGTTATTTTTTAAAATCTGTGGAAGGAGGAAAGGATCAGAGAGGACAGGATCGAAGAGCCTTTTTATACAATGTAGAGGTTTAGCCCCTTAGGTTCCACACTAAGGGGTTAACTAGCATGATTTACTGCATATACAGGCTCATTTTACTATTGTGGGTTTAGTAACAATCACCTGGGGTGGCATCTTTATTGTTAACATGGTGTTCCATATTTCAATAAGTCCCAGTCCATAGTCCACGTTACCCTCCACAACTCATTTTTGGGGAAGCGACCCTTGCCCTCTCAACATTGGAAAAAGCTGCTTTGGCAGTGCTTTGTCCAGAGTGAACGTGCAGGAGGAGGAGGATCTGTGTATACAGGATCACACAGCCTTTTTACACAATGCAGAGCATTAATTCAGTTACTTAGTGAGTATAACCAGCATGCTATTCTGCATATGCAAACTGATTTTACTGTTGTGGGTTTAGTAACCCTTTAATGTGTTTCTTCTTGAGCCACTCCTTTGCTGCCTTGGCCGTGTGTTTTGGAAGACCCATCCACAACCCATCTTCAGTGTTCTGGCTGAGGGAAGAAGATTCTGATCCAAGATCCCTAAGTCGGCCTGTACCTTTATCAGAGAAACAGCCCCAAAGCATAATGTTTCCACCTCCATGCTTGACTGTAGGGATGGTGTTCTTAGGGTCATAGTTCGCATTTTGGCAAGTCAAGTTAATGCCAAAGAGCTCAATTTTGGTCTTATCTGACCATAGCACTTTCTCTCAATCCTTCTCTTGATCATTTAGATGTTCATTGGCAAACTTCAGACGGGCCTGTACATGTCTTCTTGAGGAGGGGGACCTTGCAGGCACTGCAGGATTTCAATCCATGGCGGTGTAATGCTTTGTTTTCTTGACTGGTCCACACTGCCTTGAGATCATTCACAAGCTCCTCCCATGTAGTTCTGGGCTGATTCCTCACTTTTCTCATGATCATCCTTACCCCATAAGACGAAACCTTTCATTGAGCTCCAGACCGAGGGCGATTGATATTTTGTATATCTTCCATTTGCGAATAATCACTCCCAACAGTTGTCTCCTTCTCACAAAACTTCTTGCTGATGGTCTTCTATCCCATTCCATCTTTATGCGGGTCTACAATCTTGTCCCTGATGTGCTTTGACAGCTCTTTGGTTTTGCCCATGATAATGAGGTTTAAATAGAAGAAATAGATTCTATGGACAGGTGTCTTTTTTATACACATAACGAGTTGTCGTTAGGAGCACCTTCTTAAATTGACCAGACTAATCTGTGTAATACATGAGCACATAATGGAGCCAGACTAATGGTTGGTAGGGGATCAAATACTTATTTTACTCACTGAACGGCAACTCCATTTATAACATTTGTATCCTGTTGTTTTTTTTGTTTTTTTTCTAGATTTTTGGTTGATATTCTGTCTCTATCATTTAAAACGCACCCTTGATAAAAATGATAGATCCTTCATTTTGTTGCAAGTGTGCAAACTTACAAAATCTGCAGGGGATTAAATAATTTTCCCCTCTGAATAATCACCTATTTGAATGCAGTATCCGCTTGTCTCCCGCTGCCTCTACACCGAGAACTGGACGATCAAAGACAACTGATCGATCCGTTCTCCGTCTTCAGTGAGCAGAGAGCCGGGGACTGTGCTCTGCTCCTCCAGAGCTTACTGGATCACAGGGCTGGGGCAGGAGCAGTTGGCTCAGGCTCCCAGTGGCATGCTAAGTCGCTGAGCCAACTGCCGCTCCAGGCATCTGGATGGAGCCTGGACCACCTCTGTGACACTAGCTGACAACAAGCTTTAGCCCGCTGTTGGCTAAATACAGGTCACAGGAGAAGTAGGGCCAAAAGAGCTTTGGCTCTATTACTCTAAATGTGATAGTGGGCTCTAAAGAAACCTGTCATGAGTGAATCATGTAGGCTCCCATTGTTGACCTTATCTTTTGAAAGTGGTAAATGACTGGAAGCCATATTGGTCCTCTGGTTTCAGTAACCAAAACAAGTTTGCAGACTATTTCTAATCTAACTTTTCTAATCTGTGTACTTGTTTTGGGTCAGTGAGGTATATCCAGAGGATCAGCATTAAAATTGGCATGTTCAAAAGGATATCTTCAGTTGTAGACTTTTTTTTTTTTTGACTACCTCAAACATGCATTGAACAATACATACATACATACATACATACATACATACATACAGTGCATAAATAAATACACATCTTATTTGGATTTAAAGCAGAACTTCCCCTGCCGGCAACATCTTGGGACACATCACAGGTCCTAGGACCATCCACACAGTGCGGATCAGGCGTGTGGCAGGAACCTGAAGACCAGTAAAGAACCGCCCCAGGATGGATCCTTGCATAGAGAAATGTCCTTTTTTTTTAAGTTTGCAGCAACAGTATTTGTAGTCGCTGGCTTGTAATTTTTTTTTTTTTCAAACACCCGGAAGAGCCTCTTTAAAGAAGAGCTTCTGCCAGGTTTTCAAAACTTAAGTCAACAGCTACAAAAATACTGTACAAACAGACATTCGCTTGTCCTGGGATCCAGTGCTGTCCTCAGCTGAGCTGGTTCTTCGCTGGTCTTCAAGTACCCAGCACTGGCATGTTAACTGTGGGAAGCTGGGTTTGATTCCTTGTGGCTTCACAGCCAGCTCCCCCCTGCACATATTCAAGTCATGCTGCATCGAGCCATGCTGCGGATAAATGGACCCGTAGCCTCCTGGGACAGAAGGTTGCAAAGAGGGAGAGGCAAAATTCCACTCTGATTACCTAGACCGTTGGAGCAGGTACCTTTCAAACCAAGGGTACCCCCCACCCCAAAAAAAAAAAATATATATATATATATATATATATATATATATATATATACCAAATATGGTGTGGGGGGGGGGGTGTTTGAGTGAAGCAGAATTTCCCCTTTTGGTTGAAGTTCCTCTTTAATCAGTGTAAAAGACCTGTATGTTTATAGTGGTGGTTGGGTTCTGTTTCGCTTGCATTGTGGCAGTCATTGTACATTTGTGTATCTAGTTTTGCACACAGTATTCAATCATCATGATTTTTTTCTAGATATTTTTTTTTTTTTTTTAAAGCCCGTAGTGTGTGCAACACACTCAAAAAGACTCCACCCGGTGCATAAAAAAGTGCACACACACAAGGTGAGAACACAAAAAAGCACAGGGTGTGCGAAATCGAATGGTCTTCCCTCCGAAGAGGTAGGACCCGAAACCTCAATCCCCCGGGGCGCAAGACTCCTGACAGGGACATAAGGTACTCATGGTCTGTCTGGCCGAAACCAGACAGACCCCGTTCTTCAGGGGGACTGCCGAAACAGCCCCCACCGAGTACTAAGTAGGGCTCCCCCGAAGGGAGACCCCATAGGAGAGGGCGAACTAAGCCAAAAGGCCATATCCACCCCCTCCCAAGACTTAAGGCTGGGCCCGAGGACCCACACACTCTCGTCGTGCAAATAAAGAAAAAAAGGTGAAAGTGCAGGCGACGGACTCCAAATAAAAAGACAGACAAACAAAAAGATGGGGAAGGGGAGTGGGGAAAGTGCTTTGGTGCCATGTGAAGAACCAAGGCAGGCCTTCCAGCCGGAATAAAAAATTCCTCTGGTGCAAGCCAAAAGGCCTGTCCCAAGAGGCAGGTGTGAAAAAGGTGTGCATAGTGCAGTGACCAAGGTGCCGAAAGAACTCACAGCGAGCTGCCCCTCACCAGTGAGAAATTAAGGCACCCCTGGGCTGCCACCCCAGGGGCACTTACACTACGGGCTTTTTCAATCTCAGCCCCCGGCCAGACCAAATGTAGCCTATCCCCACCAGCAGACATCAGAACCTGGACAGCTTGGGGAGAGCTTACCTACCACTGGGGACAGGCCCTCTACAAGCCAGATCAACCCAGGAGAGAAAGCCCCCCCCTCGCCATCCTGTTCCTCAGCCCATTACATCCAGGAGCAGTTCCACCGGCCCCCCCGAACCGGCTTTTCCGCCCCCTTCAAACTGGTTAGGACAGTTCAACCCATTCGAATCAGAAGGCGGCGGGCCCCACATGCTTTCCCAGATGACCTACTCCCCGTGCCTCACCAACTAAGAGCGCTCCAGGTTTTGGTCATACTGGTACTAGCTAAGGCCCATACCAACTGATAAGAACAGATACTACACTTGATCTTAGACCTGATTCTGATCTCAAAAAAGTGCAAGGTCCTGTTTTGCATTTCATAACCATGACTGTATTCTCAATTTAGTTGTATACTTACGGAGACCCTGAGAGGATCGCATTATGTGATCTGCCATCCCTGGTTCACTGACTTGTTTCTACTATTGGATCTTTTAAGATACCGGCTCCATGTCTGTCTTCCAAATCACCTTATGAGTCAATAGGGTTGATTTACTAAAGGCAAATAGACTGTAGAGTGCAACTGCTCTTACATGGTACACAAAGTGAAGTTACTCCAAATCTTAGTAAATGAGTTAAAGCTCTGCTGACTTCCATCATTCAATCATATGTGCTAGCAAAAATGCGTTTTTTTTTTTTTTTTTTCCTTACATGTGATTGGGTATTCTTTGCAAAGTACATCTTCACCCCATTTACTAAGCTCTGGAGCAAATGCAAATTTGAAAAGTGCACAGTCGATTTTCCTTTAGTAAATCAGCCCCAATGTCGTGGTTTAAGCACGCAATCATTGAAGTCTTTAAAATCTGAACTCCCATCCTGCGTACTTGTTCCAGACCCCTGACTCACTGGGCGGTAAAATCAGGAGCATGAGAGCCCTCAAATCCACTTTTAAAATAAATTACTAATGGTCACTTCTGATTTACTGTGCAGTCAAGGGCTCTGATTTCTACATTTTTATTTATTATTCTGAGGGATGTGTATTTTTATATTTTGTTATCTTTGATTCATTTGCAGTGTGGCTGCTATGGTAAAGGTATGGAAAAGCGTTCCTCACATGCGCTGCTGCATTTCTGAGGCTGCTGTGAGCTGCACTGTACAGTTTAGGGATCCTAGCAGAATTCATAGCTAGTCTCTGAAATCATGCAGCTTTCGGTGTTCCAGACACCATTGCATTTGTTGCTGCGGGTGCTGCAGTACATAAAGTTCACACACCTTGGCATTATGTATATTTACTGGCAGGTTTATGCTGAATGGAGTTCTCTCTAAAATGGTTTGTCTATTTTTGATTTCCAGAATACTGCCAGCCTAGATGACTTTGAGAGAATAAAAACTCTGGGAACGGGTTCATTTGGAAGAGTGATGCTGGTAAAGCACAAAGGAGCCGATCAGTATTATGCCATGAAGATCCTGGATAAACAGAAGGTGGGTCTATTAGCTACATGGGAATTAGACAATGCTTTGGGCAATGTGATGCTACATTTACTGTAAGTGAACCATTTTGATATTTCAGTGGGCATGTGCTATAATTTTTCGAAGAAGAATTCCAGCCAAAATGTATTTGCTGTATAGAGTAGAGAAGGGTAAAAACTTCTGTCAGGGTGGTGTTTAGGTCTTTAAAGCGGAGTTCCGGGCAGAAAACCATGCCTTTACATTTTATGGCATCCACTTCCTTATCCTTCCATAAGCCAGAATTGGATATTCCCGGGGTTTTTTTTTATTTATTTTTTTACTTTTTTAGAGGATAATATACTCAACTTTACATCCACTTCCGCGGCCCGCGCAGTCACTTTCTGTCCTGCAATGCGTCCTGGGAGCTCTTACTCGTCGCTCCCATGATGCAATTGGCAGTGACGTAGGCGGCCGGCCGCTCCTCTCATCGCGTTATTTCCAAACAGGAAATAACGCGATGATAAGCATCCCTATACTATGCCGATCGCATAGTACTGGGCATGCGCGAGATTTCGCGCTGGATTCACCGGCCTCCGCCTACTACAACCAGGAAGCAGGGCACACATTTCCCCACAGTGGACTCGGCGAACCAGCACAAAGATGGCGGCGCTCTGCAGAAATTTTAAAAAGTAAGATTTTATGCTTGCAAAAATATTATTCCACTGTATTAAACAGGATTAGCAGATATATAGAGGTCGGAGGGTCACTGTTTGGGGGACATAAAAAAAAAAAAAAAAAAGATTCTGTGGCCAGAACTCCGCTTTAACGCTTACCCCCTTTTCTACTTGGGTGCAACTATCAACAACGGATTACCCGCCTTTTATTTACCCAGTACCGTTTACGAGCGACACTGGATGAGTAGCCATCAAGTGGCCGTTCTGCCCAGTGATCACTGTGTTCCATGTGGACATTAGACCGCTCGCCACACAGACACAATGTACCTAGGTAATCCAAGGGGCTGGGTACCATGTAATTGGTTATCACAGCAATCGCATTGTACAGTTCCCTTCCCTTTAGAACTGGGAATGGGGAGAGGATCAGCGGACAGATTCCCTGCTGAGCAGGCAGACTCCAATGGAGCCCACCTCATGTGTAAGGGCTCTTACACATGCTATCTCCAGTGCTGCCTCTAGTGACCTGTATAGTAACCCTTCCACCTCCCTTATCCTGCCCATCTGGACATTAACCCATAATCTATATCCTGTCACTGTATGTGACCATTACATTAACCCCTTCACTTCCTCTGTGAATGACCTGTACATTAAAGAAAAAGTTCAACTTTTAGCTAATTATTATAAATACACGTTTTTGCAGAAAAAAAATGTGCATTCATTATTTTTTTCCTACAGGAGCCTGCGAAGCATTGCACCCGCTATCAGCAGATCGCAGGTGGAATTTCAGGCTACTGCACACCTTTCCTCCAGATTTCTGCCCATACCTTTGTGCGGGCCTTCAGGTAGAAAGCTGGAGATACAGTAGACTACAAACATGCTGATCAGTGTACTTCTGGTCCATTGAGAACTACTCTACAAGTTGTCTACCACAGTGGAAGACGAGACTTGTAGTTTAACCACCCTATAGCAGATATACTACATCTCTACTACTTCTTTTTTTTTTTTTTCAATCCGGTTCAGTCATGTGATTCCATAGCTCTAGCGTAAGGGAGCGCTCAGCGGCTGTGATTTCCCAGAGATGAGACCTCACGCATAAGCTCCCATGGCCCATATCCATAAAATGTTTTAAGGAGTTTGTTGTGGAGGAACGTGAAGCGTTTGTTACCCTTGTGCTGTGTTATTTGGCCCCCTGTAACACCTAAAAGAAAAAACCTGGCTGATCCTGCCAGTTTCTACCCTCCCCCTCTGTACACTGACTACTGTGTATCATGGCTCCTGAGCCCTAACGCCGTGGTCAGCGTACGTGTCTCCGTCATCCCCAGCCATGCACTGTCCTCCTCTGTCTCCCTCTGTCGTCCTTGCCCTCCCCTCCCTATTAGCTCTCACTGGCTCTGCTCCCCTCCCAGCTGCTAAAAAACTAGGTTATGTTTACATCATCCCCTCTGTTAGATTACAATCTGTATCCTAGTGCCTGTCCTTTATTAAAAAAAGCCAATTTCTTCCTGTTTTTTTTCAGTGCCGCTCGGCCGTCATGTGACTCCCGGCTCTCTCCTCCTTTCCTCCCCGGCTGACGTCAGAAAAAGGTTTTGGCTCCACCCACTGGAGATGTCAGACTGGGAGAGAAGAGAGCCAGGAGTCATGTGAGCACTGATAGGCGCTGTGAAAACAGGTAGAATCTGCTTTTTTTTTTTTTTTTTTTTTTTTTTTTTTTTAAATAAAGCACAGGCACTAGAATACAGTTTGTAATCTAACAGAGGGGGTGGTGTAAACATAACATAGTGGCTTAACCACTTTAAGCATGCTGCACAGAGCCCTGACCTCAACCCCCCTACTTGAGCACCTTTGGGATGTATTGGACTGCGAACCAGGTCGTCTTTTCCTACATCAGTACCTGATGCTCTTTTGCTGGTTTAACACTGTGGTTTGTGTCTTTAAGGTCCTGGCTTTGTGCACAGGGGCACACAAATCCACAGAATCTCCAAAATGTTGTGGAATTTATTCCCAGAGACTTGGAATATTTTGTAGCCTTAATGAATGTCAACTTCACGTTAATGCCCATGGTTTTTGAATGGGATGTCAAACAAGCAGAGATGGGTATTGATGGTCAGCTGTGCACAAACATTTGACTATATTGTGTATGCAGTGTTTACAGAAAAGAGCCCCAACACAAGCACATTTAAGTTAAACACATACTAATACATTCTGTAGTTTTTCACATTTCTGCTCCAATGTTCAGTTTCATTGTTTGTGATTTCTCTGATACAAACCTGCCTCTCTTGTTCCCAGGTGGTGAAGCTGAAGCAGATAGAGCACACGCTTAATGAGAAGAGGATATTACAAGCAGTCAACTTCCCTTTTTTGGTCAGGTTGGAGTATTCCTTCAAGGTAAAGCTCTACATCAGTGACTTTGTCTATAAAATACCTGCTCAGTTAAAGAAAACCTGTAGTGAGAGAAATACAGAGAATAGTTGTTTTCATGCTGATCCAGGTCCTTCAATAGTTTGGGTTGCTGACCTGAAATAAGCATTCTGATGAGCAAAGGTGGAGTGACGCGAGACATCCGGACCTGTATAATTCTGCGTTAGTGACTGAAAATGTATTATTTGAATTGATTCAGCATGACAGCCCTGGGACAAACCCCATTAGGACCTATTCACATCAGGTGCAGTGAGACTGAACTCAGCAGCTATTCCAACGTAGTCCCACTGTAAGACCAGGCAGAATTTCCCATCTCCTACCTCACCCGCTCACACCAGTGCAGTGAGGCAATTCACCGCCTCACACTGTGCTGAGGTCAATTAAACTTAAAAATGTCACTGTGTGACATTTTAATAAAGTCTGTTAAAAAACAGACAAGTGCTATGCGCCTTGATCGGATACCACAAATCAGGGGCTGCGTTCTAACCTGCCTTTTTAAAGGAGAGGTCAGATATAGCTGCCACCATAGTGTCACACTACAGGTTTTCTTTCAAGGTTTTTCTAGCTTGTTTCATCTTTGGAACAAAAGAACCACAAATGCCACTTTGTCATTTATGTAAAAAGTAACGATTATTGTATTAAAATTTTATGTAGGCTGATATAGAAGAGCCAAATTTAATTAGTTGTGTGTTTTTTAACCTCTTCCCGTCGATGGTATGCATAATATGCAGCCTCTCGGTGGGTGGGATTTATTGTTAAGAGGCCGCATATATGCAAACCTATTTCTGTGCTGAGAGCCACTCCCAGCACGGTCACCAGCGGGGACCGGAAACCTCCCGGTGCATACTTGCAATCGGGAGCATTTCGATCATGTGACCGTCAATCACAGCGGTCACATGACCCAAATGCCCACCTCCACCTCCTGGCATTTAGAAGCTCTTGAGGGTCGGGAGGCGGGAGCGGGAAGGGGTTAAGAATTAAACGCAATTTGTTAAAACAGTCAGTTACTAATTCTATCTATCAAACACTGCAGCTGTCAGTCAAATACTGTACTGAAAGCCCTCTGTGGAAGTAAGTCTGTCAGAAAACATGCTTGTAGGGTTGAACTTTATTATTAAATACCCAGCATGTTTTTCAAGGAAAGTGGCTGCAAGGTTTTTTTTTTTTCTCTTTAAAAGTATACCTTGTTACATCCTTGTTCTGTGCAAATCACATGTGATTCTGTGTGGTGCAATGCGAGGCCTATTCATTTTGGATGGCCCAAATCGCACCGCATCCACTTGAAATGGGTACAGGCAGCTTTTTTTTGTTCACTCTGGAACCGGATTGCATAGATGCTCATACCCGTGAGATCCATTTAGGGCAATAGCACTGTACACTGATTATGGGGTGTCGATAACTTGAATCGACATCCGCAGCAGATTGCATGAACTGTATGGGAAATGCACAGGAATCACGGAGTTTGCTGCATCGCATCAATGTGAACTGGGACTTAAGGTAAACAAAGTGGACTTGGTAACTTGAACACAGTGACAGGTTTCCTGGATAACAAAAGCAAATCACTGATGGTTTTGCTTGTTTGCCTGGCATATCCCAAGCTGGGCATGTTTAGGGTATTCTCTGTGGCCCCTTCTGCATGTCAGAACACAGAGTTACTGGGAATGATCTGCACAAGGCTTAAAGTGGTTGTAAACCTCAGACATGAAGTATTAACAAAGTGTTTCCCTCCATAGTGTGTACTTGTTTCAATCCAGAGCATTGAGGGGTTTTTCTGTCTCCTGCTAAATTCATCTATCTGCATAAGTCGCTTCTGACAAGTTTTCCTGACACCAAGAGAAAAAAGGTGATGGGAGGCGACCTCCAGCATACACCTTGTGATTGACAGCCTCACGTCTGTTCCTGTATGCTGTGTCAAGGGGGTGTGTTCCTTCCCTCCAATCAGCGCTCACTGAGTGTAACTTCAGCTCCCCATCCCCTTCTTTCTGAAAGCTCAGACAAGCTGTATAAATTCCGCAGTTTGAGAGGATGTAGAGAAAAGAAGATTAATGGGTATCACTTACGCAGTTGGATATTTTTCATCTGTGTATCCCCTGAGGCCAGTCGCTTCACTGGATATATCTGAGGATTTACAACCATTTTAATTGGTAGGACCGGAGCACATAGAGGATTTTTACATGCCTTATCTGGGAGGTTGGTAGACTGCTTTTTGATAATAGGTGCAACTTCTCAAGACCAACTAATGCTTGCTTGTTTTGTCTAGGACAATTCAAATTTATACATGGTCATGGAATATGTGCCCGGGGGTGAAATGTTCTCACATCTAAGAAGAATCGGCAGGTTCAGGTCAGTACTATACCTTGTGCTTGAACATGTATCATGTATTGACAGACACTTGCCATCCTAGGATACCTGGACAGGACTGTACAGATCTCATTATTTCCCTGAACATCAGAATTCAAACCGTTTTAACTTGAATTTGACCTCCTAATTTGCTTCATGCAGGTTTTGCATTCCCATAGATTTGTTATGGAATGCAAAACCTACTCATCCAAGTAAGAAAAAGCCCATTGACACAGGCCCCTTACTGTAGTGTATATGCTTTTTTTAATGCTACTTTTCAGTTAAACCAGCTCAGTGGGGTACGTGTATTAAAGTGTCCGGTCTTATGGTTGCATAGAGATATACATGAATCATTTTTAAATGCTTAATACATTTCCGTTCCTTGTGCTAGTGTCCTCTCTTATGACTTGTATACAGATGGATATAAATCATTGATTGATTGATGCATAATGCTTTTTTGGTTTCTTGCACGATTTTATTTTACTCCGAGTGTTAGCCCAGCATGGGCTACTGGAGGTCATTAAGACTCAAAGCCGGGTGAAGAAACATGTTCAATTTAATAAAGGCCCCACCAGCAACACACACTTTCCCTGCTTTTTTTAACCTTTGGCATGAAGAAAAATATCATCCACATGAAAATATGGAAAAGCTTGTGAATCACTTCCATGTGCCAATGCTGGTGATTGCCTGCTCAGGCGCCTAAACTGTCACATGGTAGCGGGGAGAGAGGTCTCTGCCCTATGCAAGCCCCGCTATTGAATTTTATTTCACTCCCCCACCCCTCTGTTCAGTTTCTGGGAGCAAATGAGAGCCAGGGTTGCCAACCTCCCAAAGTGAAATTACTTGACACAACACCAAAAATTTACTGACAGAACCAACTTTTTTTTTTTTACTGATGGCTCAAAAAGTTGCCAAAATGACCTTTTCTCTCTTGTTCATTGACGGACACAGCTCCTGTCACTCTTGACCATTGGGTTATACTGCCCCTTACAGGAGTAGAACACTAGGCAAAAAAACTTCTGGCTACACCCATGGGCAGTCCCAGGGGGTATGCTCCCTCTCCCTGCTATAGTCAGTTTTTCTTTTTTTTTTTCTGCCTAGTCAGGAGTAGGGACCTAGTTCCTTGCTGGGATCTTTGGTCCTGGCAACATTTTTTAGATAGAAAATGTTTTGCTCCTGGATTTTTTCCTGTGAGATCTTCGATCAACTGCCGGACTGGGCAATTGGCTGGATAATCTAGATCTAGTATTCACCCCAGTCTGGCCAGCCAGCGTGCGCGTGCAGACCTCAGCTCCACGCTAGGTCAGCCGCGTCTTAGCCCCACTGGACAAGGTTGGCCCTGCGAGTTAAACGTCTTACGAGGCCGCATATGACCTGGCCTCGACCTGAGTCGCAGCGTTTCTCCTGGCCAACAGCCCCCCATTTCGATGGCGAGGAGGATCTGTCTGGAGCGATGCCTACCTGGTTCCTGGTATGGTGAGTAGCTGCCCCCCCCCCTCTCCCCCTGGTGGATTTTAGGGTGCACGTTGGCCCCTCCTTGAGATAGTCGGACCCCTGGGTTCCCCTCCTTTCTGCAGGCACCGTCCCTGTTTGTTTTTTTTGCAGAGTCCCTCAGCCTGCCTCCCCCCCTCTCTATACACTGGGGCTGTTTGGATGGTCAGGTCATTGGCCTGAGATGGGGGCAGGACGCTAACTGGTGATGGGGGTGCGCCGCCGGCGACCGGACAATCGACTGTCCAGGGGGGGAGGTTTGTACCTGGTGGGGGCTCCTGCCAGGGTCACCCTGTCCTGCCTGGATCTTTGGATCTGTCCTTGAGGCCTAGTCTCCAAATTCTGGGTCCCTCTGCGGTGTGAACCCCTCCTTCATCCCCTGGTGTTGACTCCTGGATCATTTTAGCTTCCTGATCACCGCACGTGTAGTGCAGATTCTCCTGGTGGTTACAGGTGCCTGTGTCAGCGTATGGTGAGTCTGGTGGGGTCCTCTCCCTCTCTGCTGAGGATCGCTCTGTGCCTTCCCTCTCTGCTGAGGATAGCTCTGCACTTGGCAACCGGGTGGTGCTGCCAGCACTGTGAGCGTTGTCCCTTAGCAGTGTGTTACACTTTTTGTGGGGTCCCCCTAGTGACTCATGGAGTCTCTAGAGCAGATTTCCCCACCTGATCCCCACTCTGAGGCTGCGGGGCCCTCCGGGTCCTAACCAACCATCCATGCACTGACGCCGGTCCTGGAATCCCTTGTGTCCCAGGTGGAGGCAACTTGCAGCAACGGGCTAGCAAAAAGCGCCCCCGCCTCATCTGTCTCGTCAGATCCTGAATCTGATTCGGCTGCCGCAGATGTGGGTCACCCTTCTGCGACCACACACCTGGAGTCCTCCTGATAGTGAGGATGATTTCTCCTACGTCTGCAAGAGGCGCAGGTGGATGCACTGATTGTATCTGTGTGTGAGACCCTGAAGATGGAGGGCATTTACAAGCAATCCAGAGTGGCAAAGGTGTTTCCTGTCCCTGCCTATTTTGACAAAATTGTTGCTAAAGAGTGGGAACGACCAAAGCATCCCAATGGGATCCATAAGCGCTTTACTAGGCGTTACCCCTACGAAGAGTCTCTTAAGAAGTGGATTGTCCCACTGGTGGTGGATCCCCTGGTTTCCAGATTAAACAAGGCAACCAATGATTCCGGTTGTAGAGTCCCCGGCCTTAAAGGACCCAGCTTGCCAGAAGGTGGAGGCTGTGGCCCTCACTATGTACACCTTTGCTGGTTCGGCAATGAGGCCGGTATTTACCATTGCCCTAGGGTCGCAAACTCTGCAGGACTCTGGTTAAGCTCCTACGCCGTGACGTGGAGGGAGAACTGCTCCCCCCTGCCTTTGTTGAGCTGGCGGACCAGCTGGTCCAGGGGTCCGCAATTTATTTGTGATGCCTATCTGGATGCGGCTCCTCTGGTGGCTCGCCTCTCTGTTTTGGCGGTGGTCCTTTTGGCGTGTCTTTTGACTAAGTGCTGGTCTGCAGACCAGACTTCTAAAAAGGCCTTGTTTGATCTTCCCTTTCAAGGAGATTGCCTATTTGGAGCTACTCTGGATGACATCATTAAAGGTCTCAAGGGGGGTGAAGAGTACCTTTCTTCTGTAGGCTACTAAGGGCAAGGAACCTCGTCGTAGACGTGGACATTCCTTCTGGGCTCATAAGTTTTTTCGTTCCTCAGGGTCAACTGACAAGGGTTCAAAGCCTTTCAGGGCCTACTGTGGCGGATCCAAACGAACCTGGTCCGGCAAGCCGAGACTGGCTTTCTCCAGACCCGCAGACAGGGCTCCTTCTGCAGGTGCGCCCTCTTCCGTGTGGGGGGGGGGGGGGGGCATCTTCGCCGGTTTCAGCAACCCATGGACTTCCCTGGTGTAAGACAAGTGGATCCACAAAATCATTTGATTCGGGTACAAGATTGAGTTTCGCTCTTGTCCCCCAGAAAGGTTTTTTTTTCCTTCCAGCCTGCCCCTGTTCCCACGACCGGTTACAGGGTCTGTGTGGGGCGGTACAAGACCTGTTCCTTCAAGGGGTGATTGTCCCAGTTCCTGCCTCAGAATGTTTTCAGGGTTTTTACTCAAACCTGTTCAGTCTCCAGGAAGGAAGGTAAAGTACGTCCAATCTTGGACCTCAAGGCGCTAAACTGCTTTTTACTGGTACAGAAGTTCAGAATGGAGTCGATTTGCACGGTGGTGGCATCCCTGCGTTAGAGGGATTTCCTCGCCTCTATAGATATCAAGGATGCCTATCTTCACATTCCAATATGTGTAGGTCACCAACATTTTCTCTGCTTTGCTGTGGGAGAAGAGCATTATCAGTTTTTGGCGTTACCCTTTGGTCTCACCTCTGCTCCTCGGGTCTTCACAAAAGTGTGCTAGCTTTGCTACGCCAATGGGGTATCATGGTACTGGGCTACTTGGACGATCTCCTTCTGCGATTGGAGTCTCCTGCTCTGATGGAGAACCTGGAGATCACCATACGAACTCTGCAGGAGTTCGGCTGGATTCTGATTTTCAGAAATCTGCCCTGCTTCCGTCAGCAAAGCTGAACTATATAAGCCTGACTGGACTCAGCCGTAGCCAGAGTGCTCTTTCCTCTGGACAAACTCCAGAAATTGCAGACTGCAATTTGCCTTCTGGTATCTAACACATGGTCATCCCTTGGGACTTGCATGCAGGTGCTGGGCCTGATGGTATCTACCTTCGAGGCGGTTCTATTTGCACAGTTCTATACAAGGTCCCTGCAAAGGGAGATTCTGACCAAGTGGGACAAGACTTCCCAGTCTCTGGACAATCAGATCTGGCTGAGTCGGGGAACAAAGGAGTCCCTGATATGGTGGATTCGCTCTTCGACACTTCAGCTGGGAAAATCCTTCATCCCCCCTGTATTGGACAGTGGTCACCATGGATGCCAGCCTGTCCTGCTGGTAAGGCTTCCTCGGCAAGCATTCTGCTCAGGGGATCTGGACACTGGGAGAGTCCAGACTACTGATCAATGTCCTGGAACTCTGAGTGATCAGACTGTGGATCATTGGACGGATTGCCTTCAGGGATGCCCAGTGTGCTTTCAATCGGACAGTGCCATGGCTGTGGCTTATGTGAATCACCAAGGAGGCACAAGAAGTGTCCTGGAGGCTCTGGAGGTAGCCGGGATTCTAAGGTGGGCAGAACGGTTCGTTCCAGCCCTCTCCACCGTACACATTCCCAGGATGGAAAATTGGTCGGCGGATTACCTCATTCGGCAGGCGTTGGACCAATGGGAGTGGTCCCTTCATCTGGAGGTGGTTCATCAGCTGGGTCTCCGGTGGGGCACCCCCCGAGGTGAATCTGTTGGTGTCTCTGCTCAACAGAAAGCTGCAGAGGTGTGTGGCTCGGTCAAAGGATCCACTGGCGGATGCCACAGAAGTGCTGGTGGCTCCGTGGAGTCAGTATCACCTGATCTGTGCCTTCCCTCCTCAAGCTTCTGCCCAGACTCCTACGCAGGATCAAGGCAAAAGGGATTCTGGTCATCTTAATGGCCCCGGACTGGTCCCTCCGGGCTTGGTAAACCGATCCGGTGCTGCTGGTCGCCTGACGTTCCTTGGCAGCTTTCTCTCAGGGATGATCTGCTGTCCCAAGGACCGATCTTTCATCCTACTTTACAGTCGCTGGTTTTGAAGGCTTGGCCGTTACACGCCAGGTGCTAAAGGATAGAGATTTGTCTGAGTCTGTTATTCCTTCCTTGTTAAAAGCTAGGAAATCTACTTCGAGGAAGATTTACCATCATACGTGGAAGACGTACATTGCGTGATGTGAGTCTTTTGAGGTTCATCCTCGCTCTTTCTCGGTGGCTCGAATCTTAACCTTCAACAGGGTTTGAACAGAAATTGGCCTTGAGTACCATCAAGGGCCAGGTATCGGCCTTGGCGGTCGTTTTACAGCGACACACTGCATCTTTTTTTGGCCACACACTCCCTGGTGCGTACTTTTCTTCAGGATGTCCGACATTTGGTTCCTCAAGTGCGGGCCCTGTTACCGCCTTGGGATCTTAATTTGGTGCTTTCAGCTCTACAGAAGCCTCCCTTTGAAAATTTTCAGGAGATTCCCCTGCTTACGCTGTCCCAGAAGGTGGCCTTTTTGGTGACTATCACTTCTGCATGCAGGGTGTCGGAACTGGCAGGGTTATCCTGTTGTTCACCTCATCTGGTGATTCACAAGGATAAGGTGGTGCTTCGCCCCTGTCAGTCATTCCTTCCTAAGGTGGTCTCTGACTTTCATTTGAATGAAGACATTTGTGTTGCCTTCCTTGTGTCCCAGGCCTAAACATCCAAAGGAAATTGCCTTGCATGCTTTGGATGTGGTCCGGGCAATTAGGGTGTACCTGGCAGCTACGGAGTCTTTCAGGAAGTCAGACTCTCTATTTGTGCTCACGGATGGACCTCGCAAAGGGTTGTCTGCTTCCTTTGCGACCATTTCCAGATTGATCAAACAGACCGTGGTTCAGGCCTATTCCATGAGGGGCCAGGTTCCTCCTTTCCCTGTCAAGGTGCACTCTATCAGAGTGCTTAGTGCCTCCTGGGCCCTCCATCATCATGCGTCAGTGATGCAGGTTTGTAAGGCGACCACCTGGTTGTTGGTTCACACTTTTACAAAGTTTTATAAAGTGGATGTGTTGGCATCTGCGGATGCTTCCTTTGGCCGCAAGGTTTTGCAGGCTGCTGTTTAAGAGGACCTAATCCTCTTTGAGGGTGTATTGTTTTCAGGTGGGCTCCAGTTGTTTTGGTTGAGCCCGTCGCCTGGTTGGCTAATGTTAAGTCTTGGGAATTTTTTGCGGTTTCCCACTCCTCATGTTTAACACTGCTTTGGGATGTCCCAATGGTCAAGAATTAGAGGAGCTGTGTCTGTCAATGAACGCAAGAGTGGGATTTTTGACTTGCTGTAAAATCCATTTCTCTGATGTTCCTTGACGGACACAGCACCCACTCCTCTGTGTAGTTATAATTCTCCTGACGCTGCATGTTACAAAACTGAGTCACTATAGCAGGGAGAGGGAGTATACCCCCTGGGACTGCCCATGGGTGTAGCCAGAAGTTTTTACTGCCCAATGTCTTACTCCTGTAGGGGGCATTATAACCCAATGGTCAAGAATGACCAGAGCTGAGTCCGTCAATGAACATCAGCAAAATTGATTTTACGACAAGTCAAAAATCCAATTTTTCATTGCAAGGGGGAACTCTCTAGACCCTGATCTAAAGGGTAAAGTGGCAGACTGTGATGTAAGGGGGTCTCTGGTTACCAGAACTTTCCCCCTAACATGAGTCCAGAGTCCTCCCTTACCTTAGAGTCTTCAGGATTTCCCTTACAGTGCAAGGGTGAACTCTGCGGACCCTGATGTAAAGGTGAATGCTACGGACCAAGATGTAAAGGGGAATGCTGCAAACTCTGGTGTAAAGGTGTCTCTGGTCACCAGAGCCCCCCTTTAAATCTGAGTTCCTGGTAACATCCTAGTCTGCAGCCTCGCCCTTTCCCTCAGAGTACATCAGGGTCCGCAGAGTTCCCCCTTCAGTATGGAGTCACCGATTCAGCTCAATTATACAGATATGAATACGTTTATCTGAGTTTTCTGCATGCATTCAGAGGTCTATGACTCCAAACATATTAAAGCTGGATACATCCAGGCAACTAGCATTTGCCAAATGAGACCACTGATGTCAACCCCCATGTTTCTCTCATCACAGGTTGTTTATATGTATTGGCCCAGCAAGTTGTATTGCAGTACACTTGAGTAGAGAGTCTGCAACTGGACATATTTCCTTTTTTTCAGTGTACATTGAGCGAAGTGGTGCCATATGTCAATGGCAGTGCTGTACGAAAAGCTTGTGTTCAGGGCTGGTGTGAGCAGACTGGCTGTTTTCCATGCATCTCCTGTGCTTGTCTTTGTCATGTGACCTGTCACATGGCCAGTAAAAATATTATAGCTGGTTTTTCAGGCTTTTCTGTTGTCAATGGAGCTACACATGCCTATGCCCCTGGATTTTGTAGCAGTTTGTTCACTCTTGGTTTATTGCCAGTGACAGAATGTTATAAAGTTTTAAAAGTTTAATAAATGTGCCCCATGAATGCCGTTTTACTGTACATGTTACCTTTTCTATTTCTTGAGCACTTTGATTTCTTTGCAGTGAGCCCCATGCACGGTTCTATGCAGCTCAGATAGTTTTAACATTCGAGTACCTCCATTCGCTAGACCTCATCTACAGAGATCTCAAACCAGAAAATCTTTTAATCGACCAACAAGGATATATTCAGGTAAGCGAATGATTGCCTGTGTAGTTAACACCTAACATTTTATTTCTGGTGGATCATTGCTCCAGCCAGTAAAAAGAAAAAGAAATTGCATTTTTGTGTGACCCTATCGACAAGCTTGCAGATAACAGAACTGACATGCAGATTTCTGTGTTGTGAAGAAATTGTGATGATGCATAAAAATGCTAAAGAACATGCATTATTCACAGTAGCCAACCATATTCTGGCTGCTGTTGTGATCGCTATAGAATTATCAGGCATTTTATAATAATCATTTAAGGCTGGGTTCAGACTATTGCGAATTGGATGCAGGTTTCCCCGCATCCATTTCGCATGTCAGGAGACTGACCTGCACTCAATGGAGCCAGTTCACACAGCTCTGTGAGAGCTGCAGAGCAAATTGCACGGGAGTCCTGTACATCTTCTTCTGGTCCGTTTCAGGTCGGAATTCAGCCAAAAAATTGGACCGAAATCAGACCTGAAGTGGTGAACAGGGATGCACCGGACCCCTGGTGTGAACCCAGCCTAAAATGATAGGTTCACCATTTGGAACATGTTGCGTGCAGACTTGTATAAAGTACTCGAAATTTCTACTTGAGTAAAAGTACAAGTGCTCGATCAAAAAGTGACTTAAGTAGAAGTGGAAGTGCTCGCAGAAAAAGTTACTTAAGTGGAAGTACTAAAGTTTTCAACATTTTTTTTACTTAAGTATTGCAAGTAGTTTTTTAAAAAAAATTGCTACTTAAGTATTAAAAGTAAAAAGTACCAGTAGTTTTGAAAAAAAAATTCTACTCAAGTACTGAAAGTAAAAGTACAAGTACGGTGTTATGTAGTTATTAAAGAAAGAAGTCAAAAGTTTGAACATCATATTGTTTTTTATTATTTCAAATGCAGCTTTTATTTATACATACAGTAGCATTTATTTTCGTATGCGCTGATAATACACATGTTTCTCTAGCGCTCATCGACAGACGTAGTCCTCGGTGATACACCACCTTCGGGTTATGTTACCTCCGCAGGAGCAGGACTAGACAGGAAATTAAAAAGCTCTGGCCACACCCTAGGGGCAGTCCCAGAGGGTATATCCTCTCTCTCTCTGCCTCAGCAAATCAGTTATTTTCTGTCTAGTTAGGAGTAAGGACCTAGATACCTTGCTGGGATCTTAGGTCCTGGCAAGAAATTTTTTTCTAAAAGGATTTTTGGACAGCTTTTTTTTTTCTCCAGTGTTCCTGTGAGATCTTCAAGCAAGAAAGCTGAACTGGGCGACGGGCTGGATGTTGAGATCCGGTGGTCACCCCAGTTCAGCCTACGAGCGCGTGCAGGCCATAGCTCCGCGCTGGGTCGGCCGCGACAAAGTCCCATTAAAGGACTGAACCCGCGAGTTAAACGTCTCGCTGAAACGCCAAAGACCATGAGTCACGGCGTCCGTATCGGTCGACAGCCCTCCCGCCCCGGTGGAGAGGGGTACTGTCAGGAGTTGGTGCCCGCCTGGTTCCGGTATGGTGAGTAGTATGTTCCCCCTTTTTTCCCTGACGGGTTTTGTGGTGAACGCGGGCCCCTCTCTGTATGGTAAGAAAGAGTTTCTTTCTATCCTATAACATGTCACAAATCCTCCTACTTTGAGTGTGATTTTATGTGTGCAAAAAGCCAGGAGGCTTGGTTTGGGAGCTAACAATCTATTGTATACATGTTTTAAAGATGTAATCTGTGGCATTCTGGGAATCTTATGGGTTAAGTATAAGCTACCTACCAGTCAGAAGCCATGGACATGTAGACTGCCTTCCAAGTCAGATCTCCAGCTAATAGCAGGCCTCCCGAACGGCCATGCGGTCCGCCAGGGCCGGTACCGCCAACCACGCCATATCCCCATGCAGAGAGAGTGTTGTGTGCCTGCAGCACACCGCTAGTCAGCACAGGCCGCCGCCATTTTTTTTGCTGGATCGCACGAGCCGCCATTTTGGCGTAGCCTCGCGTCTCCAGCATGGGGGCGGCCATGTTTGAGGTGATTCTACACCTCGTGGAGCTTGGGGGAGGCGCCGGAAGGCGTGCAGAGGGGCGGAGCCGCCTCCTTTCTTCCTGGGCAGCCAGCCAAAAGACTTCCTGTTTGTCTAGGACAGCGCTGTAAGCTGTTGCAGTTCAACTCTGAACATCAAGTGGTGAGCCTGGGGGTCTATCTCTCTCTCTCTCGATCGATAGGGATCCCTAGCAGGTAACACTAAGGGGTTTTTTTTGTGGCGCTGAGGGTCAAAAAAAAAAAAAAAAAAAAAGTTTTTTCTTTACTTTGAATTATATCATCCAGGAAGTAACTGGAGTTATTATGGACCCTGCCACACATATTCCCCCACCTGTTTCCCTCGAGGGGGCCTCGGGACCCGCCGGTGCACAGAGTATAGAGTCATTTACAGCTATTATGGAGTCTATGGTGGCTCGGGTGGAGGCGGCCTGTCAGGGACGGGGGTCAAGGAAGCGACCCCCGCCTACCCCTATACTATCTGACACCTCTGACTCTGATTCAGAGATGGTCACTGCAGTTGCAGGTTCCTCTGCAAGGGCTGTTATCCCAGGTAAAGCCCCCTCAGACAGTGAGGAGGACGCTTCTTCTCCTGCTATAATTCAGGAAGAAGCATTGGTGGACGCACTAGTTGTGGCAGTGCAAGAAACCTTAAAACTTGAGGCTTTACCGGCAGAGGCAACTGAAACAGAAAGGCCTTTTGGGACTAATAAGCCCATCAAGACGGCGAAGGCTTTTCCTGTACCTAAATGTTTTGGTAATCAGATTAAAGGAGAATGGGAGCATTCTAAACGTACCTTTACTATTTCCAAGCGTATTGCTAGACGCTATCCGTTTGAGGAATCCATCATTAAGAAATGGACGGTACCACCAGTCGTGGATCCGCCTATTTCCAGGCTGAATAAAGCCACGGTTATTCCAGTGGAGGACACTTCGTCCTTTAAGGATCCGGTGGATCGAAAGATAGAAGCGGAGTCCCGCACTATCTTTTCTCTGATAGGGTCAGCATTTAGACCAGTAATTGTTATTGGTCTAGTTTCCCAGACACTTACAGAATGGGCGAAAATGGTACGCCAAGATCTTAGGGGAAAAGATATTCCCCAGGAGACATCTGATTTGATAGAACAGATCATACAAGGGCTACGGTTTATCTGTGACGCAGTCTTGGACACTACTCCCTTGTTAGGGCATGCATCTAAGTTAGCAGTGATCCTCAGACGTGTGCTGTGGTTAAAATGCTGGTCAGCTGACCTAGGTTCCAAAAAGACTTTGACCAATCTCCCTTTCCAGGGGAATCGTCTATTTGGAGCCAACCTAGATGAAATCATTAAGGATGCCACCGGGGGCAAGAGTACTTTTTTGCCACAGGCTGCTAAAGCTAAGGGACCTCGCAACAAGCGAGGACCTTTCTTTACCGCCCATAAAGGGCGCCCGGCTGGTACTCCCGGGAAAGGCAAGACTCCAGGAGGGTTCAAGAAGGGCTGGTCGGACAAGCAGAGGACCAACCCAGCCAAACCCGAAGTAAAGGAGTACACAGCCTGAAGGTGCGCCCCCACCCGATTTCAGGGTGGGGGGACGTTTTCACCGGTATTCAGGACATTAGATCGAGCATCAACCACTACTACCGGTGCGATTCTTCCCTTCCAACATTTAAGTACAGGAAGCGGTAGTTACCGTTCCCTGTATAGATCTTTTCCTTTACCTTTTCCTAAGATTAGTCCCGATACCTCACAGGAATCGGATCTGATTGACCAGATAGGCCAAGCAGCCTCTAGTCGGGTGACTTCGGTCCCTGAGGTTCAACCAGAAAAGATCACCTTGCCTGATAACTATCAGGTATCTGATAAATGTGTGGGAACAGAAAACGACCAGACTTTCTCGGATGGTCGGGGCCAGATAGCTCTAGGGACGCCTGGTTCTGATCCAATCAGCGCCAGTGGTCCTAGAAATTCTAGGCTGGCCTCTTCAAGCCGGCCTGGCCGACTTGGACATGTTAGTCGCAGACGTTCCGTGGGGACTTCGTCTCAGGGAGTGTCTGTAGTCTCAAGGACCTATTTACCTTCGTGCTTTACAGTCGCTGGTTTTAATGGCCTGGCCATTGAGACCCAAGTACTGAAGGACAGAGGTTTGTCTACTTCAGTCATTCCTACCCTTATTAAAGCAAGGAAAGCGACTTCCAGCAAAGTCTATTATCACACATGGAAGACTTATATTGCGTGGTGCGAATCTTTAGGATTTCCTCCACGTACCTATTCGGTGTCTCGAATATTGGCCTTTTTGCAACAAGGGGTTGAGCAGAAGCTAGCCTTGAGCACCATCAAGGGTCAAGTTTCAGCATTAGCAATCTTCTTTCAGAAACCTTTAGCTACCAAATCCTTGGTGCGGAATTTCATCCAGGGGGTGCGGCACCTGGCTCCTCCAGTCCGCGCGCCCTTACCGCCCTGGGATCTTAATTTGGTTTTGTCGGTACTACAGAAACCTCCCTTTGAAAACATCAGGGAGATTCCCTTGCTTACTTTATCCCAGAAGGTGGTCTTCTTGGTGGCTATTACTTCTGCTCGCAGGGTGTCAGAACTGGCTGCATTATCATGCCAGTCCCCATACCTAGTGATTCATAGGGATAAGGTAGTACTTCATCCTAAGCCATCTTTTCTTCCTAAGGTGGTTTCAGATTTTCATCTGAATGAAGATATTGTACTACCTTCCTTGTGTCCTCAGCCCAAGCATCATCGGGAACATGCGTTGCATTCCTTGGATGTGGTTCGGGCAATCAGGGTATACCTGAAAGCTACGGAATCATTCCGTAAGACGGATTCACTTTTTGTGATCACGGATGGCCCCAGAAAGGGTTTGCCTGCATCTGCCGCGACCATTGCCAAATGGATTAGACAAACGGTGGTACAGGCTTATTCTATTAAGGGTCAGAGTCCTCCGTTCCCTGTTAGGGCGCACTCCACTCGAGCGCTCAGTACTTCCTGGGCCTTTCGCCATCAGGCGTCAGTGGTCCAGGTATGTAAGGCGGCCACTTGGTCGTCGGTGCATACCTTTACTAAATTCTATAAAATTGATGTGACGGCATCGGCGGATGCCTCATTTGGCCGCAAGGTTTTGCAGGCCGCAATTTGAGGAGACCGGTGGTCTACCTCGAGGGTTTTTTTCTGTTTGAAAAATTTTTTTGTTGAGTCTCATCATTAAGGATGAGCATTGTAAACTTCTAGTTGGCACCGGTTGGGCCTTCTAGATTGGGATTTGATTTCCATTTTCCCACCCCTCAGTTGTGATACTGCTCTGGGACGTCCCGAAGGTGGTGTATCACCGAGGACTACGTCTGTCGATGAGCGCTAGAGAAAAATGGATTTTTGTAAAATCTTACCGTAAAATCCTTTTCTCTTAGCTCATCGACAGACGTAGTCCCCGCCCCTCTGTTTTGGAGTTGGGTTGGGTTAAATTCTCTAAGCACTGCTTTTTCACATAACTGATTTGCTGAGGCAGAGAGAGAGAGGATATACCCTCTGGGACTGCCCCTAGGGTGTGGCCAGAGCTTTTTAATTTCCTGTCTAGTCCTGCTCCTGCGGAGGTAACATAACCCGAAGGTGGTGTATCACCGAGGACTACGTCTGTCGATGAGCTAAGAGAAAAGGATTTTACGGTAAGATTTTACAAAAATCCATTTTTTGAGCTTCATGAAATCTGCCATCTACTGTTCTGGCAGTGGTAATTTTTATAATAGTAACGAGTAACTATGCAGCACAAAAAAAAAAATATTGGAGTAGAAGTATCGAAATCATCGAAAAAATGTAGTGAAGTAAAAGTAGAAGTAGGAGAAAAAAATTCTACTTTAGGAAAGTACAGATACCGCATTTCCGTACTTAAGTACAGTACATAAGTAGTTACTATACATCTCTGGTTGCGTGTTCCACCCCTATTTAGGGTGGAACATGTAACCTGTTCCAGCAGCTGCAGCCTCTCCCCTTCCTCCCCAGTGACAGTGGGCGCCCTGAGAAGATGTCCGCCTGCTGTCACTGGGGAGGAAAATGTTTGAAAATAACTTGGCCCACGTCATTCATTTGCAGTCTTTTGTGAATGGGAAACTACAAGTTCTTAGAGCTTTTGCGGTTGTCAGCTTGAAGTTTCAATGATCTACATGCTGAGCACTCTGGTAGTTCATTGTGTTTTCCTGTGAGTGTGTTTCTCCTGTATGAGGTATGAGCTGACAGATACTCTAGTAAGTCTGCAGGAGTTCTGCATGGCACCCACTATCTTCTGATCGCGGGTACAATGCTTTCCAGGCTACAAGTAAAAAAAGAATAACAAATTAACATTTTTCTCATTCGTTCATTGATGGACACAGCTTCAGATCTTCATAATCATTGGGTTATACTGCCCCATACAGGAGTATAACACTAGGCAGAAAGTCTGGCTATGCCCATGGGGGTATACTCCCTCTCTCTGCTATAGGTTTTTTTTTCTGCCTAGTCAGAAGTAAGGACCTAGTTCTGCACTTGTGACTTTAGCGTCTTAAAGTGGCTCTTTTGATGTCTGAGCGGGCTTCTAGAAAAAGACCCAGACTGTCTCAGTCTTCTTATTCTGAGCTAGATATGGTTGCCATGGACAGAGTGTACCCCTGATGGGTCTCAGTCCCCCCCCCCCCCCCAGGTCGGCCAGAGAACGCGCAGTAACAGCTGTGCTTCTAGTTCTGTTAAGGATGCACTGCTTCTAGGGGATGAGCCCACCCGCCGGGTAAGCGGTCCTCCTTTGGGACCCGCAGAACCCAGGAAGCGGCTCAGGTATTTCCCTGGCCCGCTGAGTTTCACAAAACGATGAACGAACAATGGCGCAATTTACAGCGCACTTTTGTGGTACCTATGCGGTTTCCAAGGACCGATCCTAAATACTGGTTTACAGGCACTGGCTTTGACAGCTTGGCTGTTGAATGCAAGGTGCTAAAGGATAGAGGTTTTTCTGAGTCAGTGATTCCTACACTGTTAAAAGTTAGGAAATCCTACTTCTAAGATGATCTACCATTGCACATGGAAGACGTACATTGCGTGCTGTGAGTCTCTTGGGGTTCATCCTCGCTCCTTCTCGGTGGCTCGGATCTTGACCTTCCTTCAATGTGGGGTTGAACAGAAATTAGCCTTGAGTACTGTCAAGGGCCAGGTGTCTGCTTTGCCGGTCTTTTTCCACACTCCCTGGTGTGTACCTTTCTTTAGGGTGTCCGACATTTGGTTCCTCCAGTGTGGGCTCCGTTGCCGCCTTGGGACCTCAGTTTGGTGCTTTCGGTCCTCCAGAAGCCTCCCTTTGAGAATTTTCAGGGGATATTCCCCTGCTTACGCTGTCCCAGAAGGTGGCCTTTTTGGTGGCTATCACCCCTGCGCGCAGGGTGTCGGAGCTGGTGGGGCTATCCTGTCATTCACCTTACCTGGTGATTCACAGAGATGAGGTGGTTCTTCGCCCTGTTCCGTCGTTCCTTCCAAAGGTTGTCTGATTTTCATTTGACTGAAGAAATTTTGTTGCCTTCCCTGTGTTCCAAGTCTAAACAGCTGAAGGAAATTGCCTTACATGCCTTGGATGTGTCCTGGGCAATCAGGGTGTGTACCTGGCAGCTACAGAGTCTTTTAGAAAGTCACTCTATTGTGCTCGCTGATGGTCCTCGTAAAAGGGTTTTCTGCTTCCTCTGCGATCATTTCCAGATGAATCAGACAGATGGTGGTTCAGGTCTTTTCCATCAAGGGTCAGGTTCCTCCTTTCCCTGTCAAGGCGCACTCTATTAGAGCGCCTAGTGCTCCAATAGAGTGCGCCTTTCTGTTGTCATGTGTCAGTGACACAGATTTGCAAGGTGGCTACCTGGTCGTTGGTGCACACTTTTACAAAGTTTTTATAAAGTGGATGTGTTAGCATCTGCGGATGCTTCTTTTGGCCACAAGGTTTTGCAGGCTGCTGTTTTTAGATGACCTGATCCTCTTTGAGGGTGTATTGTTTATCAGGTGAGCTCCAGTTGTTTATGGTAGAGCTCTGTGATACCTGATTAGCTTTGTTTAGCCTTGTTTTTTTTTCTAATATCCCCCCCTTATGTTTAACACTGCTTTGGGACGTCCCAATGGTTAAGAAGAAAGGAGCTGTGTCCATCAATGAACAAAAGAGAAAATTGGATTTTTGACTTACCGTAAAATCCGTTTTCCTGATGTTCGTTGACGGACACAGCACCCACCCCTCTGTGGAGTTGACTTTCTTCTGACACATCTTGTAACAAAACTGAGTGCCTATAGCTGAGAGTGGGTGTATACCATACCCCCTGGGACTGCCCATAGGCGTAGTCAAGCTTTTTCCTGCCTAGTGTCATTCTCCTGTAGAGGGCAGTATAACATAATGATTAAGAAGAATCAGGAGCTGTGTCCGTCAATTAACATCAGAGAAATAGATTTTACAGCAAGTCAAAAATCCAATTTTTTACCTGCAAAAAGTAGATGTGCATTTTATTCTTTTCTAAAAAAAAAAAAAAAAGGATAACTTCTACATCCAAGAGGCCATGTCAGGTTTAAAAAAACAAAAAAGATCAAGGATTAAGTTTCCTGCAAATAGAAGAGACCGAATGCCTTTGTCCAGTTCCATCCTACGACCTGTACGTCATTATAGTATTCAAATATTACGTAGGGGTCAAAGGAAGGAACTATGTTGCTGAAGAGACCACAAGAAGTGTCGAATGCCAAAAAGACTGACAGAGGCTGCAGCACTGGAAAAGATGAGATGTAGAGACATGGGCCATCGTAGAGGGAAGCTTATTGACTCTATTGTAAGGACCTTTCTTGAGATTCCCCCCTCTACCCACCTCCCAGTATTGCCCCTTTGGGTCTGTATTTCCTAAAATATTTTGTAGTGCTAAGTAATTTGTATAGAATTTGTTAATGATCAGATAGGCAATAAAATGACCGCCCCCAGGAACAATAGACTCCCAGCAGCCAGCAACAATAGACCCCTCACTCAACAGATCCTTCCCAGCAAAGATTGTCCCCCAGCAACATAGGATAGATTCCCCAGCAGCCAACAACCCCTTATTACATACATTCAGTGCTGGAGGTGCCAGAGTTGTGTTCCCACTGAAAGAAAGCCATTTTGTAAAGAGGAGAGGTAGTTCCTTCTACTAGCTCTAGGGAAATAAGGGGAACTTGGGGAAATGTAGTGTATTTTTAGTGAGAACAAATTATAACATTATTATGATAATTGTAGTGTAGCATTTGATTTTCATGTTTGCTGTATGGTATTTTAACATAGTTCTGAACCTAAAAAGCTGTTCTGTTTTTTTTTTTTTTTTTTTTTTTACCCTAATGCATTCTCTGCATTAAGGTAAAAAACATTTTTAATAGCCGCTCCCCCCAACCCCTCTCCTTAAAAAGCAGCTTTTCTCCCCTCTCTCCTCTCTCACAGGCTTGGCTGAGAGCAACGGGAGCCATTGCCTCCCTGTACTGTCAGTTAAATACTGTAAGGAGGGAGCTGGGGGCAGGGTCGAGCTGCACTGTGCCTGTAAATGCACACACGCGACTCAGGATCAAGCCCTCACGAGTGCCCCATAGCAAGCAACTTGCTATGGGGACACTTGGACAAGAGGGGGAACCAAGACCGATGGCGGGGAGACCTCAGAAGAGGGTGTTCGGGGCTGCTCTGTGCAATACTAATAGGTATAATGTTTATTTTTGAAAAGTAAATAGTTTGGTGCGCTAAATGTAAAAGTTAACACTGGTGAAGTGATATAAACCACAACTATAACACCTGTGAAAGTGACAAACAAGTGAACGTTGTGAATGTAATCATAAAACAAATGTAAAATGTATAGATAAATATATAAAGATATATATGAAAGTCCCCCTATAGGGTGATGTGGTAAAAGTATTAACAATTCCAAGCACTGGACATGAATGTGTTAAATTCTTAATCCATATAATCAAAACACACAAAAGTGGTACACCCAAACCAAAGTAATGGTGCACAGAAACCCTCTCATGGGGTCTAGTGAAGTCCGCAAAAATGTCCCATAACACAATAACCAAAATCCTAAAGTTCTCAGTAAACAACATTTTGTGATCTTCAAGTGATGAGGTGAGGTCCCGTGATAAATATTCACAACCAAACGTGTTGGATATATGCACGTGAATCCCACCACCTAAACGGCTTGCTTCTTACCAGCAGAGATATTTAATAAGGGCAAAAACCACAGCCAATCTCCCGAGTGATGGTTCCCTGTGCATCGCATACCAGCTCATTATTTGTTTCTCTTTCAGGTTGAAAAAAAAAAGATTGGGGTTTACAACCTCCTTTAAGTGTAAGGCTAAGTTCACATTTAGGCGTTTTGGGGCGTTTTTCTGCTCTAGGATCAGCTCAAAAAACGCCCAACAAGACCAATCCTATTCATTTCAATGGCCCCTGTTCACATCTGAGCGTTTTGATGTTTTAAGCAAAACCCCCAACGCTCAAAGTACATGAGCTTCTTTTTGGGCAGATTACAGGCGTTTTTATTTTTTTCCATTGGTCAAAAATGCCTGCACAAAAACGCCTGTAAAATGCCTTTAAAAATGCCCATAAAAACACCTGAAAAAACGCCTTTAAATAGCAACGCCAAGATGTGAACGTAGCCTTAGACTTCCAAATTTTTATTTAACAAAGCTTTTATCTGCCTTTCTTTCCAGAAGGACAGCGCCATTTTTGCTTTGGCACTATCCATATTCATTTGCTTCTGCCTGGACTGAGAATGGTGGCTCAGAGATGGCAATCCTGTAAATCTAGTCCTTGTGCAGTTCTATGCTGTGTCCGCAAATGTCTGTCACAGATCGGTCCCTACTGCAGCCTCACACCTTGTGACTTGCTACATCATTACTATGTACAATCTAATTAGTGGAGAAGGGAGGATTAAGAAATGCTTCTTCCTGACTGCAGCCTGGTCATTGGACTGAAGGTCAAGGATGGCTTTTTGATAAAAAAAATGTAACTTTTTATATATATATATATATATATATATATATATATATATATATATATATATATATATATATATATATATATATACTGTAGCTGTATATTGCCACATGTCAGAAATGTATTAAAAGACTTATTATTTAAAAATATATTAAAAGTAAAGTTACTGAAAGGTCCACATTGTAGTGAAAAGCATAGAGTAGTTGATGTATTCATTGCCAATTTTGTGGCTACCTGCAATTCTCCCATGATTCTGCTTACAGATTTCCCAGTTACAAGAATGACACTTGTCCTCTTTTTTCAGGTCACAGACTTTGGGTTTGCCAAGAGAGTAAAGGGAAGAACTTGGACGTTATGTGGGACCCCAGAGTACCTGGCACCAGAAATAATTTTGAGCAAGGTTAGTGAGCTCTGTACCAAGTTAGCTTGCTTTTCTAGTGTGAACAGGTGTAAAATCAATGTGATTTTTATCATACTGCTTCAGATCATTGACTTTTAAATATCACACAGTGTTTGATGTTAGATGCATGACCTCTGATACAGAAGATAAATTTAATACACATTGCACCCAATAGCTAATGCTTTATTCCCAACTTATTTTCAGCTTTTAAAGCCTAAGGCTCCATGTACACGGGACGCTGGAAATGGCCGTTTAGGAGCAGTTGGGCGTTTTTTTTTTTTTTTTTTTTTTGAAGCCCCTGAACGCATCTACATTTTATCTTATCTGTCCATGTACACCAGGTCGATTGCGGGCTGTTGCGTTCAGGGACTTTTTTTAGAACGCAATTATTTGCGTTCGAATGTGTGTTTCCCGGCGTTTCAAACGCAAAAACGCGACCGAACGCGACCAAACGCGATGACCCACGTTTGGCGTTCGCGTTTTTCCATTTTAAAGGGGAATAATTTTTTTGTCCTCTAGGAACGGTTCTAAACGCAAACGCCCGCTAAACGCGGGTACAGACGCGACCGAACGGACGTTTCAAACGTCCTAAAAATTCCAGCATTCAAAGGGACTTTTAACAACGTCCCGTGTACATGGACCCTAACTTTAGGCCAAAATTTTTTATTTTGATAGCTCCTGGAAGGGTTTAGAAACTCGGTCCTCATATAGGGGAGATTTACCTTACTTCCTGTGACCACTGTATTGTAATTGGGGAGGATTTCCCCAGTGGGGTCACAGATCCAATGTTTGTGTCTCTGAGTAGAAGGTAATGGAAGTATCTCTAAAGATGTTCTAGTGACAGCTTACCACTTGAAGACCAGGCCCTTTTTGTTTACAAGTTTAGGGGCTCTATCACACGGGCTTTCCGTCTGAAAGGTCCGCTGCGGGACTTTTTTTTTTTTTTTTCACGGAGCGGATGACATTTCTGTCATCCGCTCCGTAGGTCCGCATATCATCCCATCCGTTTGCGGATGATATGCGGACCTAATGTAAGTCTATGGGGGATTGCGGATGTCAGCGGATGACACCGCTGACATCCGATTTTCCTTCCTTTCCGTTTTTTGAACGGAACAAAAATAGGATTTTTTCTGTTCCAAAAAACGGAACAGAACTGACAGGAGGAAAATCGGATGTCAGCGGATGGTATTCCGCTGACATCCGCAATGCCATAGACTTACATTATGTCCGCAAATCATCCGCAAAAAAATAGGATGATTTGCGGACATACGGAGCGCCCGTGTGAAAGGGCCCTAAATCAATATTTTTTTTTACTAAAAAATTATTTAAAACCCCAAACATTTTGTATATATCATTTTTATTTTTTTATTTTTTTTTTTTTTTACCAGAGACCCTAGGCTAAGGAACAAAATGGGGATCATTACAATTTTTTGTCACATGGTATTTGCAAAGCATTTGTCAAACACTATTTCTTTGGAAACCATACGCTTTAATGAATAGAAAAAAACAAAACCCAATATATACCAATTTCTTTGTAAACTATGAAAGCTGATGTTAAGCTGAGTAAATAGATACCTGGCATGTCATGCTTTAAAAATGCGAGTGCTCGTGGAATGACGTCAAATACGTTAATTTTCTTTTTGATCACTTTTATACTTATTACAAGGAATGTAAGCATCCCTTGTAATAAGGATGTGACTGGTCCTCTTCTTGGGGAGATCTGGGGTCAAAAAGACCCCAACTTTCTTCACCTTTTAAAAGCAAAAGATCAGAAAAAATTGTTGGAAAAAAAAAATCGTTTACTTCTATCCTGGACCAAAGACAATCTGGTGTTTGTTCACGTCTGTGACCAACCGAACGGCACCGTCGGATCGTTTCTCAGGTGCACCAGTGAAACCGGTAAGCCCGAGAAACGTACAAGCAGCGAGAGGGTTGGACCTCCCCTCCTCTTGCCTCGGAAAGCGATCCAGTGGCTAATAAGCCTCTCAAATCTCTTTCCTGTAAAAGCCAGCTGGCGGCTGAAAATTTAAAAAAAAAAAAGGGGGGGGGCTTATGGCTGACAACTTTAGCCATAACCCTGGTAAACCACTTGCAAACTGCAACGTGTGCATATATATATATATGTATATATATATATATAGCGTTTGGCAAGTGGTCAAAATGTTGTCTTTACCCATACTCTGTCAAAGTGACAGTTGTCACTAGTACGATTTGGGTTAGCCTACAACCCCTATTCCAAGAAAATTGTGATGCTGTAAAATCTACATAAAAACAATACAACGATTTGCGAGTCTCATCAACTCATATTTTATTCACAATAGAAAACATGTTTAAACTGAGAAAATGTGTTTTCTTTTTCTTTTTTTTTTGAAGCCATCCTAACGGCTAATTAGTTGCTGGATTGCTTTCACCCCCCCAACCCCTCCCAACAATACCTCTCCAGGTTCTCCATCCCGCAGGAGAAACCGGAACTAAAGCCATCAGTTCCACCAGCTTACCATGAAGCTTTTCAAAGGTCCCCGATCGGCTCTATTGTATAGGAAACCAGAAGCGACTTGTACTTGTTTTTCCCGGTTGTAAACCACACCGATCTTGGTGTGATCAGAGGCTTTTAGGGGCAGAAGAGGCATCTGGGGTCTAATAGCTCCCAGATCTCTCCATAAATAGTACCTGTCACTGCCTATTGCTGTCGTAAAGGATGTTTACATTCCTTGTGACAGAAAAAAAAAGTAATAGAAAAGAATTAAAAGAAACTGTAAAAAATAATAAAAAAAATAGAAAAAATTGAAAGCGGCCTGTCTTCCTGTGCTTGTTCACAAACGCACACATTGGTTCCCGCACCTATACGCAAACAGCGAACGCACCACACGTGAGGTATTGCCGCAAAAGTCAGCGCGAGAGCAATAATTCTAGCACCAGACTTCCTGTTTAACTCTCTACTGGTAACCTGTAAGGCCCCTTTCACATTTGTGCGACTTCAAAGTAGCGCAATTTTACCGCGATTTTGATGCAAGTTTGACTGGGCTTGAATGTCTTTGGCCTTAAAACGCTTCAAAATCGTGCCAAAGTAGTGCAGGGACTACTTTGAAGTCGGTGCGACTTCAAGTCGCTCAGATATAAATGGTACTCATTGGAAATAATGGAGAATGACTTGTCATGCGATTTTGCAGTCCCAAATCGCATGACAAGTCGCACAACTGTGAAAGGGTCCTAAAGGCTTTTAAAGCTTCACCCATGGAGATTTTTACATAGTTTAGTGTCATTCGGCAAGCATGTGCAATTTAAAAAGCCTGACATGTTTGGTATCTATTTACTCTCTATAACACCATTTTTGCATTCTACCAAAACGTTGCTATCATATTCAAAAATAAAAATTGGACAAGGAGCAGATCCAATATATGACCAAGCCAAAGGGCTGGAAGGGTACACCGATCGCAGCCTGCCAAGAGTGTGGGACTTTGAAAGCATAGATAAGGTGGTAAGAATAATTTATCAAGGACCATGATGTATTAAAATAGATTTTATTCCAAATATAATTATGATCAACTATGAGACCATGGAAGAACAGACCTGTACATAACATTTCATTTCAAAATAATATGAGTAAATCACAAAAAGTAGTCGTATGGATCATATAGGTCCTACATGTTTCGCCGGGGGGTAAAGACCCTCCACATTGGCTTCTTCAGGGATCCAAACCATATAATCATGCTATCATATTGTGTTGGTCTGCATTAAGATTCATTAAAGTGTATATTTTCTCCTAAAAATGTTGCAATCGAAAATCCGCGCAAATACCGTGTGGCATAAAAATTGCAATACCCAACAGTTTTTCTCTTGGGCCTCTGCTAAAATATATATATATATATATATATATATATGTGTGTGTGTATGTATGTTTTTATTTTTTCTTGCAGATGAAGCTAATTTTCCATGTAAACAAAAAGTGTCAGAAGAGACCAGGTCCTAAAATGGTTCTTACCTGCAGTAACTCCAGCTTCCTTTAATAACCTAGTCCCCTTGCAGTTGTTTGCATCTGAGGACTGCTGCGTGAGAGCAGCGGTCTTTCTTCAGAAATCCCAGAAACTCTCTGCTTAGTTATTAACGGTTCTTGAATCTGCAGGGAGCATGAACATTGCTATAGCTCTAAATTGGGATGGTTTTAAGGGTGTTTTGAGCTGCTATAGTAAAAAAATTAATGATAACGCTATCACACTTAAAGGGTTACTAAACCCAGGACCCTGCATTCACTAGATCTGGTCTCCCACAGTACACCGAACATGGAAATGCAATTATTTTAGTAAATATAAATTTCCTATATACCTTTTCTCATCAGCAGTATATAGCAGTCTTGTGAATTCTTTTTGTCAGCTGAGCACTAGTTAAAGCTTGGAGGAGTTTTCATACTGCACTGAGCTTTCCTATCAGGATGTAGGACCCCCTGACCCTCTGTCTGGACAGTGCTGATTGGCCCTGTGCTGATCACATGCACCCTCCCAAAAAAAAAAAAAAAAAAAAATCTCTAGCAATACACACCAAACTGAGCATGTGCAGCTTGACTCCAAAGGCTTTGTCTTATCCGGACATGTTCTGGAGTCAGTGAAAGAGGAGGATCTGTGCATACAGGATCAAGCAGCCTTTTTACACAATACAGAGGATTAACCCCTTAGGTTCCACAGTGAGTATAACAAGCATGCTTTATGGCATATACAGACTGAGTTTACTGTTGTGGGTTTAGTAACACTTTAAATAAATAGATTCCTCCATCTACACAAACAAGGTGGATGGAGAAATCCCCCCTGCCAGGACCCTCCACTGTCAGAATACACCGATCAATGGATGCAGCCACTGATCAAGAAAAATATCCTTTTATCCCTTAAATTTGTCCCTTTGAAAGAAATAGATCGACTTCTTTCAGAGGGACCTTGCTGAACCGGCAGAATTATGATCACTGTATGGCCAGCTTTAGACTTTAAAGCCTTTAACATTTTACTTGCACCCTTATTGTATTCATAGCATAACAGCAATGACAGAGTGGAGTAGAACTCCCTCGGGGACTAGTTCTATCCAGCTGAGTTGATTGTTTTAAAAAAGCTGGATGCATTCCTAAATGCACAGAATACAACTGACTATTACCATTTATAAGTAATAACACCAGACATTGTTTGAATATCCCATCGCCTTAGGGGATCAGGAAGGACATTTTTTTTCCCCCTGGTTGAACAATTTGCTCCATGTTCTGTAAGGGTTTTTGCCTTTCTCTAAAATCGATCAACTCCAGGTACGGGGTTCTGTTTATGCAGGTTTTCCATTTATATCTACCTTTATTACTCTTTTTTTTTTTTTTTTTTTTTTTCTTTTGGTGGAACTTGCTGCATTTTTGTTTCTTTATTTTTTTCTCACCCAGACTAACCATGTAACAATGTAATTTTCCCTGAGACGTCAAATGGGCTTTAAATTAGACCTTGCCTGAAAAAGATAAAAACATTGCATCACATTGCCCACTGTAAAATAAATTTAAAGCAGATCACCTCCACCTCTTTTTATCAGCATTTTCTTTGCATGCTGATGTGAAATCGTCAAACCTTTACTTACCTTTTTGTTACATCCACTTCCTTGTTCCCCTGAAGGCACTTGGATGACAGCCCTGACTGCACTGAGATGCCCCTGGGAAGTCAACATCACTAGGGGTTTTAGAGAGATCTTGTACCAAAGCTGTGAGATTTTGCAGTATTCTCATACTACACACATGCAAGATGAGCTGCATAACATCACATGCTTTTCTCCTGTGCATTGTATGACATTTTAAGATCTTTTGTTTAAAAACAAAACTCTTGCACGATCTTGAAGAAAGGCTTTTTTTTTTTTTTAATTTTAAAAAATCCATGTCGTGCTTCATGTCGCACGTGTGCTGTACACCAAATTTTCTAAATGGTGGTGCAGGGGCACCCAGAAAGATATTCAATAAGAAAGAAAAGCAGTGTGGACTAAGATAATTGTACTTGTTTATATACACACTGTATATTGATATTCATGCTTTTTTCTGTAGAGGGGGGGGGGGTCCTCTTTAAATTCTTTAAATGTTTTACATTCTTATTTATGATGTTTCAAAGCCTAACTCAACCCAGTTTTTGCTTCTGTGGCAAGTTATGTTTTCATGACAGTACATAGATCTATTTTGTGTATCGGTCCTATATTGTGTAAGGTCATCAATGCCCCACCTCTGCAGAACTTCGTATCCTGGAAGTGCCACTAGTTCTCCACCTCTGCAGAACTCCGTATCCTGGAAGTGCCACTAGTTCCCCACCTCTGCAGAACTCCGTATCCTGGAAGTGCCACTAGTTCCCCACCTCTGCAGAACTCCGTATCCTGGAAGTGCCACTAGTTCCCCACCTCTGCAGAACTCCGTATCCTGGAAGTGCCACTAGGACCGCATTAAAGGATACGTTTATCTTTTGAAACACGTTACATGTTCCCACCCATATTTATGGTGGATCATGTCCCTGCTCCGACAGCCAGTTTGCCACATTGTTACCTTGGTGTGACAGCAATCGGGATATCTTCTCCCCACACCCACTATCACTTTTTGAATATAACGTGGCAGTGCAGGGCTCCACCCACATGGCCACGTCATTCATTCACAGTTTCCTGTGAATTAATCAACTACAACTACCATTGTACGGAAGAACGGCTTGTAGTTCTGAATAAACTGGGAGGGGGCTGATGAGCACGCTAGTAGTTCATTCACAACCCCAGCAGCTTGTAAATAGTCGCCCTGTATGCAGGTATGTGCAGAAAACTGCAGCGCTTGTCTGCAGATGCCAGACGTTGCACCCCTGGTCCACGGATTACGGATGCAATGCTTTCCAGGCTCTTGCAGGAAAAAATAGTCAACAAAAGATAGAGCCAGCAACTCCAAGGTCCATATGATTTTTATTGCTACATGATAGTAAGTTAAAGAGAGCAGACAAGTTTCGTCATATAGCTTTGATCACACCAACCATTTTTTCTGCAACAATGTGTGCAAAAATTTTTTGCAAATGTGTGCTCTTTGAGGATATTCAAATGTGCTAATGCCATAAAGCATGCTGCACAGGAACTGCAGACCTTATGTGGATCAGACAGTAACACTGGAATCTCTGTTAATTGTTAATTTAACGGATATTAAGTTGCAGGGGATGTTATTTACAGATGAGAATCAATTTCAAACTGGACATTGCAGTATTACTCCAAACAACCGCTTGCATTTTACATCTCATTCATAAAATGTACCTTCAGGTACTATAAAAGTGATCACTTATTGGGAGTTTTCGGCAGCTGGCTGAAACAGTACCAAGCTTGTTTTAACCACGTGAGTTTCCGGGCTGCTTAGAAATGGCCTGTGGTTGGGAAGTGGTGAAGCAGCAGCATGACCCTGGTAGGGCCTATAGTGTTTACATGTGATGTTATTGTAATGTCTTTAAAGATATCCTGTCACCAATGTAAAAAATTGCAGGTAAAAATCAGAGATTTCAAATGCTTTCTCTTCTGCGCTGGCTTAGCTCCTTCACTTGTCATTTTCCCATAAGCTTTTCTATAGTCGCCAGCAGAAAGCAAATGGAGGAATAGTATAAAGTGTCACTTGAGTGAGACATAGGCGCGACCCGACTTTGCCGGGTGACCTGCTCGCACCGCGACCTCGGAGCGGAATGCACGGACTTCATATCATTGAAGTCTTTGCAGGTCGCTCCAGGTCGCCCCAAAGTAGCTCAGGACCCTTTTTCTAAGTCAGAGCGACTTGTATCGCTCCTATTAGAACGGGTCCTGTGCTAATCTATGGCAGGCGACTTGTCAGGCGACCAGGTCGCCTGACAAGTCACCCCAGTGTGAACCGGCTCTGACTGCTATGGGTCTCCTGGGGCTGCTTACTTCACATCCAAGATGGTGACACCCAGTAGCAGTTTCAGGACATTTGGATGTCTACTCAAGGGAGGTTTTTACCAGTAAATAACTTGCATAAAATGTGTAAAGGGGTAGTACAGCCAAAGCTCGCTTTTGGCTGACGTTACAGAGCTGGTCCAGGCTGGGGAAAGAGCGTGAGCATATGGTTGAAATCTACCCAGGAGCCTAGGCCAGCACCTGGCTTAGCCTCTCAGTGAGCCACTGAGAGGCTGAGCCAGCTGCTTATGCCCCCTCCAAAGCCCAGTGCTCCAGTGAGTGTGTGGGGGGCTGTGAGCAGTTAATGACAAGTCAAAAAGCTCTCTGCTTACTGTGCACTTTGAACTAAGTGATCCACCTTGTTTGATCGCTTGGTTCTCGCCATTAGAGCCGGTGGGAGACCGATGCTGCAGCCACCTAGGTAAGTATGATTCTAAAAAAGAAAAAAAAATGACCCGTACTTCTCTTTTAAATGCACATATCATTTTACGGGTAGATTTTTGTTGACAAGAATGATCAGTATATCATGCATTCAAACTCCAGAGCTGGCACCCTAGTGATTTTGTTGGGTCCTCCTGAGTCAAGATTGAATATTGCTGTATAGACTATGGAATGTGTTTCTATTGTATAACAATTGTCTTTCTTTTTAGGGCTATAACAAAGCAGTCGATTGGTGGGCATTAGGTGTTTTAATCTATGAAATGGCAGCTGGTTATCCTCCATTTTTTGCCGATCAGCCCATACAAATATATGAAAAAATTGTTTCAGGAAAGGTAAGTCCACATGTAGTAGACAGATTGCATTTTGTTTACCCCGATGCTGCACTGGGCGTTTGTTTTTGTTTTTTTTTTTGTTTTTAAAGACATTCAAGAAAAGTCAACTTTTGTAGATGAGCACATCCAGGTGCAGGGTCACACAATTTTCCTCACACCTTAAAATACAGAGCAGTGTTGTGCCAGTTTACAGGTCAAGCAACGAGACAGAAAAAAATAAATTCATACAAAATCTTACCCCACTCCGCCTTTTTTTAATAGTTAAAATGAGGAGACTTTATCATGGTATATCACCAGGAAGAACCCCTCCGATAGAATGGCAGGTCACATTAACATTTGCTTGCTAGGTAGTTGGCGAATAGTAAGATGTAAGCAGCTTTCTGGAAACTTCTGAGTTGGACAGTGCAGGATTCATGGACCTGGTTCTTCTAAATTGAACACTGCAAGATCCATGGACATGGTATTTTTAAATTGGACGCTGCAGGAACCATGGAGCAGTGGTCCACTTCAGCAGGGCAGTATCCATGATTCCTGCAGTGTTCACTTCACTTCACATCTCTCCCATAGCCGGCTACCTAGCAAGAGCGTTTTCAGCAACCATTAATGTTACCTAGTGTTCTGTCAGACGGATCCTTTTTGGTGATATGTACTGATGAAATCCCTTGTCCGGAAATTATTTTATTTTTTAAAATGTGTTTTATCTGCACTACCCAGAGTGCTCTGTACTGTGTTTTTTTTCTTTTGTTTTCTTTCTTTTTTAAATTGCTTGCAGAGATAAGCATCTCTGTCATTGTACCAGTGAAGCTCCATACATGTGTTTTTTTTTTTTTTTTTTTTTATGTTTTAACGGAAAATGTGTTTTTCTCTTTCGTTCATTGATGGACACAGCTCCTGTCATTCTTGACCATTGGGTTATCCTGCCCCTTACAGGAGTAGGACACTGGGCAGAAAAAACTTCTGGCTAAACACATGGGCAGTCCCAGGGGGTATACTCCTTCTTCCTGCTATAGTCACTCTCTGCTATAGATTTTTTTCTGCCTAGTCAAGAGTAAGGACCTAGTTCCTTGCTAGGATCTTTGGTCCTCGCAAAATTTTTTGATAGGAATTTTTTTACTACTGTATTTTTCCAGTGAGATCTACAATCATCTGCTGGACTGGGCGGCGCTGGATACGCTAGACCCAGTGATCACCCCATTCTGGCCAGCGAGCACATACAGACCTCAGCTCCTCGCTTGGTCGGCCGTGACCTAGCCCCACTGGATGGGGGCTGGCTCTGCGAGTTAAACGTCTCTCGAGGTTACATACATCCTGGCCTTGGCCTGAGTCGCAGAGTTCCTCCTGGCCGACAGCCCCCCCCCCATTTCGATAGAGGATGATCTGGAGCAGTGCCCACCCTGTTCCTGGTATGGTGAGTAGCTGTCCCCCCTCTACTCCTGGAGGGTTTTGAGGTGGACGTGGGCAGATTCTTCTGGTGGTTGCAGGTGCCTCTGTTGGCAGGTGGGGAGTCTGGTGGGGTCCTCTCCCTCTCTTCTGAGGATCGCTGTGTTCCTTGTGCTGGCGACCGGGTGGTGCTGCCAGCGTGGTGGGGGCTGTCCCTTAGTGTGTGACACTTTTTTTGTGGGGTCCCCCTGGTGACTCATGGAGTCTTTGGAGCATGTTTCCCCACCTGATCCCCTCTCTGAGGCTGCGGGGCCCTCGGGGTCCAATCCATCCATACATGCACTGACCACGGTCCTGAAGTCCCTTGTTTCCGGGTGGAGTCGGTCTGCGGGAGACAGGCTAGCAAAAAGCGCCCCCCATCTTCCCCTGCCTCATCTGTCTCGTCAGATCCTAAATCGATTCGGCCGCCTCGGATGTGGGTCACCCTGCTGGGTCTGCGACCACATGCCTGGAATCCTCTGATAGTGAGGATAATTCCTCCACATTTGCAATCGTGCACAAAAAGGTGCTGGTTGATACAATTAGTGCATCTGTGCGTGAGACCCTGAAGATGGAGGACGAGGGTACACTTTGGCCATCCAGAACAGCAAAGGTGTTTCCTTTCCCCACCTATTTTGACAGAATTGTCGCTAAAGAGTGGGGATGACCAAAGCGTCCCTATGGGGGGATTCAAAGCGCTTTACTAGGCGTTGCCCCTATGAGGTGTCCCTCCTTAAGAAGTGGACTGTGCCACTGGTGGTGCACCCTCCGGTTTCCAGATTAAACAAGGCAACCATGATTCTAGTGGAATAGTCCCCAGCCTTTAAGGATCCTGCTGACCGGAAAGCGAAGGATGTGGCCCGCATTATGTATACCTTAGCTTGTTCGGAAATGAGGACAGTATTTACCATTGCCCTAGTGTTGCAAACTCTGACCGAGTGGGCTAAGCTCCTACGCCGTGTCCTAGATAGAGGAAGAACAGCTTTCTCCTGCCTTTGCTGAGCTGGCGGACCAGCTTGTCCAGGGGGCGCAGTTTATCTGTGATGCCTCTTTGGACGCAGCTCCCCTGATGGCTCGCCTCTCTGTTTTGGCGGTGCTCCTTCATTTTGGCTCAAATGCTGGTCTGCGGACCAGACTCTTAAAAGGTCTTGACGATCTTCCCTTTCAAGATCATCTTTTTGGAGCTACCCTGGATGACATCATAAAAGGTCTCACAGGGGGGAAGAGTACATTTCTTCCTCAGGCTACTAAGGGCAAGGAACCTCGTTGTAGACATGGACCTTCCTTCTCGGCTCATAATTTTTTTTTTCGCCCCTGAGGGTCGACTGACAAGGGCTCGAAGCCTTCCAGGGCTTCCTCTGGTGGATCCAAGGGAACCTGGTCTGACAAGCCGAGAGCGGGCTTCTCCAGACCCACGGACAAGGCTCCTTCTGCATGAAGGTGCGCCCTCATCCATATCGGGGGTGGGGGGGAACATCTTTGCTGGTTTCCGGACCCGTGGACTTCCCTGGTGTAAAACAAGTGGGTCCACAAAGTCATTCGGTCCGGCAACGAGATCGAGTTTCGCTCTTGTCCCCCAAAAAGGTTTTTTCCTTCCAACCTGCCCCTGTTCCCAGAGCGGTTACAGGGACTGTTCCTTCAAGGGGTGATTGTCCCAGTACCGGCCTCAGAATGTTTTCAGGGTTTTCACTCAAACCTGTTCATTCTCCAGGAAAGAAAGGCAAAGTGCGTCCAATCCTGGACCTCAAGGCGCTAAACTGCTTTGTACGGGTACAGAAGTTCAGAATGGAGTCCATTTGCACGGTGGTGGCATCCCTGCGTCAGAGGGATTTCCTCGCCTCCTATACATATCAAGGGTGCCTATCTTCACATTCCAATATGTGCAAGTTGCCAGCATTTTCTCCGCTTTGCTGTGGGAGAAGAGCATTATCAGTTTGTGACGTTACCCTTTGGTATCGCCTCCGCTCCTCGGGTCTTCACAAAAGTGTTGGCTCCGGTGCGAGCCTTGCTATGCCAATGGGGGATCATGGTACTGGGCTACTTGGACGATCTTCCTCTGCTCTGGTGGAGAACCTGGAGATCACAATAAGAACTACGCGGGAGTTCGGCTGGATTCTGTATTTTTAAAAGTCTGCCCTGGTGCTGTCCACGAAGTTGGACTATTTGGCTCTGACTCTGGACTCGGCTGTAGCCAGAGTGCTCCTTCCTCTGGACAAACTCCAGAAATTGCAGGCTGCAATTAACTTCCTGTTGTCCAACAAATGGTCATCCCTCGGGACTTACTTGCAGGTGCTGGGCCTGATGGTATCTACCTTTTGAGGCCATTCTGTTTGAACCTTTCCATATGAGGTCCCTGCAATTAGAGACCAAATGGGATAAGACTCCCCAGTCTCTGGACAATCAGATACGGCTAAGTCGGGGAATGAGGGAGTCCTTGATATGGTGGCTTCGTTCTCTGTCGCTTCTGCTGGGAAAAATCCTTCCTCCCCTTGTATTGGACAGTGGTCATTAAAGATGCCAGCCTGCCTGACTGGGGAGGCATCCTCGGCAAGCAATCTGCTCAGGAGATCTGAACGCTGGAAGAACCCAGACTACCTATCAATGTCTTGGAACTCCAAGCAATCAGACTCAGAGTCATGATCGTTGGTGGACGGATCGTCTTCAGGGTTGTCCAGTGCGCATTTAATTGGGCAATGCCATGGCCATGGCTTATGTCAATCACCAAGGGGGCACAAGAAGTGCCTTGGCTGCTCTGGAGGTAGCCGGCATTCTAAGGTGGGCAGAGCGTTTTTTCCAGCCCTCTCCGCCATACACATTCCCAGGGTGGAAAATCAGCAGGCGGATTACCTAAGTCAGCAGTCGTTGGACCAAGGGGTGTGGTCCCTACATCCATAGGTGTTTCAGCAGCTGTGTCTTCGGGGGGGGGGGGGCACCCCAGGGGCACCCCAGAGGTGGATCAGTTGGCGTCTTGGCTCAACAGAAAGGTGCAGAGGTTTGTGGCTTGGTCAAGGGATCCTCTGGCAGACGCCACAGACATGCTGGTGGCCCGTGGGGTCAGTATCGGCTAATCTAAGCCTTCCCCTCCTCTCAAGCTTCTGCCCAGACTCCTATGCAGGATCGAGGCAGAAGGGATTCCAGTCATCTTAGTGGCACCGGACTGGCCTCACCGGGCCTGGTACACTGATCTAGTGCATCTGGTCACCAAGGTTCCTTGGAGGCTTCCTCTCAGGGAGTATCTGCTGTCCCATTTACCAATCTCCCATTCTTCTTTACAGTCGCTGGCTTCACAGCTTGGCTGTTAAACGCTAGGTGCTAAAGGATAGAGGTTTGTCTGAGCTGTTAATTACTACGTTGTTCAAAGCTAGGAAATCTACCTCTAGGAATATCTTCCATCGTACATGGAAGACTTACAGTGTGTGGTGTGAGTCTCCTGGGGTTCATCCTCGGTGTCTTGAAACGTAGCCTTCCTTCAACAGGGTTTGAACAGAAATTGGTCTTGAGTAGTTTCCAACAACCTTTGGCCACACACTCTCTGGTGCGTACTTTTCTTCAGGGTGTCTGAAATTTGGTTCCTTCAGTGCGGGCTCCGTTGCCGCCTTGGGATCTTAATTTGGTGCGGTCAGCTCTACAGAAGCCTCCCTTTGAAAATTTACAGGAGATTCCCCTGCTTACGCAGTCCCAGAAGGTGACCTTTTTGGTGGCTATCACTAATGCAAGCAGGGTGTCGGAACTGGCAGCTTACAAGGATAAGGTGGTGCTTCACCCCTTTCCGTCATTCCTTCCTAAGTTGATCTCTGATTGACTTTCATTTAAATGAAGAGATTGTGTTGCCTTCCGTGTCCCAGGCCTAAACATCCGAAGGAAATTGCTTTGCATGCCTTGGATGTGGTCTGGGCAATCAGGGTGTACCTGGCAGCTACGGAGTCTTTCAGGAAGTCAGACTTTGTGCTCACGGATGGACCTCGCAAAGGGTTGTCCGCTTCCTCTGCGACCATTTCTACATGGATCAGACGGTGGTTCAGGCCTTTTCAATCAGGAGTCAGGTTCCTCCTTTCCCTGTCGAGGCGTACTCTACTAGGGCACTTAGTGCCTCCTGGGCCTTCCGTCCTCAAGCGTCAGTGACGCAGGTTTGTAAGGCAGTCACCTGGTAATCGGTGCACACTTTTACAAAGTTCTAAAAAGTGGATGTGTTGGCATCCGCTGATGCTTCTTTTTTCCTTTGGCCACAAGGTTTTATAGGCTGTTGTTTAAAAGGACCTGATCCTCTTTGAGGGTGTATTGTTTTTTTCAGGTTGGCTCCAGTTGTTTTGGTTGAGCTCCTGTCGCCTGGTTGGCTACTGTTTAGCCTTGGGAATTGTTTGCTGTTTCCTACCTCTCATGTTTGACACAGCTGTCATTCTTGACCATTGGGACGTTCCAAAGCAGTGTCCATCAATTAAGGAAAGCGAAAATGGGATTTTTAACATCCCGTAAAATCCATTTCTCTGATGTTCATTGATGGACACAGCACCCACCTGTCAAGTTATGATTCTCCTGACACTGCTTGTAACAAAACTAATTGACTATGGCAGAGGGAGGGAGTATTCCCCCCTGGGACTGCCTATGGGTGGGTGTAGCCAGAAGTTTTTTTTCTGCCTAGTGTCCTACTCCTGCAGGGGGCAGCATAACCCAATGGTCAAGAATGACAGGAGTTGTGTCCGTCAATTAACATCAGCGAAATGGATTTTACAGTACGTTAAAAATTCCATTATTTTTGAATGTGTAATACAATGTATAGGGTACACAAGAACATAGGAAATAACAAGTATCAATTATGATCTGGTAATTTTACAGCTGTATGATGGGATACAATAGCATTGAGTCTAAATGCATACATTTGATCGAGGGGCTGAACCGTCTTGGTGGGGGGGCTCTTAAACTTGAACAACCTCCTGCCTCCTAAGTTAGTTTCAAATAAGTAATTGATTTATAATTTGTTGCTGCTTAGGAGTTTTCGAAGAATCAGAGAATTTCCACTGCATAGCTATAACCTTTTTAGTATAGAAGACTAATGGACATAATAAGTAGCTTTGAGCTGACAGACATGTCGTAATCCTCCAGGTACCCTAAGGCTGGCCATACACATGTCAACCCGCTAGTTAAATGAAAATAAAAATGACTCTATTTGGATGGGCGAATCCCTTCAACTGAGCAATTGTATGTTAGAAAGATTTCCCCACTGTCCGAATACACAGACTACTGCCTTATTTTATTCACTTGACCCCAGGAAGATTTACCCCCCTTCATGACCAGGACATTTATACACATGTCAACCCGCTGGTTAAATGAAAATAAAAATGACTCTATTTGGATGGGCGAATCCCTTCAACTGAGCAATTGTATGTTAGAAAGATTTCCCCACTGTCTGAATACACAGACCTCTGCCTTATTTTATTCACTTGACCCCTGGAAGATTTGCCCCCCTTCATGACCAGGGCATTTTTTTGTGATAAGGCACTGCAGTACTTTAACTATTGCGCGATCATGCAATGATGTACATTAAATTTATGTCCTTTTTTTCCCCCATATATAGAGCTTTTTGGTTGTATTTGATCACCTCTGGGTTTTTTATTTTTTGCGCTGTAAACGAATAAAGATTGACAATTTTGAACAAAAAAACACTATTTTTTACTTTCATAAAACCTTTTCAATAAAATTAAAAAAATCCAATTTATTCATAAATTTAGGCCAATATGTTTTCTGCTACAAATTTTTTGTAAAAAAAAAAAAAAAAATCCCAAAAAGGGTATATTGATTAGTTTGCACAAAGGTTATAGCGTCTACAAACTACGGTGTATATATACTGGAATTTCTTTTCATACTAGTAATGTCAGTGAGCACCGACTTATAGCGGGACTGCAATATTGAGGCAGACAGTCTGACTCTTTACACTATGGGAACCAGTGACACGAATACAGTGATCAGTGCTAAAATATACATTGTCTCTGTATTAATGACACTGGCTGGGAAGGGCTTAAACACCTAGGGCGATCAAAGGGTTAAATGTGTGCCTAACCAGTGTTTGTGTGTACTATGTGTGCTGCATTCACTAAGGGATGTGATGGGTTGGGGAAAAAAATCCATCACATCCCCGCTGACAGGACAGAGCTCTGCATTATTTACATATGCAGGGCTCTGTCCTGTGTCTCTCTTCGACAATCAGCGGATGTCGATGGACATCCATTGGTCAGTATCGCTGATCAGCTTCAACTATGACCAATCACAGCAGAAGCTGCGCGTAAATCTGCTATAGGGCAGTTGTGAACTGGTTATGGAGAAGAGCCAAGGATGCTCTTCCATAGATAAAGAATGGTGAGTGAGAATTGTCACCTGAGAACAAAGGAGCTTGTTACTTGCAGAATCACCAGGTAAAAAAAAAATGAAAAAACGCATGCAGCCACCCCACCTAATGACTAGTAGGCTGCAGTATATTTCATTTTTTGTTTTTGGGATTGGGCACAAGTACAAAAATTACAAAGGATACACTATCAAGTAAATTGGCTGTATTTTTATTTTTTTTTTTTTTAGTTGTTTAGTTGTATGTTTTTTTACATTTGATGATATTGTACAAGTACATTTTTCAGTAGTATGTGTTTCGTGGAATAGTCATACGTCCATTGTATAACTTTGGTTTTAGAGTTTTAACCGCTAACACAAAATGTCTCTTTGCCCAGGTACGGTTCCCATCCCATTTCAGTTCAGACCTTAAAGACTTACTAAGGAACTTGCTGCAGGTAGACCTGACTAAAAGATATGGCAATCTGAAGAACGGGGTTAACGATATAAAGAACCACAAGTGGTTTGCCACTACAGATTGGATCGCCATTTACCAGAGAAAGGTAAATTACTGTTTAGATTGTGGTTTTTTAATTCCCTGTTTATTTTTGGAAAGCGTATTTTTTACAGGTTTTTTATTAGTGCTTATAAAATGAATAGAGTGTAATCCGAATACCTCTTTCATCGATCTGTAAAGCTCCTACAAGTTTTTGTTTTTTTTTATGTGTCCTATTCGGGAGATTTTCCATTACTTCCTCTTTTGTTGACACAACAGGAAGTAAAGGGGACACCTCTCCAAAGTGACAGACAGGTGTCCTTATTTCTTCACTATTTCTGTTCTGGTGACCGCTCTTTATTCTGGGTTTTCCCTCACTCAGTCCTGGAGACAATGATCACCAGGTCTAATGAGATCAAATCAAATCCAACAAAGACACAGACAGGTATTGTATCCATATAGTTCATATTCCTATCGCACACCTTCCTGGTTTGTAGGCTCGTGTATATTGGGTGCTGAAGCGATCACCAGTTGGCAACTGGATTAGTTACAAGTAAATACATATTCGCCAGCACACCAAGGCTCTTGCAAAAGCAGTCCAAAAACTTTATTCAAGTTACGATTACATCAAAAAAATAGTGCAACATTTCAGAGCCGCACAGGACCCCTTCATCAGGCATGTGATCACATGCCTGACGAAGGGGTCCTGTGCGGCTCTGAAACGTTGCACTATTTTTTTTGATGTGATCGTAACTTGAATAAAGTTTTTGGACTGCTTTTGCAAGAGCCTTGGTGTGCTGGCGAATATGTATTTACAGGTATTGTATCCATGTACCACTCTTATAAAAAATTATATATAGTTACCCTTTTAAATCTTTTAGTAGTAAGGTGTTTTTTTTAGTCCGAAGCACCACTTCATGTCCATAAACTAGGGGGGATTTACTAAAACTGGTGCACACAGAATCTGGTGCTGCTGTGCTTAGTAATCAATTAGCTTCTAGGTTTTATAATCCAATCCTAAAGTATAACTAAAAGCATACTTTTTTTGGATAGAGTGCAAAGGGATTAGAACACCTGTCAGTTTTTATTGCTGTCCGTGCCCACGGAGTTCCAGCCTTTTTTTTTTTTTTTTTCCTTAAAACACCCTCGCTATTGTCACATCCTATATAATACATTCCAGCATATGTAGTCTTTGAGATCTTTTTGAAAAATACTCAATATAACCTCCCATCTTCAGTGTGGGCATCTGAAGCCTTCTCGTAGCTTCTTCCAAGATAGGGTTGGCTACCCAGCATGCACCTTCCAATCTCGCGCATGCACACTGCGTACATATTGCGGTGCACTTATTGTATTGCGGAGACTGCCTATTGACTCCTGGGATTGATGACATGTATATCCCAGGAGCCAGTGGGTGGCCGGGGAGGTACAGTGGAATTGCGCCTGTCTAAAAGCCGAAAAAGTAAATGAGCTTTTTTTAAAAAAAAAAATAAGTAAGTTCCGATGATTAGTGGCAATGTGGTAAGCAATGCAGGGGGCCGAACTTTAAAAATTGGGTGGAACTCTTTAAGGAGATTTACTCTATTTGTTCTGTTTACCATTATCATTGAAAGTAGAAGAAATTACCTACATTTTGGGTTGTCTCCAGAAAAGTAATAAGAGGGGAAATCTTCCAAAGGGTACACTAGTTCTGGTGACCTGGGGGTCCCCAAAAAATTCCTTCGATTTACAGGGATTTCTTCTTACTTCCTGTTTGGCTATGGAACAGGAAGTGAAGGGAAATCTGTGCAGTGACACAGATGGCAAAAAAAAAAAAATCTGAAGGGTCAAATGTAGAGAAAAATGTACAAAATGGGCTTTACTACCACTTTAAAGTTTTATGTCTATGCAAAGACAGAAAGGAAACCTATGCAGTTTGTTTCCCAACTTGTGTATGCTGTAAAATGTACTCATGCAGTGGGTCGCCCCCATCACTGTGTGAAGTGTTTGGCTCGAAGGGGAAGGAAGAAGTACGAATGCAACCTTCCTCCTCTTCCTGTGACCGGTCCCCTAAAGCCTTTGTCGGGCAGGCACACCGTGACATCAACTACACTGCAGGACAGCAAAGACCGCTGAAATGTATTGGGAGAGCACCAGCTGGGGGAAAAGGGAAATAAGGTAGTTGTACTTAACCCCCCCCCCCCCCTCTCCTAAAAACCAAACTTGCAGTTCATGTGTCCTGCTTCATGGATACAGTTAAAAGCCAAGAGTTGGGCTTTAAAAATACCAGTTGATCCTGCCAGATAATCCAGTGAGCTCTTCCTGTGGTTTCTATGATGCCTCTGCTGCAAGGAAATCCCATGCAGTGTCTGCAGCCCTTCTTTTGCCCAGTTCTCTCCTACTGAACTGTAGAATTCCTCACTCTTATAAATATAAAAATGCACAGGTAAAAGATATGAGTGGGGGGGGGGGGGGGGAGAGAGAGAGATACTATGCACAATGTAGCAATTAAGACACACAAGGGATGAATTAAGATATTACCGGTGAAAACATTTTGTAGAGACACTGCCCCAGCCAATAAGATCAGGAGAAAACCTATTACCATTCGAAAAAATCCTCAGCTTAAAGGTTGCGCCAAAGCACTGTTTATCCCAGATCTAGAAGATTTTCACTAAATTGGCGGAGCAAGTTAGCCCGCCTTTTTTTGGGAAAATGGGAGACTGGAGTTGAAGCGGAGTTCCACCCTGGATTTTTTTTTTTTTTTAAATACCCCCGGGACAGTCGGGGCTAGTGCATTCCACAATGGCTAGCCTCTGATCTGTCCCGGGTTGCACTTACCTGTTAGGACAAATACTTACCTTGAAAAAGTCTTGTCCAGCGCTGCCATCTCATATGTGGGCAGCTTGAAGCCAGCGCGTCCTCTTCTGCGTCCTCTTCCGCCTTCTTCGGTCCCACGATGCCCTGCGCCGGCCCCGCCGTCACTTCCGGGGCGCGCACGTCATCCCTCCACAGCTTCTGGGCATGCCCAGAAGCTGTTTAGAAGGGGATGACGCACGCGCCCCAGAACTGACGTCGGGGCCGGTGCAGGCGCAATGATTCCTGGGAGCGATGACGTTCAGCTCCCAGGAATCATTGCAGAGCCAGGAAGTGAAGACGGGCCGCGCCCGAGGAAGAAGGAAGTAAGGTAAGTATATTGTCTTCGCTACGAGGTAAGTAAAAAAAAAAAAAAATGCGATTAGCCATTTGTTTTTCAGGTGACCCGGAGCAAGAAGATGGAGGTAAGTATAAAATGAGGGTGGAACTCCACTTTAATAAGAAAAAGTATTGCAATTAGCTGATGGCAATGTTAGAAATACGAGGGAAATGAATTATACGTTTTTATCAAGATGCTATAGAACACCTGTCAAAGCACAGAAACACCAACCTGAAAAATCATTGCTGTGCTGGAGAGGATGTGGGGAAAAGGGAACAATGTTACAAGAGTGACCTACTAAGAGGCCTTTATCATTTTCTGATGGGAGTTTCTCCCCATAGCCAGAAGTAAGTCGTTTCCAGGGCTGGTGCACAAGAGAGCCGAATTATCTTGCTACCTGTGTCTGCCAGCTGCCTTTAAAAATGTTCCCATGCAGCATGGGTTTATTTTATTATTTAAAGAACCCTAATCCGTTCACTTGAAGATAGTTTGCAGTCAGATTTGATGAACACTAATAGAGACCCCCAACCCCGTGATTGTACTTTTAAGGCTGGTTTACACTTGCTTTGTCTTTACCACACATTAAAGCACCTACTGCTTCCACATGCTTTTTTGATGCTTCTGTAATACTTTAATACCTGGCAAATGCCTTGTGTTTGGTGTTTTGCTATTTGCTTTAAAGGGGGCCCAATAGAACCGAGGCTCAGTAGTACCCCCACTCAGCAGATCTCCAGCTCATTAGTACCTCAGTTTAGCTGATTCCCCAGCTCATTTTTAACCCCTGTTTTTGCTGATACCCAGCTTTTTAGCACTCTTGTTCAGCAGATCCATAGCTTATTAGTACCCTTGTTCAGCAGATCCATAGCTTATTAGTACTCTTGTTCAGCAGATCCATAGCTTATTAGTACTCTTGTTCAGCAGATCCATAGCTTATTAGTACCCTTGTTCAGCAGATCCATAGCTTATTAGTACTCTTGTTCAGCAGATCCATAGCTTATTAGTACCCTTGTTCAGCAGATCCATAGCTTATTAGTACTCTTGTTCAGCAGATCCATAGCTTATTAGTACCCTTGTTCAGCAGATCCATAGCTTATTAGTACCCTTGTTCAGCAGATCCATAGCTTATTAGTACCCTTGTTCAGCAGATCCATAGCTTATTAGTAGCTGCTATATAAATTTGGTTATAATTCATGTATGATTGGCATCATACAATATATTATGAAAAACATTTAGCAGTGCTCAAACAATATGACAAGGACCACACCGTGTGTCCTACTATAGGGTGAACTTAAAAAGTCCTATCCAGACAGAATCGAATTTGATCAGTCTTTATAGTTCTTGTGCAGATGATATGAAGTTCTGTCACCACACCTCGTGTGTCCACTCATCTGGTGCACTCACCAGATCTCTTAATTGGAATTGTTTTATATTAACCCTCCTCCTCAATATGGATTAAAAAAAGATGACCAGTCAATTGATACACGCTATATCGCTCATTAATATCCACTTCTCCTCATGGGATCTCAAAGGATATCAGTAACTTCCATAAAGGAAAGGAAATAAGCCACATAGAGTAATATTGCTACAAAAAACAATGTTGTTTATTAAATAAAAAAACCTCTCCTTATATGCGCTCACAAACCTGAAACAATATCAGAACGTGACCATGTGACACCCATCTCTTCCCTCTGTCAATCTTGACCCAGGTATCGCCGCTCGCAATTCAATTGGGAGAGGTGATTGAGAGACTGCAGGATCGAGCAGGTGATGAATTCTCTTCCAATGTGGAACCTTTTTGGATATTGAATTGCTGTGATAATGTTTTATGCTTGTGAGTGCATATAAGGAGGGTTTTTTTTATTTAATAAGCAACTAAGTTTTTTAGCAATACTACTCCATGTGGCTTATTTCCTTTCCTTTATGGATGAGAGTTACTGATATCCTTTGAGATCCCATGAGGAGAAGTGGATATTAATGAGTGATATAGTGTGCATCGATCTAATTGTCATCTTTTTTTTATTCCATATTGAGGGGGAGGGTTAATATAGAGCCATTCTAATTAAGAGATCTGGGGAGTGGACACATGAGGTGTGGTGACGGAACTTCATATCATCTGCACAAGAACTATGAAGACTGATCAAATTAGATCCTGTTTGGATAGGACTTTTTTAGTTCACTCTGTAGGAAGACACGTGGTGTGGTCCTTGTCATATTGTTTGAGTACTGCTAAATGTTCGAATTATATTGTATGATGCCAAACATTGCTGATTAATAACCTTGTTCAGCAGATCCCCCCACTCAGTAGTAGCCTCCAGCTCAGCTGATTCCCCACTCAGTAGTAACCCCCGCTCAACTAATTTTCCGCTCAGTAGTAGCCCCCTAGCTCTGCTGATCCTCCTCCTGCATCCAGTCCCTGCTCACCTCCCACTATATTGCTCCAATACTGCACAACCCCACGTATGACATCTAGTTTCTCCAGCTCTAGTCACCAAGCCCTACTGATCCTCTTCTGCTCAGTCCTCCATCTTCAGTCCCCATCTTCCGCTATAGTGTTCCCATGTTGCACACCATGTGTGCAGTCTGCTAGTTGCTCGACCCTAGTCTAGACCTGCCAACCTTCCTGCTGCTCCATGCTGCACCCCAGATATGACGTCTGCACCAGACACTCCCAGAATAGATACACATAAACCAGAAGTGACTGCTGAAGACTGGTTGCTTGTTGGTTTGTGAGTGCATTTTGGGATAGCTCATACCTGCAAAACCTCCAAAACAAAGTGAAGCTAACTGAATAAAGGCCCCTCAAAAGCTGCAGGTGCTGTAAGCGAGCATTGTCATAGATTTCTATTTAGGCTTTGGAGACTCTTTGAAGCACCAAGAAAGCGACATGGGGTATAACTTTTGAAGCAAAGAAAAGCAAACTCAACAGTGTGAGCAGGACTGTAAGTTAACCATTTTATTTTGTCAGAAGCGCTTTAAAAGTATGTCAAATGCCACATTTTGTAGCAAGTGTACATAAGCCTTACTGAAATTTTCTTTTCTCCTTTTCTGTAAACAAACCACTGCTGTCCCCAAAGTCACCAGCACAACATTGCCCCCTGGTGACCAGATAATGACACTTGTTGATATTGTGGAAATGCCATACAAGACAAATGGTTTTTGAACACCTGACACTGTATGGCCCAAAGTATGTGGAATGATGGAGTTCAGGTGTTTCCATAGAAGGATTCTGTTAATTCAAATACATTTCAGATGTTTGTGCATGTCCAACATTGTGGCAACAGTTTGGGGATGGTCCTATTCTGCTCCTGCATGACTGTGCCCTTTTATACGAAGCCAGACATGGTTTTAATAAGTTTTGTGTGGAGGTACTCGAGTGGCCCAAACAGAGCCCTGGCTTCAATTCTACTGAACACCTTTTGGATGAATTGGAATAAGATTGCAAACCAGGTCGTCTTGTCCACCATCAGTACCTGACCTCCCAAATCTTTTTTGGCTGAATGGAAAATAGTTGCCACAGATACCAATTGAAAGTCTTCCCAGAAGATGGAGGCTGTTCTAGCTGTAAAGGGGGGAGCCATGTCTATATTACATTCCATGATTTTTGAAAGGGTTGTTCGTCAAGCTGATGTAGGTGCGTTGGTCAGGTGTCTATAAACTTTTAGCCATATAGTGTATAACACACCAAAACCACAGCAAAAATATATAATTATTTTGCAATATTTGTAGATGATTGTATGGTCTTCAAATATGCATTGTTGGCATAAGGTCCAGATATTAATGATATGGAGAATTTCCTTCCAGGCTCAAATTGTAATTTGTAATTTGTTTTAGGCCTGGGTCATCCTTCCACTGTGTCAGTTGATTTTGCAGCACTTTCCTATTGCCTCATTTAGGATCCATGTGCTTTTGCCTTTACTAATGTCTGTCTATCTTCCCGTTTAGGTTGAAGCGCCGTTCATACCAAAGTGCAGAGGGCCGGGTGACACCAGCAATTTCGACGACTACGAAGAGGAAGACATTCGTGTGTCCCTGACTGAAAAATGCGCAAAAGAGTTTGCTGACTTTTAGGATGTGCATTTAGAGTGACACGGCATCAGGGCTCACATTTTTGGGATCTTTGCACTCTGTTTTCAGATGGGGTGGAGCTGAGACCATCTTATGTCAAAACAGTTACCTAGTTCCTTCATTCCGCAAAGCTGACTGAAGTCTAGAGCGCCATCTTCCATGCGTGCGGTTTGCACCGACCCTAGTACCCCGGCACAACGACAAAAAAGCCTTGTTTGTGCTGTTACGCAGAATACTAGACCACTGATCTTGTGTTTCCTTTTTTTTTTTTCTTCTTCTTTTTTTCTTTTCTCCATCCCGGCGTCTTGTATGTTTCCCAGCCACCTCGTCCTCCTCACCGTTTTTAAGTAGTATTTTACCCAACTTACACTCCCTTTTTATTTCTGATATGTAATGAGTGTTTGTGTGTGACTGCGGGAGATGTTGCACTTAGTAAGGACTACAATTGATAATGTTGTTGCCTCCATTTTGTGCCACTTTGTAATGAATATATACTTATATATATATATAATTTTCTTTCCTGTCCATCCTCGTCTGAAGTTACAGGTTATCTTTCATCACAGCATTCAAATATAACCTATTTTATTTTGTGAAGCTAAACTTTGCGAGGGCCATACATTTACATACATGGTCCTTACAGGCGAACGTGGCCATATAAAGAATGGCATGTGTTGCATTGGCACCAATTAGCTTCTCTGTTTCCTGATTCTCTGGCGCATTAGAAAATTAAAGAAGAAATTGATTGGTTTGATTGTCGAGGGCAGCACAGGCTGTTCTCTTCCGACACTTGGTTTTCAGATGTTTCGCCTTCAATGAAACTGACCATTGCTGGTTAGAAGCTAAAGTAGATTTTGACATTCTATTAGCTAGACCATTGCCCTCCAACACCCCGCCCCCCCCCCACTCTGCGCTGTATTTTGTTTATTGCCCGCCCTTTTTTCCGGGTAGGATCTGTTTGTTACATGACAAGACGATGCACACATCACTGAGCAGAGACATCCGGCTAGTCTTGTCCTACAAAGTGTTAAAGTATTGACTCGCATTACTGAAGTAAAAAAGTAATAGCGTGTGGTAGCTCATAGCAACCAATCAGAAGTCAGACTTTATGTGCCCCTCCTGGACTTAGCTGCCAGAAGTCTTTTTTATCTTGCTGCGAGTTGCTGCACGCATTACTCTTCGCACTGGTATTTAATAAGGCCACTTGTGTGAAAAGATGGGTTTTAATATTGCTCTGCCTGCCCTCTTAAATAAAAGCTCCGGTCAGTATTTTTTTTTTTTAAGGAAACATAACCACAGTTAATAAAATGTGACACTATTATGACTCCTTAATTGTTCTGTTTTCAGAATTAATTTTTTTTTTTTTTTTTAATCTTCGCAAGAAAAGCTAATTCTAGCAAAAAAAAAGAAAAACCTATAACAATAAATATAGGCTGCATTGAAATTTATCATTGATCATTGACCCCCTCCTTAGACGTTGCTACTATGGTTTGTTCCGGTTTACTATATTAGTAAACGGAGGATGAGGTGCTGGCTAAGATCATGTATCTAAATGAAGATTATCACAAGGTGCCACCATTTCGAGCTGTCATTTTCAAACCCGTTATGGGTTCCTCGCACGAAATGCACAGCACCGTGAGCCAGGAGGCCGCACCAGTAGCATTTGGGCCTAACCTCCCCACTTGCAATCTGATAGAATGGCTAGCCATTAGCAGCATCTTTCCCTTCCCCACCCCTGTTTTAATTCCTTTTGCAGCCAATGTTTTGCTCTGTCCCCCTCCACTTAGTTTTGTTGCTTGTTTGTACACATCATATATATATATATTTATCAGTGAACTGTCTTAAAACAGCACACTTGAACCAGTCGCCAATAAACGTTAGTCATTTTCTGATCCATCTAAATGCACAGAATTTTTTTTTATGGATCGATATTGATATATAAAAAAAATATATATATATATTTAGCCATCATATTGTGTGAATGCTGGGAGATTGAAGTCACTGGCGTTACTTCCTTTTAACCTATTTAAAATGCGCCTGTAGACTACACACAGCTGTGGTGGCCATCTTGTGGGCTAACGTCGCTTGACGCTAAAGTGTCCCAACCCCCCCACCCCCCCACACCCCAAAATGGCGACCTTTACTTTTACCACAGGAAAGTTGGTAGTAAACTGTTTGTGAATATTTCAGTAAACAAATAGGGGGTATCCTCAGATGTGTGTACGAGACAGGTCCATGTCGAGATGTTTTATTACCAACTTGGAGATATATAAGTCAACACTCTGTGTATGTCCTCAGGTTGGCAAGCGTTTTTCGTTTTGTTTGTTTTTTCTTTTTTATTTTCTTTTTTATTTTTTGCACAGCGGTGTAATAAGGAGGCCGAGGAGAACTTCAGTCTTTGTCCACACTTACTTACATGTGTGCAAGAAAAGTTTAAGATACTTTGCTGTAGCAAATTTTATGTAACAAAAAAAAATATATATATACGTCACAATAAATTTAAACAAATTCTTTGTATGAAAAAAATGTATGAAAAATCTTTTGTATTTCATTTTAGACTGAGGACATGCTGTTGTATGCTGGTTGTATGAGATCAATTATACAGTAACTTTGTTGTCGTTTATGAACTTAAAAAAAGAAAAAAAATTTTAATAAATGCTGGAGATCACAAGATTTTTACTGTTCAATACTGGAGGATGTAATTGTCCAATCTGGAGGAGAGCGGGGAGATCAGTTTTTTCTTTTTTTATCAAAGGAAGGTTTAGGATATTGAGTTAACGTACACCTGTAATGAGGGAAGTATGGAAGTGGCCATTGGTGGACTCCTGTTCCTTGGTTGTGTTTGACTTAAAGGGCATGTCAAGTAGAGCCGCACGATTAATCGTAAAAAATTGTGATCTCAATTCAACCCTCCCTCATGATCTTTTTTCAGCATTTACTCAATAAAGTGCAGAGCCGTTCTCTGCTCAGAGCTGTCAAAAAAAAATCGCAGCCAGCAAATGTTTATTTACATTGCTCAGCGCTGGGAGATAAATACACATTGTAGCATTTGGTTCTTTAAGGCTGCATTCACACTTGAGCGTAGCGATTTTGCGCGTTTTTTTTACCGCGATTCTCAGGCGTTTTTGGAGGCAGGCATTGACATCTATCAAAAACGCTGGTAATCAGCCCAAAAAGAAGCTCATGTACTTTTTTTAGCTACAGGCATTTTGCAAAACGCTCAGATGTGAACAGGGGCCATTTAAATGAATGGGGTTTTATTTGTTGGGCGTTTTGGAACGTTTTTTTTTTTTAGCGTTTTTGGAGCTGAAAAACGCTCAGAAACACCCAGGTGTGAATGGAGCCTTAGGGCAAAGTGATGAATTTCCGTCTGTAAAGGAGGTCAGTTTGCTAGAAAATTACTTAGAACCCCCAAACAATATATATAGTTTTTTTTTTTTTTTTTTTTTTTTTCTTAGCAGAGACCCTAGAGAAAAAAAGGCAGTTGCAATATTTTGTCACACTGTTTGGGCAGTGGTCTTTCAAACACAATTTTTTGGGAAAAAATACACTTTAAAAATTAAAAAAAAAAAAAATCAAACAGTAAAGTTACCCCATTTTTTTTTTGTATAATGTGAAAGGTGATGTTACGCAAAGAATCGTGATCTTTATTCTAAGCAAAAAAATTGTGATCCTCATTTTATCCAGAATCATGCAGCTCTAATGTCAAGGTTACAATTGTTTCCATCATTTGGCTAGAACAAGGAAGAGTTTTAGAACCTGTTGGGTTTTCACCACTATGTGGACCTCTGTTGGAGAGATTTACTTTGCTTAAAATGTTTTACCAGACCAGAAGTGATCTCCAGTAGCAATAAGGGCTTTTTTTTTTTTTTTTTAGTAGAGTAGGGAATGTGTCATCCCTGTCATCTTTTTATTTCTGTCTGTGACCCAGATGCAGATTTTCATTGGTAAAACCACTAAACGGAGCCCGAATAGTAGTGAAAACTTTCCAGGGGCTTAAATTACTACATATTCTATCCCTAACCATGAAAAAAAAAGTTTTTGGCTTGACCTACATTTTAATATTTTTTATGTCAGTGTTTCAAAATCCTTTTAAGGCTTCGTTCACATATATGCGAATTGGATGCATTTTCAACTGTATCAGATTCGCATGGCATGAGAACCAAACCGGCTTTCTATGAGCCGGTTTACATATCTGCAGTGTGATTTCAGTGTGAATTGAAAAAGAATCCTGTGCATTTTCTGAGCACTGCGTTGCGGGTCAGATGCCAATTCCAGGCTAATTGCCTTCTATGGGAATGTCTGTGAATCGAATGTCCTCTGTTTTGAACACGAATTGAGAAAAAAAAAAAAAAAAACGCATCCCCCCCTTTCCCATCTATCCAGGCGAGGGTTTATCGGAATCTGGTGGCCCCCCAGATCCCGCCCCCCTTATGTGAATGAGCATTGGGTACTTTTTTTTTTTTTTTTTTTTTTTTTTTATTGCCGACAATTCTTTGGTTTACATTCAGCTGTCAGCGGGGATCTAAGAGTCAGTTGCTAAACACAAGGCAGCTAGCTTCCTGGCCCGTTTCTAAACATCCAGGAATTGTTTAGATGCCAGTGGCTGCCCACTCTGAAAATTTGCATCTGAAATCGCAGCTGAACAGCTGCTTTGGAAACTCAGTGAAAAAGACCTACAATTCGCACCACACATGTGTGAACCTAGCCCAAGACTAATTTACTACAGGAGTTGACAATGTCCACTCAGAGTGAAGTTTGACTCAAAATATCCAACCATGTGCAAATGAAATAAACAGGAATTTGCTATCCACATGATTGGATAATTGAAGGCAATCTTTAATTTTTTTTTTTTTTTTGCCCGAACATTCTCAATCCAGCCTTCCAATCTCTCTTCCTGGTTGGGGATCCTTTCTTGTTTTAGCTTGGTTACTCTCAAAGAATGGAAGCCAAAGCATCACCAATGATAGCAATGGCAGCCTGTATAGGTCTGTCATGACAGGTGTACTTTAATACTTACTCGTTAAACTAGTTGGGTTTGACCGGCACAAGCTGGCATGGTAACATACAAATACGAAGAAGTATTGGCCACAAACTTGGACAAATTTGTTGGTACCCATCCACGAAGAAGAAAAGAATTCTCTGACATAACTTGCAACTGACCAGAGTAATTAGGATCTTCTGTCCCATATTTAAAAAAAAAAAAACAGACTTTGCTTTTAATTCAACAGAATATTTTAAATAAAAATTACTGATGAAAATGGCATGTACAAAAATTGATGAGACCATTTAATATAATATTTTTTTGCACAACCAAGAAGAAATGAACGATTTCTGTAGCTCTCACTTCAGATAGTTTAGTGTTTTTGTTTTTTTTCTTTCTTAGCGAATTTCTAGTGCTTTTAGCTTTGTTTTTTGGGTCATTATCCTGTCGGGGGACCCCACAACCTGCAACTGATACAGAGCTGTCTAACACTGAACAGTCTGTTTCACTCCAGATTTCCTTGATAGTCTTGTACAGATTCGTGGCACCCTATGCCAGACATAGAGAAGCAGCCTTAAAATATAACTAAGCCCCCCTCCATGTTTCAGAGTAGGTACAGTGTTCTTTTCTTCAGAAACTTAATTTTTTTATCTGTGGACATGGACCTGCTCTGATTTGCCAAAAAGCTCCAGTTTTTTCTCTTATCTGGCCAAAGGAAATTCTCCAGAAGTTGGCTTGTCAATATGCCTTTTAGCAAATTCCAGTCAGGCTTCTTTTATACTTTTTTCAACAGTGGAGTCCTCCTGGGTCCCCTTCCTTTGAGCCCACCGTCATTCAAAAAGTGACAGAAGGAGCAGCCAGACACTGATATATTTTGGCCTTGAGGTTCAGCTTGTATCTCTTTGGACGTTTGGCCTTGGTCCACCATTGGTGCTATCCTTCTGATATATCTGGGGTTGAATTTCCACTTAAATTTATATTTGCAAGTGAAGCCACAGGAACATCAAGCTGTTTGGAGATGGTTGTGTAGCCTTTACCATTGACATTATGATCCGTAATTTTCTTTCTGATCTCATCCAACAAAGCTCTCCTTTGCTTTCTCTGGTCTATGTTCAGTGTGATGTATGCGACCAAACTAATAATGACTTTTCTCCATTTTTAAATAGGCTGGTTACAAGATGGAAGGTGTGTGATACAGGGAACAGTTTTAAATATTATAGATAGCTGAAAAAAAGTGATCTTCTCATAGAAAATGTTATAGCTTTGTACAATAGGCCATCATCAATGTTTATCTTTTTACACTTGGAAGTGTTTCAATGAGCCATAAGGATACCAACAAATATGTCCATATCTATAAATTAGCATGGGAGCTGGGGCACTAACACCACTTATATAAAATGCACTGCAAAATCCAGAAATGAAGGGAGAGCAGCACCGATCTTTCGAACTCTCCTGCATTGTACGCACTTTGATGGATTTAAAAAAAGACAAAGCATGCTAATGCATTGCAGAGATGGGAACTAGCACTGTTTCAAAACATGGATAACCTGTGTAAATGCTTTGATGTTAAATGCCAAGATGTTAATGGACCCTAAAGGATAAAATAGACTGACTGGTTTTTATGTAGGATCTCTGGTGATTTTTATCGGGACTAGGGTTCTCTAACTGTCTATAATGATATCCAGTAACAACAGATTTATACATATGCAAGATGTTTTCAGTCCCTTTTGAATTATCTAGATTTTTTTAAATAGCATAAGGACCCTTTCATGTATGGGGACCGTTTCTCTGTTTTTTATCCATCTATCCATGGACGGATGAAAAACAGACATCAGTGCATCGCTATGGGAAAACGGATGTGAACTGATGATCATCCGTTTACATCCACTTCTGTCAACATCCACTTTTTTAAACGGATCAAAGCCCTATTTTTGAAAAACTGATTGGACGAAAAATGGATGTAAACAGACAGTCCTGTTTTTGCATGAAAAAAAATAGCTCCAGAACTCAAGTAGTTAAGGACTCTACTAGTTGAATGTAAAAAGGATGAAAAATGGATAAAAAACCGACGAAAAGCTGATGTAAACTTCATGTGTTTTTTCTTTTAAAAAATGTGACTGAACTGATTAAAGGGATGGTGCGCATGTGTGAAAGTCGTAATAATAAAGGTAGTCTGATTCAATGTAAACATAGTATATGCAAACATGCTATATCCAGACAAAAAAGGTTAACACAAACAAGAAAATAACGTGAAAAACAAAATTTTAAACCAAAATAAATAGAAGGCTCAATGGACCACTTTTTCTGATGTCACTCTTGGGCTCAGTAATTAAAACTGGAAATCTGGTGCAGCTCTTCATGGTAGCCAATCGGCTTTTAACTTCAGCATGTTCAATTAAGCTTTGACAAACAACCAGAAAGGCGATTGGTTTCTATGCAGAGCTGCACCAGATTTTTGCTCACTCCAGTTTTAGAAAATCAACCGCTTTGTTTCTGTTAGAGAACCAGTCAATAGTCCGAAATAGTCCATTTATTTTTTAAATTTTTCTTGAGCAGGCTTACCTCTGAAAATGTTATTAATTATACATTACAGGACACAGGACTTTCTCTTTTGTTAATTGACTTACACAGCTCATCTTCATGACTGGTATGGGTTATACTGCCCCTTACAGGAGTAGGACACTAGGCAGACAAAAACTTGACTACGCCTATGGGGCAGTCCCAGGAGGTATACACCCACTCTGCTGTGGGTATTCCATTTTTTTTCTGCCTAGTCAAGAGTAAGGACCTAGTTCCTTGTTGGGATCTCTGGTCCTGGCATTTTTTTCTTTTTAAATCGAGTTTTTATCCTATATTATAATTTTATTCCTGTGTGATCTACAATCAAGTGTCGGACTGGGCGACGAACTGCATAATTTAGATCCCTATGGTCTGCCAAGTCCGACCAGCAAGCGAGTACAGACCGCAGCGCCGCACTAGGTCAGCCATGACATAGCCCCACTGGACTGGCCTGCAATTTAAACGTCTCGCGAGGGCGCAAACTAACTGGCTTCGGCCTGAGCCGCAGCGTTTTCTCCTGGCTGGCAGCAACCACATTATGATGGAGTGGTGGTCTGTCCAGAGCGGTGCCCACCTGTTCCTGGTGTGGTAAGTAGCTGTCCCTCTCTACCCCTGGAGGGTTTTGGGGTGGACGTGGACCCCTCCCTGGGAAGGTCTGACCCCCAGGCTCCCCTCCCTCCCCAGTCAGTGCCCCCCCCGTCTCAGTGGTCTATTTCAGGCCTTTGTGTGGCCTCAGTGACCATTTTCCTGTGGTTTTTCATTGAATTACTTCTTTAGTGGACTTCCAGGTTGAATAAAGCCACGTTAATCCGGGTTTGAGTCCCCGGTCTTTATAGATCTGGCTAATAGGAGGTCGGAGGCCTTGACCCGCCATATGTTCACTGTGGCTGGTTCGGCACTTTGACCACTATTTGCTATTGCCCTGGTGTCGCAAGCTATGACATAGTGGCCAAAACTTCTACGACGGGACCTGGAGGGGGAACAGCTCCCCTCTGCCTTTGCCGAGCTGGCAGATCAGTGTGTCCAGGGGTTACAGTTTGTCTGCGATGTCTCTTTGGGCGCCGCTCCCTTGAAATGCTGACTGTCTTAGCGGTAGTCCTGCGGGGTATTATCTGGCTAAAATGCAATCAAATGCCTCACAGGGGGAAAGAGCACTCTTCTTCCTCAGGCTTCCAAGGGTAAGGAGTCCCGTCGCAGACGGGGGCCTTTTTTTTGGCTCACAAACTGCCTTTTTGTCCCTCAGGGTCTCAAGACAAGGGATCTAAGCCCTTCAGGGCCTCCGCCGGGGTTCTGAGAGGTCTTATTCAGGCAAGCCCACAGCAGAATCTGCCAGACCTGCGGACGAGACTTCCTCCGAATGAAGAGTCGCCGTTATCCGTATCTGAGGTGGGGGGATGTCTTCGCTGGTTTCCAGATCCGTGGACCTCCCTAAACCAGGACAAGTGGGTCCACTAAGTCATTTGCTCCAGCTACAAGATCTAGTTTCGATCGTACCCTCAGCAAAGGTTCTTCCCTTCGAACCTGCACTTGTCCCTGGATCGCTTAGGGGATGGGGCAGTGCAAGACTTGTTGCGTCAAGGGGCGATTGTACCGCTTCCGACGTTGGAGCGTTTTCAAGGTTTTTACACAAACCTCAAATAAATTAGCTGCGCTCAGAGATTAATCCAATTGATCCCCCCATTGAGATGAAATCAAATGATGTGAAGGTTAAACCGCCGGTGTGTCCACCACCAGGAAAGTAGGAAACATGCAGGCTCTTACCAGACGGTCCAGATAAACAGCACTCAAACAAGATTTATCAAGTAGAGTGGACATCAATCGCAGATGGTCCAAATAACACAGCAGGCGAGTAAATTCAAATCAGGCAAAATGAACATCAATTGCTTGGGCATTAGAGTCCAGTGGAATGGACCAAACAAATAGATCCTCGTTGCAAATATAAAAAAAACAATAAACAGATCATTGCGCAGACATCCTTTTTAGGTTTTATTAAAACCTCACAGAAGTCTGCACACAAGGTACTCACATGAAATCCAAAAGTAAAAAACATATAGGTAAAGGTGGTGTAAGTTTGTTTCATCCAAAAACATGGCCGACCTCCAGTAGCATGCCAGTGTCATGTGGTTAAGCTCCTCCCAACATGTTTCGTCACAATTGACATCAGGGGGCGCCCCTGATGATGCCCTTTGATTATGTCAATTGTGACTAAACATGTTTCGAAGAGCTTAACCACATGCTACTGGAGGTTGGTGATCTCCGCAAATGAGATCACCTGTGATGTAATTTAGTTATCTTGCAAACCTGACCTGTTGGTGGGTCCCGAGGACCGGAGTTGAGAACCACTGCTCTAGATGATGCCACAGACACAGTGACTCCTTGTAGTCAGTATCGTCTGATTTACGCCTTTCGTCCTCTCAAGCTTCTGCCGAGCCTCCAGACTGGCCTCGCCGGTCTTGGTACACCAATCTGGTACAGCTGGTCGCCGATGCTCCTTGGAGACTTCCTCTCAGGGAAGATCTGCTGTCCCAAGGACCAATCTTTCATCCTGCTTTCTCTATCGCTCATTGACAGACGTAGTCCTCGGTGATACAGCACCTTCGGGTTATGTTGCCTCCACAGGAGCAGGACTAGACAGGAAATTAAAATGCTCTGGCCACACCCTAGGGGCAGTCCCAGAGGGTATATCCTCTCTCTCTCTGCCTCAGCAAATCAGTTATTTTCTGTCTAGTTAGGAGTAAGGACCTAGATACCTTGCTGGGATCTTCGGTCCTGGCAAGATTTTTTTCTTAAAAAGATTTTTTAGACAGCTTTTTTCTCCAGTGTTCCTGTGAGATCTTCAAGCAAGAAAGCTGAACTGGGCGACGGGCTGGATGTTGAGATCCAGTGGTCACCGCAGTTCAGCCTACGAGCGCGTGCAGGCCATAGCTCCGCGCTGGGTCGGCCGCGACAAAGTCCCATTAAGGGACTGACCCCGCGAGTTAAACGTCTCGCTGAAACGCCAAAGACCATGAGTCACGGCGTCCGTATTGGTCGACAGCCCTCCCGCCCCGGTGGAGAGGAGTACTGTCAGGAGTTGGTGCCCGCCTGGTTCCGGTATGGTTAGTATGTTCCCCCTTTTCCCCCTGACGGGTCTTGTGGTGAACTCGGGCCCCTCTCTGTATGGTAAGATAGAGTCCACCTCTATCCTATAACATGGCACAGATCCCCCTACTTTGAGTGTGATTTTATGTGCAAAAAGCCAGGAGGCTTGGTTTGGGAGCTAACAATCTAATTGTATACATGTTTAAAAGATTGTAATCAGTGGCAGTCTGGGAATTTTACTGTGATAAGAATAAGGTACCTACCAGTCAGAAGCCACGGACATGTAGACTGCCTTCCTAGTCAAATCTCCAGCTATAGCAGGCCTTCCGAACGGCCATGAGGTCCGCCAGGGCCGGTACCGCCAACCACGCCAAAAATCCCCATGCAGAGATAGTGTTGTGTGCCCTGCAGCACACCGCTATTCGGTACAGGCCGCCGCCATTTTTTTTGCTGGATTGCACGAGCCGCCATTTTGGCGTAGCCTCGTGTCTCCAGCATGGGGGCGGCCATGTTTGAGGTGATCCAAACACCTCGTGGAGCTAGGGGAGGCGCCGGAAGGCGTGCAGAGGGGCGGAGCCGCCTCCTTTCTTCCTGGGCAGCCAGCCAAAAGACTTCCTGTTTGTCAAGACAGCGCTGTAACCTGTTGCAGTTAAACTCTGAGCATCAAGTGGTGAGCCTGGGGGTCTATCTCTCTCTCTCTCTCTCTCTCGATCGATAGGGATCCCTAGCAGGTAACACTAAGGGGCTTTTGTGGCGCTGGGGGTCTGTGAAAAAAAAAAAAAAAGTTTTTTTTTTTTTTTTTGAATTATATTATCCGGGAAGTTACTGGAATAATCATGGACCCTGCCACACAAATTCCCCCACCTGTTTCCCTCGAGGGGGCCACGGGACCCGCCGGTGCACAGAGTGTAGAGGCATTTACAGCAATTTTGGAGTCTATGGTGGCTCGGGTGGAGGCGGCCTGTCAGGGACGAGGGTCAAGGAAGCGACCCCCGCCTACCCCTATATTATCTGACACCTCTGACTCAGATTCAGAGATGGTCACTGCAGTTGCAGGTCCCTCTGCAAGGGCTGTTACCTCAGGTAAAGCTCCCTCAGACAGTGAGGAGGACGTTTCTTCTCCCGCTATAATTCAGGAAGAAGCATTGGTGGACGCACTAGTTGTGGCAGTGCAGGAAACCTTAAAACTTGAGGTTTTACCGGCAGAAGCAACTGATACAGAGATTCCTTTTGGTACTAACAAGCCCATCAAAACGGTGAAGGTTTTTCCTGTACCCAAGTGTTTTGGTAATAAGATTAAAGGAGAATGGGAGCATTCTAAACGTACCTTTACTATTTCCAAGCGTATTGCTAGACGCTATCCGTTTGAGGAATCCATCATTAAGAAATGGACGGTACCAACAGTGGTGGATCCACCTATTTCCAGGCTGAATAAAGCCACGGTTATCCCAGTGGAGGACACTTCGTCCTTTAAGGATCCGGTGGATCGAAAGATGGAAGCAGAGTCTCGCACCATCTTCTCTCTGATAGGGTCAGCATTTAGACCAGTAATTATTGGTCTAGTTTCCCAGACACTTACGGAATGGGCGAGATTGGTACGCCAAGACCTTAGGGGAAAAGATATTCCCCAGGAAACATCTGATTTGATGGAACAGATTATACAAGGGCTACAGATTATCTGTGACGCAGCCTTGGACACTACTCCCCTATTAGGGCATGCATCTATGTCAGCGGTAATCCTCAGACGTGTGCTGTGGTTAAAATGCTGGTCAGCTGACCTAGGTTCCAAAAAGACCTTGACGAATCTCCCCTTTCAGTGGAATCGTCTATTTGGGGCCACCCTAGATGAAATCATTAAGGATACCACTGGGGGCAAGAGCACTTTTTTGCCACAGGCTGCTAAAGCTAAGGGACCTCGCAACAAGCGAGGACCTTTCTTTACCGCCCATAAAGGGTTCGCACGCCCGGCTGGAACAAGCGGAAAAGGCAAGACTCCTCCAGGAGGGTTCAAGAAAGGCTGGTCGGACAAACAGAGGACCAACTCAGCCAAACCCGAAGCAAAGGAGTACACAGCCTGAAGGTGCGCCCCCACCCGGTTTGAGGGTGGGGGGACGTTTTCACCGGTATTCAGGACATTAGATCGAGCATCAACTACTACTACCGGTGCGATTCTTCCCTTCCAACATTTAAGTACTACAGGGAGCGGTAGTCACCGTTCCCTGAATAGATCTTTTCCTTTACCTTTTCCTAAGATTAGTCTCAATTCCCCACAGGAATCGGATCTGGTTGACCAGACAGGCCAAGAAGCCTCTAGCCGGGTAACTTCGGTCCCTGAGGTTCAACCAGAAAAGATCACCCTTCCTGATAGCAATCGGGTATCTGATAAATGTGTGGGAACAGAAAACGACCAGACTTTCTCGGATGGTCGGGGCCAGATAGTTCTAGGGACGCCTGGTTCAGATCCAGTCAGCACCAGTGGTCCTAGAAATTCTAGGCTGGCCTCGTCAAGCCGGCCTGGCCGACTTGGACAGGCTAGTCGCAGACGTTCCGTGGGAACTTCGTCTCAGGGAGTGTCTGTGGTCTCAAGGACCAATTTACCATCGTGCTTTACAGTCGCTGGTTTTAATGGCCTGGCCATTGAGACCCAAGTACTGAAGGACAGAGGTTTGTCAGCTTCAGTCATTCCTACCCTTATTAAAGCAAGGAAAGCGACTTCCAGCAAGGTCTATTATCACACATGGAAGACTTATATTGCGTGGTGCGAATCTTTAGGATTTCCTCCACGTACCTATTCGGTGACTCGAATATTGGCTTTTTTGCAACAAGGGGTTGAGCAGAAGCTAGCCTTGAGCACCATCAAGGGTCAAGTTTCAGCATTAGCAATCTTCTTTCAGAAACCTTTAGCTACCAAGTCCTTGGTGCGGAATTTCATCCAGGGGGTGCGGCACCTGGCTCCACCAGTCCGCGTGCCCTTACCGCCCTGGGATCTTAATTTAGTTTTGTCAGTTCTACAGCAACCTCCCTTTGAAAACATCAGGGAGATTCCCTTGCTTACTTTATCCCAGAAGGTGGCCTTCTTGGTGGCTATCACTTCTGCTCGCAGGGTGTCAGAACTGGCTGCATTATCATGCCAGTCCCCATACCTAGTGATTCATAGGGATAAGGTAGTACTTCATCCTAAGCCATCCTTTCTTCCTAAGGTGGTTTCAGATTTTCATCTGAATGAAGATATTGTACTACCTTCCTTGTGTCCTCAGCCCAAGCATCATCGGGAACATGCGTTGCATTCCTTGGATGTGGGTCGGGCAATCAGAGTATACCTGAAAGCTACGGAATCATTCCGTAAGACGGATTCACTTTTTGTGATCACGGATGGCCCCAGAAAGGGTTTGCCTGCATCTGCCGCGACCATTGCCAAATGGATTAGACAGACGGTGGTACAGGCTTATTCTATTAAGGGTCAGAGTCCTCCGTTCCCTGTTAGGGCGCACTCCACTCGAGCGCTCAGTACTTCCTGGGCCTTTCGCCATCAGGCGTCAGTGGTCCAGGTATGTAAGGCGGCCACCTGGTCGTCGGTACATACCTTTACAAAATTCTATAAAATTGATGTGACGGCATCGGCGGATGCCTCATTTGGCCGCAAGGTTTTGCAGGCTGCAATTTGAGGAGACCGGTGGTCTACCTCGAGAGTTTTTTTCTGTTTGAAAAATTTCTTTTTTGTTGAGTCTCATCATTAAGGATGAGCATTGTAAACTTCTAGTTGGCACCGGTTGGGCCTTCTAGATTGGGATTTGATTTCCATTTTCCCACCCCTCATTTGTGATACTGCTCTGGGACGTCCCGAAGGTGCTGTATCACCGAGGACTACGTCTGTCAATGAGCGATAGAGAAAAATGGATTTTTGTAAAATCTTTCCGTAAAATCCTTTTCTCTTAGCTCATTGACAGACGTAGTCCCCGCCCCTCTGTTTTGGAGTTGGGTTGGGTTAAAATCTCTAAAGACTGCTTTTTGACATAACTGATTTGCTGAGGCAGAGAGAGAGAGGATATACCCTCTGGGACTGCCCCTAGGGTGTGGCCAGAGCATTTTAATTTCCTGTCTAGTCCTGCTCCTGTGGAGGCAACATAACCCGAAGGTGCTGTACTACGTCTGTCAATGAGCTAAGAGAAAAGGATTTTACGGTAAGATTTTACAAAAATCCATTTTTACAGTCGCTGGCTTTGACGGCTTGGCTTTTGAAAGCCAGGTGCTAAAGGATAGAGGGTTGTCTGAATCAGCGATTCCTATGCTGTTAAAAGCCAGAAAATCTACATCTAGGAAGATTTACCATTGTACTTGGAAGTCGTACATTGTGTGCTGTGAATCCCTCAGGGTTCACCTTCGCTCCTTTTCGGTCGAATCCTGGCTTTCCTCCTGGAGTACCATTAAGGGCCAGGTTTCAACCTTGGCGGTTTTCTTTCAACATCCATTGGCCACACATTCCTTGGTGCGTACCTCTTAACCAGGGAGTGAGACACTTGTTTCTCCAGTGCGGCCACCGTTGCCGCCGTGGGACCTCAATTTGGTGTTGTCCGTTCTCCAGAAGCCTCCCTTTGAAAATACTCGGTTTCCCTGCTTACATTATCCCATAAGGTGGCCTTTTTGGTGGCTATCACTTCTGCGCGCAGGGTGTCGGAGCTGGCCGCGCTGTCTTGTCCACCTTACCTGGTGGTTAACAAGGATAGGATGATTCTTTGTCCATGTCCATCATTCCTTCCGAAGGTCGTCTGATTTTATTTGAGTGAAGACATCATCTTGTCTTCCCTGTGTCCCAGGCCTAAGCATCCTAAGGAAATTGCTTTGCATTCCCTGGATGTGGTTCGGGCAATGAGGGTGTACCTAGCAGCTACGGAGTCTTTTACAAAGTCAGACTCACTATTTGTCATCACGGTTGGACCTCGCAAAGGGCTGGCTGCTTCTGCTGCGACCATTTCCAGATGGATCAGACAGACTGTGGTTCATGCTTATTCTATTAAGGGTCCGGTTCCTCCTTTCCCTGTTGAGGTGCACTCTACTTGGGCACTTAGTGCTTCCTGGGCCTTCTGTCATCATGCATCAGTGATGCAGGTTTGCAAGGCGGCTACCTGGCCGTCTGTGCACACGTTCACAAAGTTTTATAAGGTCGATGTGTTGGCATATGCAGATCTTGCAGGCTGCTGTTTAGAGGACTTGTCCTCTTTGAGGGTATTTTTTATTTTTTTTTCAGGTGAGCTCCAGTTGATGATTGAGCTCCATGTTACATGGTTAGCTATATTTAGTCTTGGGGAAGGTTTTTTGTTACTGTTCCCACTCCTCATGCTTGACACTGCTTTGGGACGTCCCATATAGTCATGAAAATGAGGAACTGTGTCCGTCAATGAGTGAAAGAGAAAATGGGAGTTTTGACTTACCGTAAAATCCCTTTTTCTGATGCTCGTTGATGGACACAGCACCTACCCCTCTATGGAGGAGTTTTTTTTTTTTCTTCTGACACTGCTTGTACTAAAACTGAATACCTATAATGGAGAGTGGGAGCATACCCCCTGGGACTGCCCCGTAGGCGTAGTTTTTGTCTGCCTTGTGGTCCTACTCCTGTAGGGTGCAGTATAACCCATATAGTCATGAAGATGAGGCGCTGTGTCCGTCAATTAACATCAGAGAAATGGATTTTATGGTAAGTCAAAAATCCCATTTTTATTCCTAGACTATGGGTTGTAAGCAAGCTACCTTTAGGTGAATGGACACTGGCACAAATTTGCTAGGGCTGCCACAGTGTACACCTACAACGTGAGATGCCAGTTTTTTTTTTACTATTGTCCATAGGTGATAAATCTCTTCTCCTTTTGAAAAAGTTTTTTTTTTTTTGCAGCCGCTATTGCTGTGAGGTCTATTTGTCAGACTATTGCTAACTTTACATGAATGGAGTCTAGGAACCTATCTCTGATGTCTTTGACTTTGCTCTCTCAGAATAATTGCAGCCAATTGCCTTAGCCTTGTTTGGTGGTGATCCTCAAGAGAATGTAATTTGTCAAGGCTTTAGAATGTCTCTGATCTCTGTGCATATATGAGCTGGATTTTGTAGTTACAGGTTTGGTCTGCTAAAGCTGCTTATAAGAGGCGCCTTATACGCATACCCTTTTGCTGTGAACACCTTTTAGGGAATCCATTTAAAAATTCATCAGGGAGGTCACTGGGGAAAAGGTTCTGTTACCCCCCACAAGGTAAAGCCGAAGCCTCCTACTTCTGTGGCTGCTACCTCTACTCTGTCCTCAGACATCTACCTTAAAAACAGAGGCTTATCACCTCCTCTCTTCTAAGGCCACCAAGCCTGCCCAGAAGCTCTCCTAACAATGAAGGTGTGCTTCAACTCCTTGGGGTGGATCTATTAGCCTTTGTGCAAGTCTGGATCCAAGATGTCATTTCAGAGAGCTACAATAGAATTTCTATCTCCCCCCGCTTCCTACCCTTCAGTTTGCCAGCATTCACTCAAAAACAAGTACAAGTAACAACCATCTGATGAGATGCCTCAGCCACAACTGTCTGCCAACATCCAAAGAATTCAGTTCCTTCAAACCTTCGGCTGGTTAATGAACTTTCTGGAGTACTAAAGTCTGATTTTGGACACCACTCAAACCATTAGGATGTTGGGTTGAAGAGACCTGGAGTGAAACTGTACAAACAGAGCCACTCTCTCTAGTATGTCTTATGCGTCTATCCAGCCAGGCAATGCTTTCCCTGGCATGGTGGATTGTCCAAGGGAATAGGTTTACAGGGTCGTTAACTCCCCATCAACATTTTTGAACTGAGAGCCATCAATTTAACTTTACAACACTGGTCCCCCCCCCCCCTTCCACAAGGTCGACCAGTCAGGATGCAGTCGGACAATGACACAGCAGTGGCCTGCATAAACTATCAGTTGGGCATCAGAAGTTGAGCTGCCCTAAAGAAAACCAACTTGATCCTCTCCTTGGTGGAAATTCACATTCCTGCTCTCTGCCATCCACATCCCTTAGGAGTGGTTTCTTCCAAAATGTCAAAGGTAGAGGAAACCAGTTGTGGACATCCTGGCCTACAAACTCAAAAATCTACGGAAAAGATTTGTAGCAAGAACTAGAGATCTTCTGGCCTCCGCAATAAATTCCCCAGTGATTCCTTGGACTCCATTTAGACCATGGGTGCTTAACCTGTGGCCCTCCAGCTGTTGCAGAACGACAAGTGTCCCATGAGGCATTGCAAAGCTGATAGTTAAAAATATATAAACATATAACTACTAAAGACACGATGGGAATTTTAGTTTGGCAACAGCTCGAGGACTACGGGTTGAGCACCCATGCTTTAGACTGACATGTCTTCTCTGTGATAAAGAGGCAGAAAGGGTTCTAGTAATTCTCATTGCACCGAATTGGGCCAGAAGCATGGGTGGTGCCCACATACTCAGACTCCTGGCTGAACCAGCTTTGGCTTCTTCCAAACAGACTAGACCTACTGCCACAGGGACCCCTATTCTCATCTGATTCTCAGTTGCTGACTTTAATGGAGTGGCTGTTGAAACCTAGGGTCCTCAAGGATAGAGGCATCCCTAACTCTGTTATCCCTACCATACTCTGAGCAAGAAAATCTACCTCGCAAAGGATCTACCATTGCACATGGAAGGCTTATTCTGCCTGGTGCAAGGACAGACATCTCAGTCCCAGGGAATCTATTTTTCTATATTTTGGCCTTTCTTTAGTCTGGTTTTGACTAGTATCTGGCCCTGAGTACCATTAGGGGGCAGGTTTCTGCGTTATCCATTCTTTTTCCAGAAACCTCTTGGTTTGCAGTCCCTAATCAAGACTTTTCTTCAGGAAGCTGCTCATCTAAATACCCGGTTTTGTCACTGTGGGATCTGAGCCTAGTGCTCTATGTACCCCCGAGATTCCCCTTTTAAACCTCTTAGAAATATACTTTTGGGAGATTTCACCTGTAAGCTTGCCTTCCTGGTGGCTATTACATCTGTTAGGCATGTTTCTGAGCTGGCAGCCCTTTCTTGTAATAAACTTTTTCTTGCATTATACATGGACATATTGACCTTGAAATCAAAACCTTCCTTTCTACCCTAGGTGGTCTATTCTTTACACCTCAGTGGGGACATTGTCCTTCTTTACCTTTGTCCTGCTCTAAAATACATGAAGGAAACTCCCCTATACTGCTTAGCTGGTGGTAGGGTCTACCTGGCAGCCACGGCTTTTATCCACAAAACAGAGTCCCTTTTGTTTTCTTCCTGCTGCCTCTCAAAAAGAGGCCATCATGCCTCCCACTCTACCATTGCCAGGTGGATCAGACAATGTATTTCCTGGGTCTATGACCTTAAGGAAATAATGCCTCCTTTCCCCATCAGAGCTCTTTCCACCAGGTCAATTGGTGTCTTCGGCTTTCTAGCATCATGTTTCTGTACTCTAAATTTGCAAGGCTGCCACCTGGTCCTTTGTTCACACATTCTTCTGGTTCAACCAGGTGAATGTTCAGGCCTTGGCTGATGTGCCCTTCGGCTTCAAGTTGCTTCATGTAGTCATCTAAGTTTTTTTTCAGGTTTCTAAACCCTTGTTTTTGGTGGGCTTGTTGGCAGTTCTGATTGCTTTGTTGTTGACCACCCCTCAGTTTAGTGCTTTGGGACATCCCATGATCTATGAATTCAAGCCCTGGTCCTGTACTGTTAAGATGAAGGGAATTTTGACTTTCCTGTAAATTCCATATCTTGGAGTACAGTTCAGGTCACAGGTTCCTCCCCTCTGTAGTGGTTCTCAACTCCGGTCCTCGGGATTCAACCTGTGTCCTATACTGCACAAGATGAGTGATTTACAGGTAAGTCAACATTCTCTTTATCGTCCCCTTTTTTTTCCTGCTCTTCTCTTCCCTCCTGGTCTTGCTGGCTTTGCTGGGGCACCAGGAGCCATTGGTTCCCAGTGCTTTCAAACACAGCAAGTAACAGGGGGCAGGGCCAAGTCCCATAGTCTGTCAATGGATGCAGCAGTGGGGCTCAGGTGGGAGTGCTCCCTTGGGGGCCCTGGACAGAGGGGGAGGGGCAAGGAGCGCCAGCAGGGGACCCAAAAAGAGGAGGTTCATGACCGCTCTGCAATTCCATTGCACAGAACCGCTACGTGTAGACGTGTTTATTTTTTAAATATTTACTATCACTTTTTGTACCTGCAGGGAAAAGGTCGCTGACCCTTATTAAAAAAAAAAAAACTCAGCTACGATGAGCCACAAGGTGTTGGGGCACCATGTGGTTTTCTGCACCTTAAAATGCATCAGTGGTGCTATTAAGCATTACCGGCACCCTCATGCACTTGCTAAAAGGTAGTGCGTGCCTGCAGGTACGGGAGCACGTTCAATATACACTCTATTTTTTTTGCACCTGCAATAGTGTGAACCTAGCCTAATACGACCTAGTTATTGCACAAGTAAATTTGTCCACTTTGCTTATAACAAACCTCATGAATTCTGATTGTATGATTCAACTTTATGATTCTCCAGAAATCTAAAGAAATAAAAACGTCTTATTCTCCAAAAAAAACATGCTCAGGTTGGTAATTGAGAGTTATATGTAAATAAAATGGATGGGTGGTAGTTGCTCCCACCAGTAATCAGCATTTTCCCCTTTTTTCTGGGAGGTGTATCGTCTGCAATGTATGACTAAAGCCCCGTACACACGTACCGATCGTCGGCATACAAATGTTCGTCTTTTCTCCCCGGGATGTCGGTGTCTGTTGAAAAGTGCAAAGACAGCACACGGACAGCACAAGAATTTTGTCTGCAGACTTCAGCTGACTGCAGAAGTGATGTCATGTAATGGTTAACTTTCCCTGTGTTTTTAATTTTCTGAGCATACCCAGTCTTGCAAATCTGCGGTCTGTCGGCCGAATTCTGTACTGACAGGCGAACAATCGTCCGTTCTGGTGTCCGCAGACAAAAATTTTCATGTTTGCAAGAAAGACTTTTGTCTGCGGATTGTGCGCAGACAGCTGTCGGAGGCACCATACTAACACGCGTACAATCGGCAGATCTTTCGTCCGCCGACGTTTGTATGCCGACGATCGGTACGTGTGTACGGGCCTTTACTGCTACAAAGAACACCCACTATTTTCCCTAGCTTTATATTTTTTTTAATACCGAATAAAATTTAGCCCTCTTGATACATTATACTAGTGTAGGAATCACTTGATGGATTCTGAACAACCAGGCTGTCAGAGCTGGCCTGGAATGACATTAGATGGGGAAACACTCAGAAGATCTCCAGCTCCTACAACTCATACAGTATTTATAATTCTAAACCGCATTATTACTGCTTCATAGAAATAAGAAACTGTGCAATCCTTAAAGGGAACTGCTTACACGCATAACAATGTGCCAACACATTTACAGGAAAGAAAGGAAAAAAATTGATGATCTAATCTAGGTGTTGCTTGGGTAGGGTGCGGGAAGAGGATTTTTGCACTAAGGAAAAGTCAAGTATGGATTAGGAGATATTAACTTTAAAGTGATTGTAAATCCTTACATATAATCAGTGAAGGGACTATCCTCAGGTCATACACAGAGATTAAACAAATCCTCCTACATAAATTGTACCTGTTTATCTGCAGTCTTCTCTACATCCGTTCAAAGTTTAGACAGATTGTCTGAGCTGTCAGAGGAAAATAAGGGGATGAAGATCTGAAATTTCACTATGCAGAGCTCAGTGAGGAAAACTCTGTGAGCTGATTGGAAGGAAGGGACACACCCACTTCACACAGGAACAGAACTGAGGCTGTCAATCAGGTTAAAGCGGTTGTAAACCCAAAGTTCAAAAAAAAAAAAAAAACCTGCAAGACAAAGGCATAATGAGCTAGTATGCATCGCATACTAGCTCATTATGTATTACTTACCTTAGAACGAAGCCCGACACGGACCCCCGGACATCGCTGCGGGCGCTGCCATGATCCCTCACCGTCTCTTCCGGGTTCAGCGGCTCCGGCGCGGTGATTGGCTGGAAGAGATGGCTCCGGCGCGATGATTGGCCGGAGCCGCGATGACGTCACTCCCGCGCATGCGCGCGGGAGTGATTTTCCGGCAAGCTCCCGGCAAATAGATTGAAGGTCCCCCCGGACCTTCAGAGCGCATGCGCCGCTCGCGCGAGCGGCTGCATGCACTGTAAATATCTCCTAAACCATGCCGGTTTAGGAGATATTATTTGTACCTACAGGTAAGCCTTATTATAGTAGTGTAAAAAAGCGGGATACTACCGCTTTAAGGAACCCCCCCCAAACAGCATTTTTATTTGGTGTCAGGAAAACTTGTCAGAAGTGATTCATGCTGATAGCTGTGAGCTACCACTGCGCACGATGTGCCCTTCTTATTCAATTTCTTTCATTTTTACAATCCCTTTAACCACTTGCCGACCGCTCACATGGAGCGTACTGTGGCAAAGTGGCTCGTTATCGTCCAGCGACGTAGACCTACGTCGCTGGAGTCCTCCCCTTGTGGGCGGCACTCTCCCCCTGTATTCAGACACAGCGGGAGTCGGACCAGGGGAGGAGAGGCGGTGATCACCTCCGCTCTTCCCCGATCGTTAGGAATCGAGTGAGAAGATCCACCCGCTTGTGTAAACAAAGCGGGCGGATCCCCTCTGTGACAGGCAGTCACAGATTACAGGATTCAGCACAGCTGAACCTGCGATCTGTGCCTGTGTCACTCAATCCCCTCACCCCACACACGTTAGTAAGCACCAGGCATACATTTAACCCCTTGATCACCAATTAAGTTAACCCCTTCCCTGTCAGTGTCATTACAGTAACAGTGCATATTTTTAGCACTGATTACTGTAGTAATGTCACTGGTACTCCCAAAAGTGTCAAAATGTCAGTCAGGGGTCCGATCTGTCCGCCGCAATGTTGCAGTCCCGCAAAAAAAAAAAAAAAAATCGCAGATTGCTGCCATTACTAGTTAAAAAAAAAAAAAGTGACATAAATTTCCCGTAGTTAGTAGCTGCGCTAACTTTTGCGCAAACCAATCAAAATACGGTTTTTGCAATTTTTTTTTTCCCAAACATATGTAGCAGAAAATAAATTGGCCTAAAATGTTAAAAATGTTTGATTTTTAAAATTTTTTGGGGGGGAATTTCATATAAAAAAATGTGAAAAATATTGTTATTTTTGCAAAATTGTTGCTCTTTTTTTGTTTATAGCGCAAAAAGTAAAAATCGCACAGGTGATCAAATACCACCAAAAGAAAGCTCTATTTGTGGGGAAAAAGGACATACATTTAATTTGGTTACAGCATCGCATGACCGCGCAATTGTCCGTTAAAGTAACGCAGTGCCGAATCGTAAAATATGGCCTGGTCAGGAATGGGGTAAAATCTTCCGGTCTTAAAGCAGTTAAAAATACGCTCATTGAGAATTTTTTTGTCAAAGACCTGTAGCTAAATCCATTTTGGCCTAAATATATGAAAAATATATTGAATATATTGGATATTTTTTAACTGTCAAAGTAGAAAAATATTGTTATTTTTTTCAAAATTGTCGCTCTTTTTTTATTATCGCAAAAAATTAAAAGTGCAGAGGTGATCAAATACCACCAAAAGAAAACTCTGTTTCTGGGAAAAAAGAAGTAAATTTCATTTGGGTACGGCGTTGCATGACCGCGCAATTGTCAGGTAAAGTCGCACAGTGCCAAGTTGCAAAAAGTGGCCTGGACGTAAAGCAGGAAAATCCTCCGGTCCTAAAGTGGTTAAAATATTTTTTTTTTATAATTTTTATTGCTATTGCAAGGAATGTAAACATCCCTTGCGATAACAATACAACATTACAGGTCCTCTTTATGGAGAGATCTGAGGTCTTAAAGACCCCAAATCTTTCCTCTACCCTTAAAAGCAAAAGATCGCAAAAACTTTTTTTTATCATCTTTAAAAAAAAAAAAGGGATGTGGCCAGAACCAGAAGTGATGGTATGATGTCGCTCATGTCGCACCATAGAGCAGGGCTCTTCAAACTATGGCACTCCAGTTGTTCAGGAACTACAATTCCCATCATGCCTAGTCATGTGTGTGAATGTCAGTTTTACAATGCCTCATGGGATGTGTAGTTCTGCAACAGCTGGTGGGCCGTAGTTTGAGGATCCCTGTTCTAGGGCATAGAGATAAGTGGAGGCCAACTTTCCTTCGCTCATTTCTGTGCTCAGCCCCAGCCAGTGCCGGATCGGTTTTCAGTCTTCCCAATCAGCCAGGTAAGCCCGAAAACCTCCAGAAAGCAGCGGTAGCACTTTTAGAAGAAAGACCGGTGCCTTTGGGAAAAAAAAAAAATACCAGGGTTCTAGCATCCGGTTATGCGGCCATAACCCTGGTATTTAACATCAGTGTAATGACCTATTCTCCCAGTTTAGGTGGTTGAAAGTAACACAAAATATTAGGGAAAAAAAACAAAAGGCTATTTTAAAGCCCAATAATTAAAAGGTATAGGTCTCCTGGGCTGTCCTGGATGTGGATATGTGTGTGTGCGTATAGAAGTGCTAGGCTGCTGCTAACACTTATAAGCTTATCCTTAGCTTTTGAATGTTTAATGTTTAATCGCACATAATTCTAGGGCCATAATTCATATCTTCAAACTGATGACCCAGAAAAACTTTTAAAGTGTACTCAAAAGGTTAAGTTACACTAGGGGTTGGATTTAATTTAGGGCCTCATACACACGGATGTATAGCTCCTTTGGATACCCCATACGCTGAATGTATAGTTCCAAGCAGTACCGGGACAGGGTCATTCAGTGCCCAGGGCAAGGATGCAGAATTGCACCCTCCTCTTCCACTATTAATACATGCCGAAGAATAGGTATACCACCCTTCATCCCATTTTTTGCCCCTTTGCTTTATGGCGCCCAGGGCAACTGTCCCTCCTGCCCACCCCTTGTACCTGCCCTGGCCCCAAGGATAAAATTCTCTGCACTCTTCTGTACCTGGGGAGCTGCAAGCGCTGTGTGCAGCCACCAATAAAAGTGAATGGTTGTACGCGGCTGTACTCTTATAAATGCTCATCGCTTCTTTATCAGTGTTTACCCACTGTGACATGTTGGGATTTCTTAGCTCAATGATGGTGCCAAAAACACTCCATGCCAGATATAGTTTTCAGGGCTTTCCTGTCCACTTTTATTTAAAAAAAAACATAAAAACGCATTCACAGGTATGTCTTCCCACGCATGGAGTTTTCACCATCACTGCAAAACATAACATTCAGCCTCCTGGCTCTCTTGTGGCCGCTTTACTGCTCCAAGTTCCTCTTCGAGGTCCCTCCTGAACTTTTAGTACCTTTGTGGTCAACTTGACCATGAAACACGTTCCAGTGTTTATGAACAGACACTGCGCCTCAATTCTGCGTCTTCCTTACAGCTTTCTATCTGTTCTTAGTCCCTCATTGACTCTCTCTCAGGCTTGTGCCTTCCTCTGTCCTGACCTGGACACCATGGTGCACACATGCACCCTAGTCTCCTTTACAGACACTGACCCCTTCAGGAAGATGGGGCTCTGAGCTCTATCTCTGGCTCTCATATTAAGCCAGCACACACCTGTGCCATCAGTGCGCTTCCTTCCTCCAAAATCTGGCATAAACCACTATTTTATACAGTGTCACTGGGTCACCCTGCTACACCACGCATGCACATACTGCATAATTTCACGTTTGGGAAAATGTGCCATATGCACATGCACAGGTAAACTGCAATGCAGAAGAAATCAGCGTTTGCGGGAGTTCAACTGCATTCAGCCATTCGCTTGAACTGGAGGATGTGCATGGGATATACACCACGGATTTTATAAATAGTACATTCTTTATAGATACATGCTAAAAGTTTGAAAGAATGGGAGTGCCGCACATTCTTGTACAGAAAGATTTTATTTGGCAACACGTTTTGGGGGGGTCAGCACTCCCCCTTCATCAGGGCTACAGACTAAACAATAGAGAAAATACAAACATTTCTTAAAACCTGTTAAAAAAACTAAATGTCTAAATATATTCATGTCGTTTTTAAGACATAAATTGTTTTTTCTCTATTGTCTAGCCTTGATGAATGGGGAGTGCTGAGCTCCAGAAACGCGTTGGCTGCTGTAAACAAAATCTTTCAATGGATTAATTTGGGTGAATGTAACTTTACCATCCTTTCAAAACTTAGTAAACTCAGAGGATCTAGCAGAACATCACAGTTGCTGGTTGAGCAGCATCTAGGACCTCAAACCAACCATCACGTTATAACTAGAGTTGAGCGAACACCTGGATGTCCGTGTTCGGCGGGTTCGGCCGAACTTTAAAAAAAAGTTCGGGTCCGTGTCCCGGACTTTTGCCGAACTTTTCCCGGACACCGAACCCCATTGAAGTCAATGGGGACCCGAACTTTCAGGCACTAAAATGGCTCTAAAACACCAAATGAAAGGGCTAGAGTGCTGCAAATGGCAGCAAAACGTAGTTAAGAGCATGGCAAGTGCTCTGCAAACAAATGTGGATAGGGAAATAACTTAAAACAACAAAAAAAAAATACAGAAAAATAAAACAATGTTCTTCATCTCTGAAGGACGAGGCCCATATGGCGTAGGAGGGAGGTTGAGGTGGTGGTGGATGTGGCGGTGTCATAGGCGTGGGCACAGGGTGTGCTGGGTGTACCTGGTGTGCCGGGTGTACCTGGGCACACCCTAATCACCTAGGGCACATTAGCATTATCGCTCTGTTTGCCAGTGAGGAGATGGGAAAGATCTCCCTCGGACCTGCTCTGCTCTATTTCACTTTGCCAGCAGGGAGAGTAATGTATCGGGGCCATGTACATGTAGGCAAACACATGCATGTGTATTTAAACTTTGGGGTGCACACCCTAATGCAATAGGCTGCGCACACCTATGGGCGGTGTAGGTGGAAGCGGCGGTGGAGGAGGACCAGGGCCGGATTAAGAGCATCATGGGCTTGGTGCTGAGGATTTTGAAGGGCCTTAAGAGCCGTGCCTTGGCATGCACCCAGAGGAGGAAGGGTGCAGCCATGCATGCCTAATTCAACATGGGATGCTGTCTCTGAAGCCCATAAACCCATCCATGCATCGGCAACTGTCCCTCCTTGTCCGGCCTTCGTGCTGTGTGGGGAGGTTCTGAGGGAGCTGCCTGGGGAAGCGAGCACAGAAGCCAGACTTCTGTGTTTACAAGTGACAGAAGAGCGGTAACAGTGAATATGGCCAATCCGGGGCCTATATAAAAGGTAGGGGCCTGGAACTGCAGCTCCAATAGCCCCTACGTTAATCTGGCCCTGAGGAGGACAAGGTAGCCAACACTGCTTCTTTTCACAAATTTTAAATGAGGGTGCACCCCAAAAGAGTGAGAGAGCAAAAATGGAACAATGGGTGGGTAAGGTCGGTATCCATCGCTATTCTGCACAAGGTACGGAAAAGTCCCGTGGGATCCATGCCTGGTTCATTTTAATGAACGTGAGCTTGTCCACATTGTCTCTGGACAGGCGGCTGCGCTTGTCTGTTATAACGCCCCCAGCCGTGCTAAATACCCGTTCAGATAATACACTGGCTGCAGGGCACGCCAGCACCTCCAAGGCGTAAAGGGCAAGATCAGGCCATGTGCCCAATTTGGAGACCCAGAAATTGAAGGGGGCAGACCCGTCATTCACTACATGTAGGCGTGTGCACACATACTGCTCCACCATGTTGGTAAAATGCTGCCTCCTGCTAAGACGTTCCATCTGAGCTGCTGGTGCTGCTGTTTGTTGTGGCGTGCTGACAAAGCTTTTCCACATTTCGGCCATGCTAACCCTGCCTTCTGAGGTGCTGGCGGTGCCCTGGTTGCGTTGGCAACCTCTTCCTCCTCCTCCTCCTCCTCCTCGTGCTTCCACTGTGGCCCCGCTGTCAGGTGGGAATACCAGCAGCATCGCGTCTACCAGCGTGCGCTTGTACTCGCGCATCTTGCGATCGCGATCCAGTGAGTGAATTAAGGACGGTACATTGTCCTTGTAACGGGGATCCAGCAGCATGGCCACCCAGTAAACAGCACAAGTTAGAATGTGGGCAACTCGGCGGTCGTTGTGGAGACACTGCAGCATGTAATCGCTCATGTGTGCCAGGCTGCCCAGAGGCAACGAAAGGCTGTCCTCTGTGGGAGGTGTATCGTCCGTGTCCTCTGTATCCCCCCAGCCACGCACCAGTGATGGCCATGAGCTGGCCTGGGTGCCACCCTGCTGTGAACATGGTTCCATCTCCTCCTCCAGCTCCTCATCCTCCTCATCCTCCAGAACTGTGCCCCTACTGGACAATTGTGTCCCTGGCGTTTGTGTGTGCAGGAACCCACCCTCGGAGCCCCTTGCGAATGACTGCCCTGAAAGCCTTGGAAATGTTACATCCTCATCCTCCTCCTCCTCCTCATCCTGTGCCACATCCTCTTCCATCATCGCCCGAATTGTTTTTTCAAGGAGGCATAGAAGTGGGATAGTTAAGCTGAGAACGGCGTCATCGGCACTGGCCATGTTGGTGGAGTACTCAAAACAGCGCAACAAGGCACACAGGTCTCGCATGGAGGCCCAGTTATTGGTGGTGAAGTGGTGCTGTTCCGCAGAGCGACTCATGCGTGCGTGCTGCAGCTGAAACTCCACTATGGCCTGCTGCTGCTCGCACAGTCTTTGCAGCATGTGCAAGGTGGAGTTCCACCTTGTGGGCACGTCACATATGAGGCGGTGAGCGGGAAGGCCGAAGTTACGCTGCAGTGCTGACAGGCGAGCAGCAGCAGGGTGAGAACACCGAAAGTGCGCACAGACGGCCCGCACTTTCTGCAGCATACCGGGGTGCCATATCGGGGTAGTTTTTAAGGAACCTCTGCACCACCAAATTCAGCACATGCGCCAGGCAAGGGATGTGCGTCAAATCGGCTAGGCCCAGAGCTGCTATGAGATTTCACCCGTTGTCGCACACCACCAGGCCGGGCTTGAGGCTCGCTGGCAGCAACCACTCTGCTGTTCCATGCTCCTCCACAACTTCTGCGCGGTGTGTGGTTTGTCCCCCAAACAGGCAAGTTGTAAGACTGCCTGCTGTCGGTTACCCCTGGCCGTGCTGAAGTTGGTGGTGAAGGTGTTACGCTGTCCGGATGAGGAGGCGGTAGAGGATGAGGAAGCGGAGTAGGAGGAGTTAGGAACAGGAGGCAAACTGAAGCGCCCTGCAATCCTCGGTGGTGGAAGGACATGCGCCAAATCCGCCTCAGGCCCATCGCCACTGCATTTACCCAGTGTGCCGTTAGGGAGATATAACGCCCCTGACCGTGCTTACTGGTCCACGTATCGGTAGTTAGGTGGACCTTGGCACAGATGGCGTTGCGCAGTGCACACCTGATTTTTTCCCCCACTTGGTTGTGCAGGGAAGGGATGGCTTGCCTGGAAAAGTAGTGGCGGCTGGGCACGACGTACTGTGGGACAGCCACCGACATAAGGTTTTTAAAACTGTGCGTCACCACCAGACGGAATGACAGCATTTCAAAGTCCAATAATTTTGAAATGCTGGCATTCAGGGCCAGGGATCGCGGGTGGGTAGGGGGGTACTTCCTCTTCCTCTCAAGTGTTTGGGAGATGGAAAGCTGAACGCTTCCACGGGACATTGTGGAGATGGTTGGTGACCCAGGTGGTGGTGTTGCTGACAGATCCTCTGTTTGCGGGGTGGCAGGTGCCGGTATCACTACAGATGTGGCTGGAGCAGCCGAGACTGCAGCAGAAGAGGAAGCAGGATGAGCCAGAGACGTTTCTTGGTTTTGAAGGTGTCTACTCCACTGCAGCTCGTGCTTTGCACTTAGAAGCCTGATCATGCAGGTTGTGCTCAGGTTGAGAAGGTTTATGCCTCGCTTCAGGCTCTGATTGCACAGGGTGCAAACCACTCGTGTCCTGTCATAAGCACATTTTCTAAACGCTAGAGAACTCCTTTGAGCTGACTTTGGTGAGCTCGTTCCCTTGCTGCGTTGGGCAGTAGCGGGCGTAGTGTCTAGGGCACGGCCGCTCCGCTTCTGCACCCTGCTCCCTCTTCTGCTGTGCTGGTGGCTCTGTGCGACCACCGCCTCTTCCTCCAAACTACTCAGGTCACCTGCATGACGTTCATTCCATGTGGGGTCGAGGACCTCATCGTCCTCCACATCATCTTCCACCCAGTCTTCACCCCTGCCCTCCTTGTCGGTCTCCACAATGCTGAATGCCACAGCAGTTGGCACCTGCGTTTCGTCATCATCGGAGACGTGCTGCGATGGTCCTTGCATGTACTCATCTTGAGAAATAAGTGGTTGGGCATCGCTGCACTCAATCTCTTCAACTTCTGGGGCAGGGCTAGGTGGATGGCCCTGGGAAACCCTGCTGACAGAGTCCTCAAAAAGATGAAGAGACTGCTGTATGGATTGGGGCTCAGACTGCTTGCCTGATTTCCAAGGGGGTGTGGTGAAAGACGGTTGGACATTGGCTGCAGGTGCCAACTCTGACCTTTCTGCAGTAGACTGGGTGGGAGACAATGTGAAGGAACTGGAGGCACTGTCACCAACCTAATCTACTATCGCCTGTACTTCTTCAGGCCTCATCACGTCTAGAGGCGCATTATGCCCTACCAAATACTGATGCAGGTTCTGTCGCCTACTCACACTTGTGGATGGTGTTTCACTTGTGCGTGTAGCTGGCACAGATCGACCACGTCCTCTCCTTGCAACAGGAGCTCTACCAGCAGCACCACGACCCAGGCCACGGCCCCTATTTGACGGTCTCCTCATATTTCTGTAATTTATGATCTTGCCCTAGAAAGGTGTTTATTGAATAGCGGAACAAAACAACAACAGTATCGCACGGGTGTATCTCACAGTCAAATATGCAAACTATGCCGCAATTTAATGTTTTTTTACCCCAAAAGGGTGTATATTGAATAGCGGAATAGGAAAAAGGATAAAAAAACGGTGTATCTCACACGTACAAACACAGACTAGGCCCCGATTCAAATTTTTTGTACCCTAAAGGGAGGATGAGGAAGAGGAGTAGGAGGAGTTGGGAACAGGAGGCAAACTGAAGCGCCCTGCAATCCTCGGCGGTAGAAGGAGATGCGCCAAACCAATTTAAAAAGGTGTATCTCACATGTCCGATACAGACTATCCCGCAATTAAATTTTTTACACTCAAACAGGGTGTATATTGAATAGCGGAATAGGACAAATTTTACAAAACAGTGTATCTCACACGTACAAACACCAACTAGGCCCCGATTACAATTTTTTGTACCCTAAAGGCAGGATGAGGAAGAGTAGTAGGAGGAGTTGGGAACAGGAGGCAAACTGAAGCGCCCTGCAATCCTCGGCGGTAGAAGGAGATGCGCCAAACAAATTTAAAAAGGTGTATCTCACATGTACCGGTACAGACTATCCCGCAATTTAATTTTTTACACTCAAAGAGGGTGTATATTGAATAGCGGAATAGGACAAATTTTACAAAAGGGTGTATCTCACACGTACAAACACAAACTAGGCCCCGATTACAATTTTTTCTACCCTAAAGGCAGGATGAGGAGTAGGAGGAGTTCGGAACAGGCAGGAGGCAGACTGAAGCACCCTCAAATCCTCGGCAGTATGAGATGCGCCCCAAAAATTGGAAAGGTGGATCTCACACATACCAACACAGACTATCCCGCAATTTAATTGATCCCCAAAGGTTTTTATTGAATAGCGGAATAGGAAATATGATCAAAAAAAGTGTATGTATCTCACACGTACAGAAGCAGACTAGGCCCCAATTACTATTGTTTGTACCCCTAAAGGCAGGATGAGGAGTAGGGGGAGTATGGAACAGGCAGCACCCTCAAATCTTCAGAAGTATGAGATGAACCCCAAAAACTTGGAAAGGTGGATCTCACACGTACCAACACAGACTATCCCCCAATTTAACTGATCCCCAAAGGTTTTTGATGAAATAGCGGAATAGAAAATATGATCAAAAAAAGTGTATGTATATCACACGTACACAACCACACTAGGCCCCAATTACTATTGTTTGTACCCCTAAAAGGCTGGATGAGGAGTAGGGGGAGTATGGAACAGGCAGCACCCTCAAATCTTCAGAAGTATGAGATGAACCCCAAAAACTTGGAAAGGTGGATCTCACACGTACCAACACAGACTATCCCGCAATTTAATTGATCCCCAAAGGTTTTTATTGAATAGCGGAATAGGAAATATGATCAAAAAAAGTGTATGTATCTCACACGTACAGAAGCAGACTAGGCCCCAATTACTATTGTTTGTACCCCTAAAGGCAGGATGAGGAGTAGGAGGAGTATGGAACAGGCAGCACCCTCAAATCTTCAGAAGTATGAGATGAACCCCAAAAACTTGGAAAGGTGGATCTCACACGTACCAACACAGACTATCCCCCAATTTAACTGATCCCCAAAGGTTTTTGATTAAATAGCGGAATAGAAAATACGATCAAAAAAAGTGTATGTATATCACACATACACAACCACACTAGGCCCCAATTACTATTGTTTGTACCCCTAAAAGGCTGGATGAGCAGTAGGGGGAGTATGGAACAGGCAGCACCCTCAAATCTTCAGAAGTATGAGATGAACCCCAAAAACTTGGAAAGGTGGATCTCACACGTACCAACACAGACTATCCCCCAATTTAACTGATCCCCAAAGGTTTTTGATTAAATAGCGGAATAGAAAATATGATCAAAAAAAGTGTATGTATATCACACGTACACAACCACACTAGGCCCCAATTACTATTGTTTGTACCCCTAAAAGGCTGGATGAGGAGTAGGGGGAGTATGGAACAGGCAGCACCCTCAAATCTTCAGAAGTATGAGATGAACCCAAAAAACTTGGAAAGGTGGATCTCACACGTACCAACACAGACTATCCCCCAATTTAACTGATCCCCAAAGGTTTTTGATTAAATAGCGGAATAGAAAATATGATCAAAAAAAGTGTATGTATATCACACATACACAACCACACTAGGCCCCAATTACTATTGTTTGTACCCCTAAAAGGCTGGATGAGGAGTAGGGGGAGTATGGAACAGGCAGCACCCTCAAATCTTCAGAAGTATGAGATGAACCCCAAAAACTTGGAAAGGTGGATCTCACACGTACCAACACAGACTATCCCCCAATTTAACTGATCCCCAAAGGTTTTTGATTAAATAGCGGAATAGAAAATATGATCAAAAAAAGTGTATGTATATCACACGTACACAACCACACTAGGCCCCAATTACTATTGTTTGTACCCCTAAAAGGCTGGATGAGGCCACATTCAGCTCTGCTGCAGGCCACAACTTAATTTTTTTTAACCCAAGGCTGTATATTGAATAGTGGAATAGAAAAAAAGTGTATGATTTTTGAAACCACTCAATATTAGCACATGTGAACTGAACACAGCAGTGTATGATCAGTCACTGAGCACAGCACAGCTGAAGGAAAAAGGCTGCACACAGTGACTGATAGAAAAATACTTTTCTCTCTCCTCCTCAGTGGGCAAAAAAGATTGTGTTCACTGCACCCCAAAAAGATTGTGTTCACTGTACCCCAAAAAGATTGCGTTCACTGCACCCCAAAAAGATTGTGTTCACTGCACCCCAAAAAGATTGCGATCACTGCACCCCAAAAAGATTGTGTTCACTGCAGCCCACACACAGCAAAATGGATGTGGACCACTGACACCTGCCTATCTCCTATCCCACACCACACAGCAATATCGATTGTAGTTTGTAGAACACACTTTCCCTAAAAATCAGCAGACTCTCTCCCTAAAAGGATTGATAAGATCGTAGATCGGGTGACTGCAAACCCCACCCCACACAGCAATGTCGATTGTAGTTTGTAGAACGCACTGTCCCTAAAATCAGCAGACTCTCTCCCTAAAATGCCTACAACTCGCCCTGCCTAACACACTCCGACCTGTCCCTCAATTCTATCCGGACACAAATGAGTTTTGCCTGCCTGTCTGTCCCTAATCAGCAGCCAGCACGTATGTGTGCTCTGTCCCTGAACTAGTAAACAGCAGAATGACGCCGCAGCGGCGCTGCCTCAAACTTATAAAGACTTGGTCACATGCATCAGATGGCCAATCACAGCTACTGATACATTTGCAGGCATGGCCGGGATGGCTTAGGCACACCAGTTAAACGCTTGTTGATTGGCTGTTGAAAGCCCGCCATGAAAAGCACGCCAAAGCATGCAAAACCCGGAAATAAAACGACCGAACACGGATTTTTACCCGAATATACAGTAAAGTGTCCGTGTCCGTGTTCGGGTAAAAAAATCCAATTATTCGGTACGAACACGAATAATACAGTCCGTGTTCGCTCAACCCTAGTTATAACCTATCTCCATAAGGATCAGTTCTACACCCCACTGATTATAGATACATACAGTACTGTGCAAAAGCTTTAGGCAGGTTGGAAGAAATGGTACAAAGTTAGAATGCTTTAAAAGAAAAATATATATTTTAATCCCTTAGTGCCAGTGCCTCACAGCCATTTAGGAGTTTCAGATGCCGGGATTTATGATCACGTGATGGCAGTCACATGATCGGAAAGCTGCTGATCGCAAGCATTGACCGGGAATTTTGCATTAGCCGCCGATAAATGTGTTGGGAGCGCGCTCTCAGCATAGCTGTGTTTGCCATGTGACACGCAAATATGCGGCTGCTCGACGCTAAAGGCCTGTACACACGTACCGATCGTCGGCCGAAAAGCGTCGGCCGACGACCGATCTGCCGATTGTAGGCTTGTTAGTATGATGCCTCCGACAGCCGTCAGAGCACATTCTGCCGACAAGAATCTGTCATGCAAGCATTAAAATTTTTGTATGCCGACACCAGAGCGGCCGATTGTTCGCCAGTCAGTACAGAATTCGGCCGACAGACCGCAGATTTGCAAGACTGGGCATGCTCAGAAAAGAAAAAACACAGGGAAAGTTAACCATTACATGACATCACTTCTGCAGTCGGCTGTATTCGGCGGACAAAATTCTTGTGCTGTCTTTGCACTTTTCAACAGACACCGACAGCCCGGGGACAAAAGACGGCCGATCGTTCGCCGACGATCGGTACGTGTGTACGAGGCATTAGGCTCACGTCAAGCGGTTAATTGCTTACTTTTATCAATTTACAAAATGCAAAGTTAGCAAACAGAAGAAAAATCTAAATTAAATCAATATTTCTTGTAACTACCCTTTGGCTTCAAACCATCATCAATTCTTACACTTGCACACTTTGTACACTCGCACAAAGTCTGGGATTTTGTAGGCTTAGAGACAAGTGTATGAAAAACCAATTATACCAAGCAGGTACTAATGATCAATTTCCCATGTAGGTTGAAACATTAAAGTGGTTATAAAGCCTTAAGGTTTTTCACCCAAATTAATTTCATGCATTAGGGTTAAAACCTCCTGTGCTGAAAAACTTCCCCCCAGCCTCCCTTTATACTTACCTGAGCCTGATCTCATCCAGCGATGTTCACAAGAGCAGAAGATCTCTCTCTCCTCCCTGGGTAGATTGAAAAAGTGTCCTGTTCTTTGTATTGCTTCCTTTGTGTGAAATCCCTGGTGTTCTTGCCAGTCCCTCAGCTTTCCTATTAAAAACTGACCACACTAAGCAGGAGAACACATTGTGGTCAGTTCTCTAGCTATGCTGGGAAATCAGTGAGCTCTCCTCCAATGATCAGACCTGTCTTAACACCCCCCCCCCCTTTTTCGCACAGCCTTTTCACAGGGAGGTTCAGTGTACTCCGGTTTCTCCTCCCCGAGATCTTATGCAGTTGAGAACAGAGAGAATGTAATAACTTATAAAAAAAAAGGGGGGGGGGGGGGGAAAGGTATTCCTGATGTGGTTTTTTTTTTTTTTTTTTTTTTTAATATCTACAGTATACACAAATGTGTTGTCTTTTATTTCTGATTTAAACTGAATGGGTTGTTTTACAAGGTGGCGGTTTACAATCACTTTAATTCAGCGGATAAAAGACCCATCATGCCTACTTCCCTTCGACATTGGAAGATGTCCAGTAGTGCCATTAGTGCAGAACTGGCAGAAACCGGTGGGACCCAGGTACACCCATCCATGGGAGTCCGCAGGTAGGGGCGGGGGGGCCCCCTGGAATCTCAACTTCCCCTTTCAAATGGTTAAGCCACTTTATACCATCCTGTCTGGTCTGTTTAATAATCCTGTGTGTCTGTGTCTGTGTTTTAAAAAAATAAACCGTTCTTTACCAGTTTTCAGAGGGTCGAGCACCGCTCACATGACCCGTCGGCTCTCTCCTCTCCCCATCTGACAGCTGCCTGCAGTGGGCGGGGCTGAGGATTCCTCCCTGATGTCAGTCGGGAGGGGAGAGAAGCGGCGGGTCACGTGAGCGATGAGTTGCGCTCTGAAAACTTGTAAAGAATGGCTTATTTTTATAAAAAACAGACACAGGGGCACACAGGATTATTAAACAGATTGTACATAGGATATAAAACTTTCAATGAAACTACAGCAGCAGGAGGGGAGTGGGGAGCAAGAGCAGACAGGCAGGTAGGCAGGGAGGGAGGGGTGAAGGAGGACGAGGGCTGCGGATGACGGAGGCACGTAAACTGACCACAGTTTCAGGGCTCAGCAGCCCTGATATACCGTGGTCAGTTTTCAGAGGGGAGGACACAGTCAGGCAGGATAAGCCAGGTATTTCAGCACTGTGCTGTATAACATGCTCATTTTTTTTAGGTTAACAAATGCTTTAAAAATAAATACTCAAAATAAGTATAATGACTAAGCCCCTCCCCTTCATGACATTGTTGAAAAGGGGCGGTGCATAGGTGACCTTAAAATGATGCCCCAATCCCCCCCCCCCTCCTGAAAAACAGTTTTGTGGTGGACACCCATGCACCCATCTACTGTCAGGAGAAGTCTGGCCAGAAGTGGTCTTCATGGAAGAATTGAGGCCAAAAAGCCATACATGGGGACAAGGCTAAGCAACTCAGCTATGCAGGTATACACATAGGCACATAGGGTGCAGGTATACACATAGGCACATAGGGTGCAGGTATACACATAGGCACATAGGAACGGGGGTGCACAAAAATGATAGTGAGTGCTCTGGATTGATGAGTCAAAATTTTAGATTTTGGAACAACCCACCTGCTGAGTTCCCTCAAAAACTGTGTGCAAGTGTATGTAGTAGAATTGATTTAAAAAGAAACCCCACACAATTCTTCTGCGCTTGAAGGTCGGCCCCAAATAGGTTCGGATAAATGCCGCCTTGCTGCCCTCACAAGACTGGGGATGTCTGGAACCGAGAAAAAATATTTTTTATTTTGATAAAAGAAAGGTATTCACAAACAAGTGCATGATACAGGCATATCACATAAAGGTGTACGTTTAGGCCCCATTCACACTAGTGCGACTTGTCCCGCGATTTTGGACCGCAAAATCGCATGACAAGTCGTTTTCCATTATTTTCAATAGCCCCATTCACATCAGTGCGTTTTGAAGTCGCACCGACTTCAAAGTAGTTCATGCACTACTTTGCCCCGATTTTAATACATTTTCATGTCCATAGACCTCAATGTAAACCCTCCAAAAACGCATGCAAATCGCGCATGAATAATACAGACGCGATTTCAGCGCAACTTCTATCCGTCTTTGTATCTCAAAGCTAAACACAAGCACCTTTTTGACCCTTGCCCCACCCAATCCTTTCTGCAGAGTAGCCCCTCCCAGTCACACTTTGCAAACACATATATGACACCCTTGCTGTCTACCCACAATGTCTTCCAGAAAGCAGGCCAGGAAAAGAGATGTGCTGGACAATGAGATCATAATTCGACTTGTCCGTGAGCGCCCAGCTATATATGATTTGCGTGACCCCATGTACAAGGACAAGATAAAAAAGGAAAGTGCATGGTTGCAAGTTGCAAGGCAATATTATGAAGACTGGGATGCCTTATCACACCGGGAGCAGTCAGCAAAACGTAAGTTTGTGTTGTGTGTCATTCTAAACTTGGTCTACAATCATGTTAGCATTGTGTTTTAACATTAAGGACCAGAAGGATACCTGTTATGACCAGGCCTTTTTTATACCCCAATATTAAATGCATGTCTATTACCCCCACAAATAGAGCTTTCTGTTGGTGTGATCACCTCAAATGTGTTTTTTTTTTTTGTGCAAAAAAAGAGCAGCAATAAAGTTTAACAAATATCAACTTTTTATTCAAATAAAAAAAGTTAAAATATCAACTTTGTCAGGCTTTACAAATCACATAGCAAAAAAACATTCATATAAGAACGTTAGTAGAACATCTCCAGAAATAATACCAAATGCCAAACAAGTAGAAATAATCATGCAATGGCATCCAGTTGCCATGGTAATTGGCCAACATCTGACATAAAGTATGCACAGAACTGGTCTCTCACAGTCGCTCCATCATTGGTGCCCCTGCTAGCACACCACTGTGCACCATCCATACTGTGTATCACAGAGTCTTCAAATAGATAACCATCGCGTTGTCGCACAAAATTATGCAGTACACAGGCTGCTTTGACTGCTGCTATGGCATTGTCCATGCTGAGATTAATGGGGGTGTGCATAAAGCGCCATTTATTAGCTAAAATACCAAAGGCACACTCAACAAACCTTCTGGCACGTGACAAACGGTAGTTAAAAACTCTCCGTTCCAAAGTTAGAGAGCGATTTGAATATGGCCTTAGTACATGTGTGCTTAATGCAAACGCCTCATCTCCAACAAAAGTATAGGGTAAAGGAGGCCCACGTGTTCCTGGAAGTGGAGATTCTGGGGGAATATCAAGTTTATTCTCCCTCAGCATCTGACCAAAAGAACAGTGTGAAAATACGCTTGCATCTGAACTGCTTCCATAAGATCCAATGTCAATATACTGAAAACAGTAGTTGGCATCAGCCACACCCATTAGCACAAATGAAAAAAATTTCTTATAATTAAAATATTGTGTTCCACTGCCAATAGGCTTAACAATGCGTATATGTTTGCCATCAATGGCACCAATGCAATGAGGGAAATTGCTTCGTTCAAGGAACACATTAGCTGTTTGCAGCCAATCTTCAGGAGTTGGTTTCTTCATCACTAGGTCCTTTAAAACCTCCCACAGGGCTCTGCATGTTTCATGAATAATTCCACTTGCTGTAGATATCCCAATTAGAAATTCGTAATGTAAACTTGATATTGTATGACCGGTTGCCAGGTATCTGAAATAAAAAAGGTATTAATGATTATATGTTTCATAATTTACAGTGATGATAATACAAACTCGCTGGAGAAGTTTGAAAGACTGCTATAAGCGCAATCTAAAGAAGATTAAAGAAGTACGAAGTGGGTCGGGAGGAAAGATCGTACACCCTTATTGCCATGCACAAGAGCTGGAGTTTCTTAAACCCATCCTGGAAATGAGAGAGTAGGTTATTATATTTCATAATATTGTTTGATATACATGTATATGAACATAGATGTGCTTAAATAATCACCTTTTTCTAACCTTAGAACACAGGCTAGCTGGCAAGATAACCATTCGGAGGCGGAAGAAGAAGAGGAGGCAGAACATGAGAATACATCCGCAAGTACATCCGCAGAATCTCAAGTTCTGGATAATCCAACCACTCCTCAATCTAGGCCTCAATCTAGGTCCTCAGTGACTGATCCACTGACAGATGAGGAGCCGGAACCTGGCCCCAGCACTATGCCTCCTGGAAGACGTTCCATAAGGGGAAGGAGGGGGGGTAAAGCTAAACCTATGGATAAAATAATGGATATGGTGTCTGAAATGTCACGAAAACTGGAAGAACACACCAATGATGAGGCTGCATTTTCCACACTTCTAATGGGAATTTGTAAAAAGGTTAAACCAGAAAAGCAATTTGCATTACGCTTGGCGCTCATGCAAACTGCTCAGTCTTTTGTGGATGATGAGTCGGCACATGGCACATCCCCTATGTGTGCACCCACACCACAAAATTTCAATTACAATCCATACCCACCACCTCCCCCGCAACCTTATGTTCCACCTGATTACAGATACATGCAGCCCCCCTATTTGTACCGTAATAGCCCAGCACAAGAGCAACATGTTAGTGCTCAAGCACAACACTGCTTGCCACCTACTGATTCATTATCGGCAACAACCAGCATCAGTGGTGCACTTTCAAGTGCCCACAACACAATGATGAATCTTTGAGCAAGAGTCTCATAGATATTCATTTAGTACGGGCCATATGATATATTTTGGAAAGAAAAAAGGTGAGGTTTTGCAGGGCAATGGGAGGAGAAGGATCACAACAAGACCAAGATATATAAAAGATATTTTCATTGTACAACTTTAAAAAAGTACATGAGCCAAGGATGCACATGTGAAGAAAAAAAGGAAAATTAATATAAAAACACGGACATGTAGATAGGGTCACAATGTATAAATACTTCCAAGGGAGAGCTGATAGCCTGTATAGCTGGATGGTATATCGGTCTCAGATGGAGCATGGCAGGGGGCTTTCTGGGGACCTTCATTGACCGTGCTCCATCTGAGACCCCTATACCATCCAGCTCTCCCTGGGAAATATTTCTACATTGTGACCTATTCTACATGTCCTTGTTTTTATATTCAATGTGCATCCTTTGCTCATGTACTTTTGTACAATAAAAAATATCTTTTTTAGATATCTGGATATTGTTGTGATCCTTCCCCTCCCATTGGCCTACAAATCCCCACCTTTTTTCTTTACACAATTGAAATGTTGTAACTCTTTTTGGGCATCAGTAGCCAAAGTTTGGTATGTTCCTTGGCTGACGTTCAGCCACATGTTAGATATCTGGATATTGTTGTGATCCTTCCCCTCCCATTGGCCTACAAATCTCCACCTTTTTTCTTTACACAATTGAAATGTTGTAACTCTTTTTGGGCATCAGTAGCCAAAGTTTGGTATGTTCCTTGGCTGACGTTCAGCCACATGTTAGATATCTGGATATTGTTGTGATCCTTCCCCTCCCATTGGCCTACAAATCCCCACCTTTTTTCTTTACACAATTGAAATGTTGTAACTCTTTTTGGGCATCAGTAGCCAAAGTTTGGTATGTTCCTTGGCTGACGTTCAGCCACATGTTATTGATCCTTTTCAGATCATATTATAATAAAAATGTTCTTTGACAGATTATTTGTTTCCTTTTCTTTTTATAATGTATCAGTCTGCTGCTTCATTCATATATTAGAGCAGTGGTTCTCAATTCCGGTCCTCGGGACCCACTAACAGGCCAGATTTTAAGTATTACCTTGGGGGATGCAGACTAGAATACTGCAATCGCTGAGCAGCAAATGAGATCACCTGTGATGTAATTTAGTTATCTTGCAAACCTGGCCTGTTGGTGGGTCCCGAGGACCGGAGTTGAGAACCACTGTATAGTGAGACTCCTAACCAAACCTTACACAACCTGCATAACCCCAAAAGATCGGTAACCAACAATTTGGGAATGGCTTCTTCCTGTTCCAACATGACTGCGCATTCAAGGTCCATAAAGACATGGATGAGTGAGTTTGGGGTGGGGGAACTTGATTGGCCTGCACAGAGTCCTGACCTCAAACCAATGCACTTCTGGCAGAAAGGTGAAACATTCACATAGACACACTCCTAACCTTGTGGACAGCATTCCCAGCAGAGTTGAAGAATCCTGGGCCAAGGGTGAGATATTGAACAATACGGGAAGACTAGCAAGCCAAATATGAATGTGATGTTTTGTTTGAGCACTGTTTTTTTGCAAAGAGATTGGATCCTTATCTCCTTATCTGTGCCTATCAGTATCCATCAGTGCAGTCTCATCATCGCACATCTTTGCAGTACAAACATTACCTGTTCACAAGTGGCCAAATTTTAGGTCCTACAACCATGACACTGAAAGGCAGGGTGTGATGATGATCTTACCTTAATGTCATAATCATTCTTTCCACAGGTGGAATACTTCTTCGGAAACTAGTATTCTGTCGTTCAAGACGGCTAGACACTAACATGAGTAACTCGTCAAAACTGAAAATTAGGACACATAGTTGACCATTAGCAAACATGCAAAATTTGACAAACTAGTAGAGCAAATGGACACATATGTTCTCACCTTTTAATAGACATGCGTGTATAATTAAAAAATTTTTCTTCATGTGCACGTAGATCATTATAAAGGACCCAGAATTGTCCTCTATCTTCACGTTGGGCAATGACAGGATGGACCCAATATCGGCGCCTTCTGTGCCTCCGCTTCTCCTTCTCTTCTTCCTCATGCACTATTGCTGCTGCAGCAGCAAGAACAACTGCTGTAGTTATATATTGCGTAGCAAACATTGTCACACACAACAACAACAAAACAACCAGGAAGCAAACTGGAAGAAGAAAAGAATCTGGCAGGAAAAGGAATTGTGTCATAACAGGTGGTTTTTCATTGGTTCCTGCTAAAGTTGCACAAAAGTCGGAATGACCACAAATCGCATCGAAATCGTGTTGAAATCGCATCAAAATCGCAGTACAATCGCGGTAAAATCGCATGTACAAATCGCGGCAAAATCGCGCGACTTTTCAGTCGCACTGGTGTGAAAGCAGCCTTAGTAAACTGAGAAGTTTTCTCTCAGTTCACTTCTCGGCAATTCTCAGAGAGAAATTATCAACTCTGGCACCCAGTTTAGGTGGTCGAGAACTTCAATTCTCAAAGGGTGATCAGAGGAGAATTTTTTTAATTGAAAACGGCCGTGATCCCTGTATAACTGGGTGGACTGCCTGTAATCTCACGAGATTTTGTGAGATTACAGTGCCGCCAAATTTAAAAAGTGAAACCAAAGTTTAAAAGCACTCGTAATGACATGTTCTGACACATGAAAACTAACTGAATATCTATCTACACACACACACACATACAGTATATATACATATGTACATACAGTATATATATATATATATATATATATATAAACACCAGTACATACAGTATATATATATATATATATATATATATATATATATATATATATATACCAGTACATACAGTGTATATATATATATATATATATATATATATATATACAGTATATACACCAGTACATACAGTATATATATATATATATACACCAGTACATACAGTATATATATATATATATATATATATACCAGTACATGCAGTATATATACACCAGTGTATATATATATATATATATATACACACACCAGTACATACAGTATATATATATATATGTGTATATATATATATATATATATATATATACACCCATACATACATACCATACATACCATATATACATATATATATATAGATTTTTTTTTTTTTTTTAACCCACTGGTGCTGATATATCAGAAGAAAGAAGTCTTCTTCCTCTATCACACCAGCTTCTCCCCCTGATTCTCCACCTCTGAGCTGGAGAATCTGGAATGGAGATATTTCAGTATAACGGCTGTGAGATCTTCAGATCTCACTTTTCTAAACTGGCTGTTTGTGACAGAAACGGTCATGTACTGTGATGAGAAGAGAAGAACATGTTCTCTGCTCCTCATCTCAGCTAACTAAACGGTAACTCATCAGAGATCAGTCGTGATCCTCAGGATCACGGCTTTTCTCTGTTTATTAAAAGTACACCAAAAGTGGCTGTAGTGCCCACAGTATCACATCATCGCGGACTCTGAAGAAGAGGCAGGAGCTCGAAACGCATCAGCCAGTTTCTGTGGACGTTTCTATCCATGATGTGATACTGTGGGCAGTACAGCCACTTTTATGTGATATGCCTGTATCAGTCCCGGTTCACACTAGGGAAGCTGCGGACCCGTTCTAATAGGAGCGACACAAGTCGCTCCGACCTAGAAAAAGGGTCCGGAGCTTCTTTGGGGCGACCAGGAGGCGACCGCCATAGACTTCAATGTTATGAAGTCCGTGGCGGCCGCTCCGAGGTCGCGGCGCGCTGCTCGCACCGCGATCTTGGAGGTCGCCCCGGGAAGTAGCGTCGCGTGTATGTGAACCGGCGCTTAAGCACTTGTTTGCGAGTACCTTTCATTTATCAAAATAAAAAATATTTTTTTACATAGAAAAATAATGTACTAGGCCGGTGCGCCCTCTGTCTATTTCTCCTTTCCAGTAGAAGAATTGCTGCTGTTTTGAAGGCAAAGGGTGGTCACAGCAAATATTGATTTGGGTTTCTATTCTGTTCATTAACTTTACATTTTGTTATTTGATAAAAATAAACTATTAACACTTCTATTTGTGAAAGCATTCTTAATTTACAATATTTTTTTGCACGGTAATGTACATCAGACTAAATGAAGGACAACTAGCAGGTACGAGGGACAGAGGAATTTGGCTTGAAACATAGGCGCTATGCATCTGTCCTGTATTAGGATCTACTGTACATTTATCTGTTTTGGCCCCTTTGTTAGGTACACCTGTTCAATTGCTTGCTACCAAATTGCTATTCAGCCAATCACATGGCAGCAACTCCATACATTTAGGCATCTAGATGTGGTGAAGACCACTTGCCGAAGTTGAAACCCAGCATCAGAATGGGGAAGAAAAAGGATTTAAGTGACTTTGAACCTGGCATGGTTGTTGGTGCCATACGAGCTGGTCTGAGTATTTCAAATACTGCTGATCTACTGGGATTTTCACGTGCAACCATCTCTAGGAGTTGCAGAAAATGGGAAAAGAGAAAATATCCAGTGAGCGGAAAACGGAAGTTGTGTGGAGGAAAATGCCTCGTTGAGGTCAGAGGAGAATGGGCAGACTGGTTCGAGATGATAGGCAACAGTAACTCAAATAACCAAGGTATACTGAATACCATCTCTGCACAACACATCCAACCTTGAAGCAGATGGGCTACATCAGCAAAAGACCACATTGAACAAACAAGGAGTCACTGCTCAAGGTGGTGTAATTGCCTGATGACTCACACAGGTGCATGCCCCGCCTCGCCTCCGTGAAAACTTGATAAAAGAAAAGGAATTGGCAGCACTCCAGGTTGAGTCAAAATCCAGGTTTATTGACTGGACATCCAAATATGACAATCGTGACAAGGTAGACGCGTTTCACACACTGACTGTGTGCTTAATCATTACCTAATGATTAAGCACACAGTCAGTGTGTGAAACGCGTCTACCTTGTCACGATTGTCATATTTGGATGTCCAGTCAATAAACCTGGATTTTGACTCAACCTGGAGTGCTGCCAATTCCTTTTCTTTTAAAAAGACCACATTGGGTGCCACTCCTGTTAACTAAGAACAGGCTACAATTCACACAGGCTCACCAAAATTGGACAATAGAAGATTGGAAAAAATTTGCATGGTCTGATGAGTCTCTGCAACATTCAGATGGTAGGGTCAGAATTTGTTTTAACCACTTAAGGACTGGAAGGTTTTACTCCCTTAATGACCAGGCCATTTTTTGCAATTTGGCACTACGTGAATTTAACTGGTAATTGTGCAGTTATGCAATGCTGCACCCAGACTAGATATCTCATTTTTTATACCACCAAAACAAATAGACCTTTTCTTTTGGTGATATTTGATCACTTCTGGGATTTTTTTTTTTTTTTTTTGATATAAACGAAAAAAGACCATTTGAAAAAAAAAAAGACATTTTCTACTTTTTTTTTTATAAAGAAAATATCCAATAAACTCAATTTTTGTCATACATTTAGGCCAAAATGTATTTAGCTACATGTTTTCGATAAAAAAAAAAATCTCAATAAGCGTATATTTATTGGTTTGCGCAAAAGTTATAGCATCTACAAACTATGGTGTAAATACTGGAATTTATGCAGCTTTTACTTTCTGACTGCCTATCTCATTTCTTGAAGTGCTAAAATGGCAGGGCAGTACAACCCCCACCCCCCAATGACCCCTTTTTTTTATGAAAAGCAGATACCCCAAGGAATTTCCTGAGAGGCATGTTGAGCCCAATTAATATATCATTTTTTTTATCACAGGTATTTGAAAAATTATAAAAAAGAAAAAAAAAGATTTTTTTTTTTACACAAAGTTGTCATTGAAATGATATATTGCTCACGCATTCCATGGCTATATGTGAAATGACACCCCAAAATACATTCTGCTGCTTCTCCTGAGTATGGGGATACCCCATGTGTGAGACTTTTTGTCAGTCTAGCCGCATACAGGACCCCGAAAACCAATCACCACCTTTAGGCTTTCTAAGGGTGGAAATTGTTGGTTTCACTCCTCACTACCCATCACAGTTCCGGAGGCCATGAAATGCAAAGATAGCACAACCCCCTCCCCCCCCCCCCCCCAAATTACCATTTTTGGGAAAGTAGACACCTTAAGCTTTTTGCTGAGAGGCATGGTGAGTATTTTGCAGATCTCCCTTTTTGCCACAAAGTTTTGAAAATTTAAAAAAGGAAAATGTATATTTTCCAAAATAAATGAGAGCTACAAAACACTCACCATACCTCTTAGCATACCTTGGGTTGTCTACTTTCCGAAAAGGCATGTTGAGCCCATTGAATATTTAATTTTTTTATTTTTTTACCCAAAGTTTTCATTGAAATTATATATATATATATATATATATATATATATATATATATATATATATATATATATACATACGCATGCCATGGGTATATGTGGAATTACACTCCAAAATACATTCCGCTGTTTCTCCTGAGTACAGGGATACTTTCCGAAAAGGGGTCATTTTGGGGGGGGGGGGGGGGTTGTGCTATCTTGGCATTTCATGACCTCCTAAACTGTGATAGGCAGTGAGGAGTCAAATCAACTATTTACGCCCTTAGAAAGCCTGAAGGTGGTGATTGGTTTTCGGGGTCCTGTACGTGGCTAGGCTCTGAAAAAGTCTTGCACATGGGGTATCCCCATACGCAGGAGAAGCAGCAGAATGTATTTTGGAGTGTAATTCCACATATACAGTAACTCACAAAAGTGAGTTCACCCCTCACATTTTTGTAAATATTTTATTATATCTTTTCATGTGACAACACTGGAGAAATGACACTTTGCTACAATGTAAAGTAGTGAGTGTACAGCTTGTATAACAGTGTAAATTTGCTGTCCCCTCAAAATAACTCAACACACAGCCATTAATGTCTAAACCGCTGGCAACAAAAGTGAGTACACCCCTAAGTGAAAATGTCCAAATTGGGCCCAATTAGCCATTTTCCCTCCCAGGTGTCATGTGACTCGTTAGTGTTACAAGGTCACCAAACACTTGTTTGGTTTTATCGCTCTCACTCTCTCATACTGGTCACTGGAAGTTCAACATTGCACCTCATGGCAAAGAACTCTGAGGAGCTGAAAAAAAGAATTGTGTGGTAGCGACGGAAACAGTCACCAATGCAGAGACCAGGTTGGCCAGGACAGGAGGGACAAAAATAGTGGGTGTCACGCCTAAATTTGCGTTTTCTACAGACACAACATCTTTTTTGGGGTGCTCTTTGGATAGAGGTACTAGAAAGGACATTCGGAAAATGCCTCTCATGCAGGCGGCTCACTGCATCTGGATTGTGAATTTGGGCCACAGCAACTTCTGGGTACAGAGGGGCTATGATGATCTTTTCCTGGAATGTTAGGAAGGATCCACTCTTCCTGACACTTTGTATAGAACATAAGCATTCAGCAGAGTCAGTTTAAAGTATACAGACACTTTTTTGTGCCAGCGTCTGGCCTTAGGGGCAATTAAGTATGGCGCCATCATCTGGTCGTTGAAGTCCATCCCTCCCATGTTAAGGTTGTAGTCGTGGACACAGAGGGGTTTCTCAACAACACTATTCGCCGTGGTAATTTGGACTGTCGTATCTGTGTGAATAGAAGACAACGAAAATATTCTATGTGTCCCTCCACTTCACTGCAAGCAATTTATTACAATTCAAGCAGACTCTCTCCCCCCGTCTAAGTCGGAAATCTACAAGCCATTGGGGGAAGCCTTGGCACACTTGTGTATTAATTGTCCACGTATAAAATATACCCCTTTCCTAATAAGGGTGACACCAAATCCCAAACAATCTTGCCGCTGCTCCATATGTAGTCTGGGCAGTCGGAAGGCTCCACGCTGCTATCTTTTCCCTCGTAAATCCAGGAACTACGAGAACCATGCGATTGTTGCACCTCAGCAACCTGGGTACAGGGTCGGATACGCCTGAAAAAGATCTGTATACTGTAATAATGACACTGTGACAGGGCTGGGAAAGGGGTTAACTGGGGGTGATCAGGGGGTAAAAACTTTATTAGGGAATATATGGCGGGTACCCTTAACCTATCTGGAACTGACACTAACTACCACTAACTGCCTCTCACACTAACTAGCATCACCAGTGACACTAATACAGTGATCAGTAAATTATCTGTATACTGTATATAGTGACACTGTGACAGGGAGTGAAAGGGTTAACTGGGGGTCGATCAGGGGGTGAAATATGTGCATATGTGTACTGGTGTCAGTGTAGTGCTTGTGTACTCACTGTTGATGTTCTTTCCTCGCTCGCTGGAACGAAAAAGGTCTCCAGGAGGGGAGATTGCATAATTTTCTGTGCCTGTTTACATTACATAAGCACAGGACGTTCTGTGATTCGCCAGAACTGATCAGCAGGTCCAGGCCATAAATCATTGGCCTAGACCCGACGAGTGATCAGTTTTGGAACAAATCTGATCACCGCTGGGTCAGCGGGCGCAGGCGAGCAACGTACAGGTACGTCGATTCGTGCAACTGCCGCCGTAAATGTGTTGGGAGGTCGGCAAGTGGTTAAACATGAAAGCATGGATCCATCCAGCCTTGTATCAACAGTTCAGACTGGTGATGGTGTGGGGGATATTTTCTTGGCACACTTTGGGCCCCTTTGTACCATATGAGCATAATTTAAATGCCACATCCCTTTATGACTACAGTGTCCCCATCTTCTGATGGCTCCTTCCAGCAGGATAATGCACCATGTCACAAAGATCAAATCATCTCACCACTGGTTTCTTCAACATGACAATGAGGTCACTGTACTCCAATGGCCTCCACACTCACCACATCTCAATCCAATAGAGCACCTTTGGAATGTGGTGGAACGGGAGATTCACATCATGGATGTTCAGCCGACAAATCTGCAGCAACTGGGTGATGTTATCATGTCACTATGGAGCAAAATCTCTGAGGAATGTTTCCAACACCTTGTTGAATCTATGCCACAAGGAATTAAGGCAAAAGGGGTCCAACCCGGTACTAGCAATTTGTACCTAATAAAGTGGCCGGTGAGTGTATATGTACAGAGCAAATGACAGATAATATAGAACATCAGGCTGTACATCAAAGATGAAGAGGTTAAATCAGCATCTCATTTTCTTCACAGTTAAGCAAATTTCAAATAAATGTTTTATGAATCATATTATTATCTTACTTGGAGCTCCTACGTTTGATGTTTGCTGGCCCTTTAATTCCCTGCAATAGACATTATGATCATGCACACAGCTATACAACCTCTGGATGTAAGGTGTTGTCGGGCTACCTAATGGATTTCTGATAGACAGGCGATTTCCATGAACCCACCTTAGTGAGTGTTCACTATGGTCTGTTCTGTATAAGAAGAGCTCTGCTTGTTGCTAGGCAACAAGAATTATTTGATAGTCACCGATGTTCCATGTTCTTAATATTAAGGCATTTTCGTGCTTTAAAAAAAGGTGTAAGAACACAAGGAGCCATGATTGAGATTTACAGGACTGTTCATTTACATTAAAGAAGGAAATGGCGGTCATATTTATTAATTGTTCATGCTACTTCTTCTTCCATAGCAGAACATATGACACTTTATTAGTGTGATTTATGGCAGTAATTATCTCGCTAGATGTATTCATACAGCAGATGTAATAATATTTTCATAAGGCGCATGTAGTGAAGGATTGGACAAAAGAGGCAGCTGCCTTGAGCTACATACATACCTCTGAATTTTTTACGTCCTGCATTAGATGTATTTTCATGCATTTTATATGTTACTATTCATCCCTGTGGAAGGTATGGGAATAACAAAAGCCCAAGGTGGTTCCTCTTCTTCTTTAACCCAACCTGGCCCTGGATGCTACTACATAAATTCTCCCATGTAGCTCTAGCTTAGCGCGGTAGCAACCGGTTCAAATTTCTTGTGTAGCTCAGTACTCAACACCAGTAACAATGGGTTTCTATGAGGTGCGTATTAAGGAGAACACCACCATTGGTGGTGATAATCACATCCAATCACTGTCTAAATCTTGGTGCCCTTACCACATTTTCCATATTCGCCCCTTCCTAACCATTGTCACCATCAAGCTGCTCATTCCCTCCCTTTTTATCTCCCGCCTGGACTGTTGCTTCTCCTACCTTGTTAGCCTACCTCTAAAGAGGCTATCTCCCCTTCAGCCCATCATGACTGATGCTACCAGACTTGTCTACCTTACCAAACCGATGTGTGGTTGCCACCCCTCCCTGCCAATCTTTCCATTGGTTTCCGAATGCCCAACAAATAAAATTCAAAATACTAGCAGCATACAAAGCCATCCACAGCTCACCAAACTCATTTCAAAATATCACAGAAAAATTTGCTCTCCTCCTCCGAAGACCTCCTGCTTTCTAGCTTCCTCATCCTCTCCTCCCATGCTCAATCCAGGACTTCTCTAGAACCTCTCTCACCCCCAGGAGCTCTCTACTCCAATCTGTCCAGCTACAGTGCTCAGCATAAATGAGTGCACTCCTTTTGAAAAGTAAGATTTTGATCAATATTTCAATGAACACAAGAACAATTTCCAAAATTTTGACAAAATTAAGTTTTATAGAACACTTGTTTAGCTCCATTACATGAAAATAAGGTTAATAATATAACCTAGATTTCAAAATCTTCATTTTTACTCAAATTAGTTGATTCAAATATTAATACACCACACAACAAAAACTACTACATCTAGTATTTTGTATGACCTCCATGATTTGTAAGGACAGCACTAAGTCTTCTAGACATGGAATTAACAAGTTGGTGACAAATTGCAACATCTATCTTTTTCCATTCTTCAAAAGTGATGGTAGCATCTTCTCTTTCAATATAGAGCAGTACATCTGTGAATTCATGATACCATCAATGAAATGCAGCTCCCCAACACCAGCAGCACTCATGAAGCACCACAGAAGCACACTGCCACCACCATGTTTCACTGTAGGCACCATGGATTTTTCTTTGTACGCCTCACCTTTGCAAGGCCATACAGTTTTGAAGCCATTTTCTTGGTCTCATCACTCCAGAGTACAGAGTTCCAGTAATTTTTTTGTTTTTCAGCAGGGGCCCTGGCAAATTCTAGGTGGGCTTTTTGGTGCATTGGGTTTAAGAGAGACTTCCTTGGTGGACGAGACCAATGCATGCCATTCCTCTGCTGTATTCACCGTATTGTGTCATGGGAAACAGTCACCCCAGTTTGACTTTTTACTACTTTAGCTAACTGCAGTGAACTTGCATGGTGATTTTCTTCAACCCTTCTCATCAGAAGATCCTCCTGTCAAAGTGTTAACTTCCTTGGACGGCCTGGACATTGCCTGGGAGATCGTTGCAGTTCCATCTTTGTTAAACTTTTGTATCATTTTTGCTACAATATTCTGACTGATAAGTAAAGCTTTGCTGATCTTCTTGTAGCCTTCACCTTTCTTGTGTAAAGGAATTTTTATTTTCTTTCTCTTATTTTCTTTCTTGTGACATTTCTCTTCCATGTGGTGCCATTGCTGACAGCATGAAATGGGAAGGGGTTTTCTTTGTTAAGTAACGCCCTTTTATAATCAACTGTCTGCTGGACACCTGTTTAATGAATAATTAGACTCACCTGTATTTGAATTCTTATTAATTAGGATTTTGTTGTCTAAAATTTATCTTTGCTCCTAAGACCACCATCCAGCACTTTGTGCAGCACTGTAAAGCTGCTGAAAGGTTTTATTGTGTTCTGTTCAGTTTCTTGACCTGTTAAAGTTCATGTAAATGTGCACTGCATGACTGGCATCATCATGAGCCTGCAAAGAGTTTTAATTTTTTTTAATTTTTATTACATTTTTACGTTACCCCTTTGGACAAAAAAGCAATGTTCTTGGCAAAACAGTTTTGCCTAAATAAAGACTTAATGACTAAATCTGTGTCTGAAGTGCATGCTCAAACTTTTAGCTTAATACCATAAATAATAACATATTACATTTTTCACTCTAGCAGTAGTATATAATGATGAGTTTGGAAATTGTAGAGAAATGCTTAAATAATGCATTACAAATTACAATTGAACTACACCCATTCGATTTTAGATGACTAAAATGAGTTTTAGTCGACTAAAATGTAGAACGTTTTAGTCGACTAAAATGTAGAACGTTTTAGTCGACTAAAATGTACTGGAGAATTAGTCGACTAAATACGACTAAAACTAAAACACTTGCAGAAGACTAAAATGGGACTAAAACTAAAATGCCATTTTAGTCCTAAGACTAAGACTAAAACTAAATTGAAATTTGCTGCCAAAATTAACACTGGAGCACAGGGCCTGGCACCTCAGGAGGCGGTGACTGCTCACTACACCAGACGGATCTCTACATCATGCGCGGCCTCCCGGCATATTGCGCCTGAAGTGATCTCTAAAGCGGCCTCGTGGTTCTAGATCAATACCTTTATGACACATTACTGTGTCGAACCAGCCTCTTTGTCCTCTGTTAATTTTGGTTTGAAAATTCTGTCAGTTGATGGTGCAAATTAAACCTTTTTCTGTTTGACCAGCAGTTGCCCACCTGGGTCTGTATGGCTAGTTATTTCCCGTATGTAGGCTGCCATGGAGTCTGTCAGGAAAACAGAACATTTCCTATCAAATACTTACCGTAATTTTCCTTTCCTGATGGACTCCATGGCAGCAGGAGTTCCCTCCCATCTGCTGGAGTAGGCTAGTCATGGAACACGGCCTCTGGCACGGAGCAAAAATTTATGGGCGTCGGGTCCTATGGGGTAGGAGAGGAGGCGGAGCTACCCGTAGATATGCTGCCATGGAGTCCATCAGGAAAGGAAAATTACGGTTAGTATTTGATAGGAAATTTTCCGTTTTCTAACGATTTAATAAGTCTTTCTTTTCAGTACAATATATAAAAGTGAAGTTGCGCTATGCAAAAACATGAAATAACACAAATAAACATGTGTTGTGAAATTGTCTTGCAAAAAACAAAACTGAAATATTGTGTAAATAAAAAAGACTGCATATATCCACTTACCCTGTTATTGAACACCCGTGCTTAAAAAATGAATTAAATAAAAAATAAATGGGTGAACCAAATGTCCAACACACTACTCAAATTGGATCCTCCCCGTGCTGGTAAAAAAGGTTCCACCACCAAGTGTTATATCCTTCACCGAGTCAAGGTTGTCTCCTTACTAGATTTATAGACCTCAACAGGTCAACAGCGCTTTTGGCTTACACCCAGCCAAGGCCTTTATCACCAGAGGGGTTAACAAACCAGGACGACGTCAGCTTGCGACGAAACGCGTCAGATTAGCAATGTGCTGATGTCACCGCGCTACTGTGATCCCGGAACGACGGGCGAGAAATTGCCGTCTGGCTTTTTTTGTATATGTGAGTTTATCCATGACAATGTAAGTGCATGAATTTTATTCACCATTAAAACCCTAATACTTTTTACACTATGGCAAATCTCTATTACTTTTATGGGGAGTGTTACCTCTAAAAAGCCTTTGAAGTGGAACCACTGGCCTGATTAACACTGAGGATATCCAACCAGTTAAACACTTGGTGGTGGAACCTTTTTCACCGTCATGGGGAGGATCCAATTAGAGTAGCATGTTTGATTTATTTTTATTTTAATCATTTTATAAGCACTGGTGTTCAATACCAGGGTGAAGGAATATATGCGGTCATTTCATTTACACAATATTTAAGTTTTGCTTTTTGCAAAAAAAATTGCACAACACGTATTTATTTGTGTTAATTTCATGTTTTTGCATAGTGCAGCTTCACTTTGATATATTGTACTAATTTATGTCAATCTCACTATTGAGTTGCTACTCTTCGTTTGATGTGTATAGCGCAGTTTTGTTTTTTCTTTTTAGGCCTCATTCATATGGGCGCTGTGGCCCGTACACCGTGAATGGGCCATTTGTTTATGTGGTTAGAGCTGTGTGCAGGGAACCTATGTTACTCTATGGGGATTCAGTTGCTTTACGGACACAGCTGATTACCCCAATTCGCAGAGGTGGGTGAGTAGCCCCGAAAAGAGACAGTGAGGTTATTAACTAAAACTGAAGAGTGCAAAATCTGGTGCAGCTCTGCATAGAAACCTATCAGTTTCCAGGTTTTACTGCCAAAGCTTAATTGAACAAGCTGAAGTTAGAAGCTGATTGGCTGCCATGCACAGCTGCTCCGGATTCTAAGCGCTCCCGTTTTAGCAAATCCACTCCAGTACGCTCTGTGAATGAGGTCCTAAAGTATAACCAAAGACCACATTTATATTTCGTTTTGAATACCGTGAAGAGGGACTTTGTTTTTGTTTTCTTTTTTCCTATGGATGCACACTCAGCGCCGGTTCACACTACCGCGACGTTACTTCCTGGGGCGACCTCCGAGATTGCGGTGCGAGCAGCGCGCCGCGACCTCGGAGCGGCCGCCACGGACTTCATAACATTGAAGTCTATGGCGGTCGCCTCCTGGTCGCCCCAAAGAAGCTCCGGACCCTTTTTCTAAGTCGGAGCGACTTGTGTCGCTCCTATTAGAACGGGTCCGCAGCTTCCCTATGGGAGGCGACCTGCGGCGACCTGTGAGGCGACCAGGTCGCCTCACAGGTCGCCTTAGTGTGAACGGGGGCTTATGGTTTTTGGTTTGTTTCCCTTTTCTTTTTATTTTCACTTAGTCCCTCTCCTCTTGTAACTACTTGGTTCTACGGGGTTTTTTTTGTCCCATTCCTATTTCTCCTATATCTCAGAGTTTTCTTCTTTTAACTGTTGGACAATTTATTACCATTTCCCCCTCAACACTTTGTTGACTATTTATATTATTTTATTACATTCTATGCATACAAATTTTTTCATATATATTTTTTTAGAAAAATTGGGCGAGATGTGCCTATACACTTTGTCCACTTCATGGGCTTTATTCCACAACCTGGCCTGCTCTCTTGCTGTCCCCCCAGATCTAGATGGGTCTTCATGCCGCAGCCCCGGAAAAGGCGTTTGTCTGCGGCGTCCCCCGCCCCCCCCCCCTTTTTTTTGGAGTTCATAGGTTTTTTTTTTTCCTTCTTTTTCTCTTATATTTATTGTTATTTAACCTCTTCCCGACCGCCCGCCGCCTTTTTACTGCGGCAGTAGACCTACGTCGGTCACGCGCCTGCAACTAGGGGGCAAGCTTGCGCCGCCACCGGCGCACTCCCACCCCCACTCGGCAGCGGGGAAGCCAATGCACGGGGCAGGCGGCTCCGATTACCGCCTGACACCTGCGATCGCTCCCCGCTGAGAGAAGAAGGGTCAGCTGTTGTAATCAAAATACGCTTATTGCGATTTTGTTTACCAAAAATATGTAGCAGAAAACAAATTGGCCTAAAATGTTAAAAAAATTTGATTTTTACATTTTTTTTGGAGAATGTTATATAGTAGATTGTGAAAAATATATATATATTTTTTTCAGAATTGTCGCTCTTTTTTTGTTTGTAGCGCAAAAAATAAAAATCGCACAGGTGATCAAATACCACCAAAAGAAAGGACATAAATTTTATTTGGGTACAGCGTTGCACGACCGCGCAATTGTCCGTTAAAGTAATGCAGTGCCGAATCGCAAAAATATGGCCTGGTCATTAAGGGGGAAGTGGTTATAGATATCCCCTGGCATCAAACTCCTGATAAAGCGGACAGTGATCTACGAAACGCGTAGAGTCGTAGGATGTCCAGTTTTTTTGTCTGTTACATCTATATCAATCCTGCATTTTCAATCTCTCATGTATATATATTTTTATGTATTCAATATGAATTTATTCAACCAATTATGAAATTTGTTTATGTCCCCTTCTTTTTAGATAGTTGTATCATATATTGAAATTGTCACTGTGTATTGTGTATGATCATGGAATATTGCTCAATGACTTCATAATAATTCTGAAACTATACATATATTTTATTTTTATTCTTATATTTTTGCAAAGTGACCCGCCTCATTTAAAGTCCCATGACCTTGTATTTATGTTTGTATGCAGTTTTAGTAAATCAACTCCAATGTGCTCTGTGAATAAAGTCCTAAAGTATAACCATAGACCACATTTATTTTTAGTTTTGAATACTGCGGAGAGGGACTAGAACACCTGTCAGCTTTTTATTGCTGTCTGTCCCCCCTGGGAAGCAAAAGAAAATCCCAAATTTTAGGTTGTCACCAAATGGGAGTAGAAAGTAAGGCTCCATTCACACTTGTACAACTCCAAAGTTGCAACGACTTTGACGTGTAACTTTGATGCAACTTTGGATGGGTTCAACTTGGATACAATTTTGGCTTTGACCAGTGATAATGGAGAACTGTTGCACACAAGTTGCATTGTATAACATTCAGATATGACTTTCATGCAACTTCTAAAGGGTTAACACTGAGGCCCCTTTCACACTTGTATGACCTAAAAACCACACGACTTTGACATGACTTGAAGCAATGCCTGTGTAATCTTGAAGTCTATGGACCTCAAGTCGCATCAAAATTGGACCAGAGTAGTGCAGGGACTACTTTAAAGTCCCTGCGACTTGAAGTCGCACAGATATGGATGGTACTCATTGGCAATCATAGGGTATTGCGACTTTGCAGTCCCAATGCATGATGAGATCTATGGACCTCAAGTCGCATCAAAGTCGGACCGAAGTAGTGCAGGGACTACTTTGAAGTTGCACAAATATAAATGGTACTCACTGGAAATCATGGGGTACAACTTGTCATGCGACTTTGCAGTCCCAAGTCACAGAAGTGTGAAAGAGGCCTGAAGTCTATGGCCCTCAAGTTGCATGAAAGTCAAACCAAAGTAGTGCATGAACTACTTTGAAGTTGCTGCAACTTTAAATCGCACATATATGAATGGATATCATTGGAAAACATGGGGAACGACTTGCCATGCAACTTTAATTCAGAGAGATTTCCTCGCACTTCCTGTTTTGGCTATGGGACAGGAAGTGATGGGAAATCTCCCTAATTGGACACCGATAAAAATAAACCTGACGGGTTATAATCCTCCCTTATTCTATCCCAAAAAATATGTTTTTCCCTTACAAAACCGGAGCTAAAAGCTAAACTTGTTTTTTATTATTTTTGGATCGAGTAGGGGGGGTTAAAGCCCCTATCAGTTTTTTCAGTTTTTTTGCTTTTTGTGTCCTCCTGGGAAGATCTCACTTCCTCTCCCGGAAACACAGAAGAAAATGAGAAGAAATCTCTCCAAAGTGAAAAGAATTGAAGTTGTTGGCCTTTCACAAGGCAGTCTGATCAGGACCTCCTGTCAGTTTTATGAGGGTTTCCTGATCTGGAGCTTCATGTTAAATTCAATTACCTCCGTGTCTGCCCCGGTCTGCTTCCTTTTCCATATTTTTGGACCTAAACATAACTGGATGTAAACAGATGAAAGCAAAAAACAGGACGGGCACTGATGTCACAAAAGTAACATCCGTTCCATTATGCTCTGATTCTGCAAAGGATCTGTGCAGAGATATGAGAGTAATTTTATTACTGGTGCTAATTAAGGCTACTGGACAAACCAGTACTATCTAAATAGAAGAGTCCTGTGTATTCTTCTTCGAAACTCGGTGTGCTTTGTGTATTTCCTCCAGATCTGTGCAGTAATCCAGTGTGAGACTTTCCATCTGTAATAAAGACCGCTCACTGCTATTCTCTCTCCTTGGGCAGGGTGACTGGTCCTGTCTCCGCCCCTTTCTATAGTTACCTGAAGGCAGCCTGTAGTGGGTGAAACCTGCTGGGCCCCCAACCCTTTGTTTGTTATACACTCAGTCCTAACCAGACTTCTGGGGTTGAGCACCCCACCCTCCCACACCTGTACTTCATTATCAGTGTCCACCAGTAAGCAGATATAGGAGGAGTCCCTTATAGTGCAGTTGCACATCTCTCCCAGTAAGGAGCAAGTATCTCCAATGGTTTCGAGAGGTTGGATTTATCCTTCATTTTATGGATAGTGTAGCACCCACTGACAATGGGGTACTTTGACGTAGTGGTGGGCTTGAGCACGATATGGCCATATGGTGGGACTAAATCCCCATTTTTACTTATTTTTATTGTCTTGTTATATTTAAAGAGGTTGTAAACCCTCTTGTATAACTTTTACCTATAGGTAAGCCTATATTAAGGCTTACCTATAGGTGCTATAAATATCTCCCAAACTTGCACCGTTTAGGAGATATTTACAGCGCAAACTGCCGATGACGTCATCGGCGCAGGCGCTCTGAGGGAACGGCCACCCGTGCCGTTCCTTCAGAGCTCAGTGCCGTGAACGGCGGCTCCCGCGCGCATGCGCGGGAGTGATGTAATCGCGCCTCCGGCCAATCAGATGGCCGGAGGACGCGAACCCGGAAGCGGGACGGCAGGACATGTCGCCGTCCTGTCGGAGAGGTGGCGGCACGGCGGGGGCTTCGTTTTAAGGTAAGTACTACATAATGAGCTAGTATGCGATGCATACTAGCTCATTATGCCTTTCTCTTTACAGGGCTTTTTTTTTCTCGTTTTTTTTTTTTTTACTTTACTTCCTCTTTAATAGTCATTTCTTTTGCATGTGTGCGCTATCCTCTGTAGTTATGTATGGGCCCCTCCCACAGCTGTGCTCTCTGCACATGTGCAGCACAGTGATGATGTCACTGCTAATTTTCCTAGGTAATATCTGGGTATACAAAAGCATTTGAGCTCACCGATTCCATTTTTATTCCTTGTGGTCTTTGAGGAATGTATTTAAAAGAAAACATTTGTGCCCAAAGCTCAGCTTTAACCACTTTAACTTTATCCCCCCCCCCCCCCCCCGGCATGGATCTGCAGGCTTTCCTCTCACCACCAACAGCAGCCTGAAAAAAACTTTTCAATCTGACTTTAACCACTTTAAGACCGGAAGATTTTGCTGCTTAATGACCAGGCCCTATTTTGCGATTCGGCACTGCGTTACTTTAACGGACAATTGCGCGGTCGTGCAACGATGTACCCAAACGAAATTGACGTCCTTTTTTTCTCACAAATAGAGCTTTCTTTTGTTGGTATTTGATCACCTGTGCGATTTTTATTTTTTGGCTATAAAAAAAAAAAGAGCGACAATTTTGAAAAAAAAAAAAAAAAACAATATTTTTCACATTCTGCTATATAACATTCCCAAAAAAAAAAAAATTAAAAATCTAAATTTTTTAACATTTTAGGCCAATTTGTTTTCTGCTACATATTTTTGGTAAAAAAGAAATCACAATAAGCGTATTTTGATTGCTTTGCACAGAAGTTATTGCGTTTACTAACTACGAGAAAGATTTATGTCATTTTTATTTATTTTTTTTTTTTAACTAGTAATGGCGACAATCTGCAATTTTTGTGCGGGACTGCGACATTGCGGCGGACAGATCAGACTCCTAACTGACATTTTTGACACTTTTGGTGCTACCAGTGACATTACTACAGTAATCAGTGCTAGAAATATGCACCGTTACTGTAATAATGCCATTGGCAGGGAAGAGGTTAACCCTGTGGGGGTGATCAAGGGGTTAAATGTGAGCCTAGGGGAGTGATATGGAAACATCCAAATGAACGAAAGACTCTTTTGACGAATGTGAAATCCGAAAGAGCAAAAAAACAATTCAACCTACAAGTTTAACAAATCGATTACATTCGGATAATTTTGTTTTTTCGTATTTTCTTTCTGACTATTCATTATAGCTGAATATAAAGAAATAATTGATGAATGCATTTGTATTCGTATTTCTTTTGGATATATTCGGATTCATTCGATTTTTGGATAGGCAGTGTTAGAGTGTTATCTCTGGCCAATAAGCTTGTCTCTTAATCCCTTGTGTGTTTTTCTGTGTCAGACTGCATTCCATCCAGAGTCCAGACCAGGGTGCGGTGGGCCGGTGGCACTGTTTTTTTGGATTTGTGAGTCTCTTGGGACACAGAGAGTGAGAGATAAATTATTATACATCCGAAGTAACGAATGGCGCATCTAAACGAATAGAAATTAATGAACACGAATTCCATCCAAAGTCACAAATGATCTGAAGTAATAAATGCCGATCATAAGAAACCGATAAACGAAGGGAAAAAAAAAAAACGAAGGAAAGAAAATGAAACCAAAAACTTTTCGGTAGTGCACATGTCTATTGATTACATGTTATAATTGTTCAAAAATGTATTTGGTTATAGTGCTAGACCAGGGCTTTTTTTCTCAGAGAATAGGTGCAGGAACTCCCACTTTTGGGGTTACCCCTTGTCTCCACCCCCTACCTACCTCCGAGCACCGTTCCTAGGTTCCACCCTCTACCCACCTCCCAGTACTTCCCCTTTTAGAGAATACAGAATCAAGTATCATTTGTGGTACTAAGTAATTTGTATGGGATTTGTTAATGATAACAAGAAAAGCAGTAAAATAACAACAAAGGACCCCCCAGAAACAGTAGATCCCACCAGCAACAATGGACCAGCCACAACAAAATACCCCCAGACAACAATAGACCCTCAGCAGCAACAACAGATCTCCCCACAGACAGCATCAATAGAACCTCCAGCAGCCATTTACAATAGAAGGTTCCCTCAACAATAGATCCCTTTCAGCAACAACTGACCCCCAAGCAACATAAGACCAACCCCAGCAACCATAGACCCCTTCTGTAAAAATAGATCCCTTCCGGAGACAATAGGTCCCCCAGGAGCAACAGTAGACCTCCCCGGCAACAATAACCCCCCCCCCCCCGCAAAAATATATCACCTCCAGCAACAATAGATCCCCCACCAGCCGGCATCAAAAGACACCCGTAGCAAAGCACAGCACCCCTTGCCATTACATACATTCAGTGCTGGAGGTGCCGGAACTGCGTTACCCCCTCGTTCCTGCTGAAAAAAAAGCACTGTGCTAGACCATTTGGATAAGGTGACAAAACTGACTTTTATGTTCTTTTCTCGACCAGGATTCCTTGGAACGCTGGGGTTCCTCCAGAGGTTGGTAGGGGCTCCTTGAGCAACTTCTGCCTCCCAGATGGGTAACTACCCCAATGATCTTTTTAGCTATTTTTAAGGGGGATTTTGTCCTACTGACCACAAATGTAGGGATCATTCTTCCTTTAGACCATCGGACTAATATAATGGGAGCTTTAAATATAGTAATTATTAGCAAGGGTTCACTGGGACCAGAAAGGTCTTTCAATGGTTCTTCTATGTTATATAGCTTGGGAAAGATTGCTCTAGACCAGTCGTCTCCAAAATGTGGCCCTTTGCTTGCCTCTTACTGATATGAGGCACCATTGTGTTCACTGACACCAGCAGTGAGGCATAGTTCTACCCACTAACATCAACAATGGGGCACGACTCCTCCTAATAATTCTTATGATGGAGTACTATTCCTTCTGTAGAGCACCCCTTACGGAGCCGCAAGTGAAATGGGATCCCCCACCCTGCACAGCTGAATTGTCACTGTCACCCAGTGGCGGCTGGCGCTCAAAATTTTTTGGGGGGCGCAAACAGAAAAATGTAATAGGCATTGCTTTGCAGCAAAAAACGCTGTAAAAAATTGCGTGACTTTGAGGTCGCAAAAGTGTGAAAGGGGCCTTCAGTAATTAAGGTATAGTGTGCCCCCTTTTAATGCAGAGAGACCAGCGTGCCCCCTTTCAATGCAGAGAGACCAGCGTGCCCCCTTTCAATGCAGAGTGACCAGCGTGCCCCCTTTCAATGCACAGTGACCAGCGTGCCCCCTATTAATGCACAGTGACCAGCGTGCCCTCTTTCAATGCACAGTGACCAGCGTGCCCCCTTTCAATGCACCGTGAACAGCGTGCCCCCTTTCAATGCAGTGACCAGCCTACATGCCCCCTTCAATGCAGTGACCAGCGTACATGCCCCCTTCAATGCAGAGATCAGCGTACATGCCCCCAATGCAGAGACCAGCATACATGCCCCGTTCAATGCAGTGACCAGCATACCATTCCCCCAATGCAGTGACCAGCGTACATGCCCCCAATGCAGTGACCAGCATACATGCCCCCAATGCAGTGACCAGCGTACATGCCCCCAATGCAGTGACCAGTGTACATGCCCCCAATGCAGTGACCAGCGTACATGCCCCCAATGCAGTGACCATCGTACATGCCCCCAATGCAGTGACCATCGTACATGCCCCCAATGTAGTGACCAGCATACATGCCCCCAATGCAGAGATCAGCGTGCGTGCCCCCAATGTAGTGACCAGCGTACATTCCCCCAATGCAGTGACCAGGTACATGCCCCCAATGCAGTGACCAGCGTACATGCCCCCAATGCAGTGACCATCATACATGCCCCGAATGCAGTGTCCAGCATACATGCCCCCAATGCAGAGATCAGCGTGCGTGCCCCCTTCAATGCAGTGACCAGCGTACATTCCCCCAATGCAGTGACCAGGTACATGCCCCCAATGCAGTGACCAGCGTACATGCCCCCAATGCAGTGACCAGCATACATGCCCCCAATGCAGTGTCCAGCATACATGCCCCCAATGCAGAGATCAGCGTGCGTGCCCCCTTCAATGCAGTGACCAGCGTACATGCCCCCAATGCAGTGACCAGCGTACATGCACCCAATGTAGTGACCAGCATACATGCCCCCAATGCAGAGATCAACGTGCGTGCCCCCAATGTAGTGACCAGCGTACATGCCCCCAATGTAGTGACCAGCATACATGCCCCCAATGTAGTGACCAGCATACATGCCCCCAATGCAGAGATCAGCGTGCTTGCCCCCTTCAATGCAGTGACCAGCATACATGCCCCCAATGCAGAGATCAGCGTGCATGCCCCCTTATTTACCTGGAGCAGCAGCAGCGGTGGGCGGCTTCTCCTCAGTCCCGGTGACTGGCGGCGCGTCACCTCCAGTCCTTCCGCTCCCGCCTCCTCCTCGGCCAATGGCATGGGGTTTGCCTTGCGGCCAATCAGGAAGCGCGTATCGGACGCGCTTCCTGATTGGCCAGGAGGGGGATCGGTGTGACAATAGCGAATTTTCATTCGCTATTGTCACACAATGGGTGGGCTCCGGACGCACTGCTCTGCACCCCGGGTCCACCCTTTGCATCGCCCTATTAGAGCCTCTGGCTCTAATCAGGTGATGCCAAAAAAAAAATCCCCATTGAACTCCATGCGTCCAGCGTCCCTGCATGCAGACTAAGGGGCCAGACGCATGGATGGGGGGGGGGGGGGCGGCACACAGTACACCGGCTGCCACTGCTGTCACCTCAGAGTCAATACTTTGGGGTTTTTTTGTTTGTTTTATTGAGGGTATTTAACTTGGATGGGGTTTGGGAATTATGGGATGCCCACTTCACTTCTAACAACTCCAGGGACAACTTCTCCTATATACAGTCTATATACATTCCTCATTTCCTCCAGCATACCTGCTTGCAGAACTCCAGCTGGCACACTGATAGTTAATCTGACACAGATCTCCGTCATATTTAAAAGCAAAAGCCCTTTACAGGCAGGGACACCGGGCCCCTTGGTTGTGTAGCAAAGTTCAGTGTTCAGCTTACATCCCTGTGGCTACTGATCCCAACACCACCTCCTCAGGCATTGCCAGCACACCTGGCTGCAGCTGCCCCTTTAACCACTTTACCACTAGAGCATTTTACTGTCTTACGTCTGGGCCACTCTTTGCGATTCGTCGCTGTGCGACTTTAACTGACAATTGCGCGGTCGTGCGACGCCATACCCAAACGTAATTTACGTCCTTTTTTTCCCACAAACAGAGCTTTCTTTTGGTGGTATTTGATCACCTGTGCGATTTTTACTTTTTGCGCTATAAAAAAAAAAGAGCGTAAATTTTGAAAAAAACAACAATATTTTTCACATTTTTTTATATGAAATTCCCCCCAAAAAAATGTAAAAATCAAAATTTTTTTACATTTTTGGCCAATTTGTTTTCTGCTACCTATGTTTGGTAAAAAAAATTCACAATAAGCATATTTTGATTGGTTTGCGCAAAAGTTATTGCGTTTACTAACAAAGGGAAAGATTTCTGTCATTTTTGGTGGGTTTTTTTTAACGCGTAATGGCGGCGATCTGCGATTTTTTTTGCGGGACTGCGACATTGCGACGGACAGATCGGACCCTTGACTGACATTTTTGACACTTTTGGGGGTACCAGTGACATTACTGCAGTAATCAGTGCTATAAATATGCACTGTTACTGTAAAAATGACACTGGCAGGGAAGGGGTTAATTTTATTGGAGAGGGAGGGGTTAATGTATGCCTGGTGCTTACTGACGTGTGGGGGGGGGGGAGGTGACTGTGTGACACAAGGACAGATCCAGGGTTCAGCTGTGCTGAACCCTGCAATATGACCCTGCCTGTCACTTCAGAGATCCGCCCGCTGTGTTTACACACAGCGGGAGGATCTCCAGACTCGATCCCCGACGATCGGGGAAGAGCGGCGGCGATCACCGCTGCTCCTCCCCTGGCCCGACTCCCGCTGTGACTGAATACAGCGGGAGCGAGCCTCCGGCGGCGCCCGAGCGCCGCCCACAAGGGGGAGTGTCTGACGACGTAGTACTACGTCGTCAGACGATAACGAGCCACTTTGCCGCAGTAGTACTACGGTACTCAGTGGCAAAGTGGTTAACTAGCCCTCCTGGCTACTTCTCCTTAGTCCTCCCAGACTGCTCACTCACCAGCCCATCTGGCTGACACCTCTGGAGACTCCTGGTTGTGCTGACCTGCTCCTGCTGTCCTCTCCTTGTTTCTGTGCCTCCAGGAAGGATTTCCTCCAGCACCTAAACCCAGGCCTGAGGTCACCAACAGCTTCCTCAGCAGTCAGCACCTGACTACCCCTGCTGCTATTACTTTTTCCACATTTTTTAGGAAAACAGGCCTCCTTCCTGTCCCTTTGCTGGGGATTGGTTAGGAACCTCATAAATATGCCAAACAGCTTCTCCTAGACTCCTATATTGAATAGGATCCTGGAGTGCAAGCCCGTGAACCCTCAGTGTCACTTCCTGTTTAGATGGACCACCGTCACCACACCTCAACAAAAAAACGTGCCCCCCTAGGTAGTAAAAACTCACCACAGGATGGGAACAGAAACGCCTTGTATGGGGTATAATTCCACAATGTGGTACACGAATTCCAGGTAAACACTCTCCGGATTGCCCAAACTCTGATATCAAATCAGGATTTCAATTCAGCATAAACTGCACCAGACACCTCAGAACATGTATGGGAAAAGAAAGGGGGAGGACCCATAGTGTGATTCCATAAACAACACTTTATTAGAATTCCCAATCCCCCATATAGGATACACTCACAATGTTAAAATTGAATAGTAGCATGTAGAATAAATGTGGAGTCCGTCGTGTGCTGGTAAACTCACCGCTATCTGTTTAGGGAAAGCCAGAGCTCCAGCGCACCGACTCTGCGTGACAGCTGATGGATGCGTGCTCACGCCCTTACATGTTTCGTCACACGGACTTCTACCGAGGGCCTCGGTAGAAGTCCGTGTCTAATAAAGTGTTGTTTATGGAATCACACTATGGGTCCTCCCCCTTTCTTTTCCCATACATGTTCTGAGGTGTCTGGTGCAGTTTATGCTGAATTGAAATCCTGATTTGATATCAGAGTTTGGGCAATCCGGAGAGTGTTTACCTGGAATTCGTGTACCACATTGTGGAATTATACCCCATACAAGGCGTTTCTGTTCCCATCCTGTGGTGAGTTTTTACTACCTAGGGGGGCACGTTTTTTTGTTGAGGTGTGGTGACGGTGGTCCATCTAAACAGGAAGTGACACTGAGGGTTCACGGGCTTGCACTCCAGGATCCTATTCAATATAAGAACTTTATCCTTCAGCATTTGCGGATATCACCTTGAATGGACATTTATTTGCAGAGAATAATTTTTTGATTCATTGTTTCTATATACAAGTTATTTTAATTAGCGCTGCTAGTGTGTGTGAGCCTCCTTCCGATTCTCATTATACACCTTTTGTTATCAATTGAATTTATAGCGGCTGCTTTGTATTTAGATTTTCTATTTTATATTAGCGCTGGGTTGAGTGGGTGTTTTTATACTTACTCCTATTTTCTATATTCTCCTAGACTCCACCCGACTACTTCTGGAAGCTTCTCCAAGGTTCTAGAAAGGAGGGAGAGTTACCAGGGATGCTGCTTGCTGAATCATCCAGCCTCCCTGAGTCACTCAGCCCTGACCCAGATTCAACCCAGGCCTATCTCTCAGCCAAGCCAATTTCCTACACTAACAAACCTTTTTTACATCTAGCACACACTAGAGGGTGCTACACTCCGACTGACACCAATGATGGGGCACCTTTCCTCCCACCAATACCAGTGATGGGGCACTATTACTCCCATTGACACCAATAATGGAGCACTATTTCTCCCACCAATACCAAAGACAGGGCACTATTCCTCCCACTAATACCAATGATGGGGCACTATTCCTCCCATTGACACCTATGATGGAGCACTATTCTTTCATCAATACCAATGATGGGGCACTGTTCCTTCCATTTTTACCAATGATAGGGCCCTATTATTCCCATCAATACCAATGATGGGGCACTATTCCTCCCATTGCCACCAATGATGGGACACTATTCTTTCCATCATTACCAATGATGGGGCACTATACCTCCCATTGACACCAATGATGGGGCACTATTCCTCCCATAGACACCAATTATAGGGCACTTTTCCTCCCATTGACACCAATGATGGGGCACTATTCTTCCTATCAGTACCAATGATGGGGCACTATTCCTACCATTGACACCAATGATGGGGCACTAGTCTTCCCATCAATATCAATGATGGGGCACTATTCCTCCCACTAATACTAATGATGGGGCACTATTCCTCCCACTAATACTAATGATGGGGCACTATTCTACCCACCAATTCCAATGATGGGATACTATTTCTCCTTCTCCTGACCACAGGCACTATGTAATTTTTTTTTATGCCCACTGACCACCAAGCCTGATACATTGTTTACATTGTTTGCTGGGGCATTTTCTATTCCCAATGGCCACAGTCCGGTCCCCTGATGTCCAGAGAACAGTAAACTGCCCCTTTGTTTAGAAAGTTTGGAGACCCCTGTGTCCTGTCAGAATACCGCTACCCATCAGAAAATGTAACAGAAGTGACGCTCTGAGCAAAATATGCTTATTGCGCATGCGCCATGCGTTCCAACATGGTTGCTATGCATTCCAATAGGTTTCCTAATCTGATAGAACACGAAGGTAACAGCGGATGTCATCTTACACACAGGCAAGTCCTCAATTTCACACTTGTTTGAGCAATAAACTCTCCTTAGATACTGAAACACAGTATTACATTTTTATTATTATAGTAAATACAGTGACAAGCCTGCAGGCAGGAGGTGGTGACGGCCATCTTGGTACACCCCACACTGCTAAGTGCCAAACATTATATACTGTGTTCCCCGAAAATAAGAACTTGTTTTATATTCATTTTGGCTACAAAAAACATACTAGGGCTTATTTTCAGGGGATGTCTTATTTATTAACGGAATGTACAAGGATGATCTTAAAGTGGAGTTCCACCCTAATTTTATACTTACCTCCATCTTCTCGCTCCGGGTCACCTGAAAAACAAATGGCTAATCGCATTTTTTTTTTACTTACCTCGTAGCGAAGAAAAAATACTTACCTTACTTCCTTCTTCCTCCTTCCTCGGCCGCGGCCCGTCGTCACTTCCTGGCTCTGCAATGATTCCTGGGAGCTGAACGTCATCGCTCCCAGGAATCATTGCGCCTGCACCGGCCCCGACGTCAGTTCCGGGGCGCGCGCGTTATCCCCTTCTAAACAGCTTCTGGGCATGCCCAGAAGCTGTGGAGGGATGACGCTGAGGCACCGGAAGTGACGGCGGGGCCGGTGCAGTGCATCGTGGGACCGAAGAAGGCGGAAGAGGACGCCGAAGAGGATCGCGCTGGCTTCAAGCTGCCCACACCTGAGATGGCAGCGCTGGACAAGACTTTTTCAAGGTAAGTATTTGTCCTAACAGGTAAGTGCAACCCGGGACAGATCAGAGGCTAGCCATTGTGGAATGCACTAGCCCTGACTGTCCCGGGGGTATTTTTAAAAAAAAAAAAAAATTCCAGGGTGGAACTCCGCTTTAAAGTGGTTGTAACCCTAAAATATATATATATATATCCTTTAAAGTATGATAGACAGCACAGTCCTTTTGCTGAGTCATTCACCCCTTTCTGTTTAAAGAAAACCTGGAATAAAACAATAAAATATTTTTTTAAACATTTTTTGTGTCCCCTGTCCTCTCTTCTCCTCTCTCCCGGTAAACTCAGGAGTCAGCATTATAACATTCTGTAATTCCAAAAATAAATCAATCAATAAAGTCATTGAAAAATTATGTAATCAGTTTTGTAAAAAAAATTATATAATGTCCAGTGAGTCTCCATTTGTAACTTTATTGTGAAAAATACCTTATTTACAGCTCCTCTGTGCGCTCACGTGACCCGTCATGGCTCTTCTTCCCTGCTCCGAATACGGCAGAGGGAAGGGGTTGAGATCCCAGCTTACATCAGTCCTGCTCTGAGCACTGCAGAGGGAGGAGCTGCTGACTTCAGCCGGGAGGAGAGGAGAAGATCTCTGGTGGGTCATGTGAGCGCCCAGCGGCGCTGTAAATAAGGTATTTTCCCCAATAAAGTTACAAACGGAGACACACTGCAGATTATATATTCTTTTTACAAGAGTTTTAACTAGGGCTTATATTCGGGGTAGGGCTTATATTTGGGGTAGGGCTTATTTTCGGGGTAGGGCTTATATTTGGGGTAGGGCTTATTTTCGGGGTACGGCTTATTTTTGGGGAAACAGGGTGGTGAAATATTGTATTTCAGTATATAAGGTGAGTTAATAGCTAAAATAAGTGTGAAATGGAAGACTTGCTTGGGTGTAAGAAGAAGTCTGCTGCCACCTTCAAGTTCTATCAGATTAGGAAACCTATTGAAAAGCATAGCGGCCATGTTGGAACGCATAGCGCATGCGCAATAAGCAATTTTGTTTGCAGCGTCACTTCCGTTGCATTTTCTGATGGGTAGCGGTATTCTGATAGAACACCCTGCTCTAGACAAAAATGAATATTAAAGGAGAAATGCACAAAGTGATGAAAAAAATATATAAAAATGAAAACCAAGCCTACCTACTCGCCCAAGTGGCTTCAGTAACGGTCTGATTTGGCAGCTGTCCCCTGCCGGCTCCAAGACTGGGAACTGAGGGATCATGACTGATGGCTCAGTTCTTGGTCTGTTCTGCCAGGATTGGCTGACTCAGGCTCCCGGCGGCGTGCTCAGAGGCCAAGGCAACAGCCAGTCAGGCATCTGGGCGGATCCCAACATCATTGTCGGGATCCTCTCAGAGACTGGAGCAGCTCGGTGACATCCGCCTACTGTCAGGTGATTGTGGGTCACAGGAGAGCAAAAGTAAGTGCACCCCTGTCACCCACCTAAGAAGTATGATCAAAAAAAGCTTTCCTTCTCTTTGAAATCCTTGTGGGGGAGGGGGAGATGTGATTGTTTGTATTGTTGTACATCATTGATTAGTAGATTATTGTATTATTACTTCATTTTATTGGTATTTCTTCCTGTTTATGGGAATGTAAACATGAGAGTAGAGAGGGGGGCACATGAGGACAGGGGGGAGCAGAGAGATGACAGAGGATGATCCTCCATCCGGGAACTCTGCAATACGTGTCACAGGTGAGACTGCCTGTTCTGCCGCTGAACGATCCTCCGGCTAGGAAGACAATTGGCTGTCTGGACTACATCTCCCTGCATGCTCTCTGCCTGCCGGGGCTCTCTGATTGGCGGATAGCAGCTTCTATGTGCACTGTGCATGGAAGGGAGGAAGCTCAGGCTTTGGCATGCAGCAATGAAGAGGGGTAAGAGGGGAGAAATGCTGGGGGGGTCAGTGTCTGTCCCTGAGAATGTCCCTGGAAATATGTCCTCCCCCCCCCCTCCCCCTTCTACTGTCACCAGGGACTGAGCATTATATAATGGTTGTCTGATCCCCAACACTCCACAGTGCGGGGACATCTCCTCTATACTGTATATATATATATACTGTGTGCTCTCATCTACTCTCATCTCTTCTGTATTCTATTCTGAGAGACGACCCCCCCCCTCCCCCCCACCTCTTCTCCTGTCTCTGATCATTCCTCTGCTTTCTACAAAACTACTCTCCCCCCCCCCCCCCCCCTCCTCTACCTATTCCTTCTCTCTTTTATTTCCTTTCTCTCTCTTCATCTTCTTATGTCTCCCTTTTCCCCTCCTCCTCTCTCTCTTTCCCTATCCTTTTATTTTATCACTGCCTTTCTAGCTTTTCACTTCTCTTTCTCCCTTCCTTCCTTCCCCTCTTCCTTCCTTCCTTCCTTCCTTCCTTCCTTCCTTCCTTCCTGTCACTCTTCTTCCTCTAGTTATTTATTTTCTTTTTCTTTTTATCTCTCTCTCCCTTTCCCTGTCTTCTTTCCTTCTTTCTCTCATCTCTCCCTATCACTCTTTCTTTCTTTTTTTCTTTCTTTCTTTCTTTCTTTCTTTTTTTCTTTCTTTCTTTTTTTTTTCTTTTCTCGCTCTCTTTCACTCTCTCATTTCTCTCCCTTTCCTTCTTTCTTTCTTTCTTTCTTTCTTTCTTTCTTTCTTTCTTTCTTTCTTTCTTTCTTTCTTTCTTTCTTTCTTTCTTTCACCTTCTTTCTCTTTCTCTTCCTTTCTCTGTCTCTCTCTCTCATCTCTCTCCCTATCATTCTTTCTTTCTCTTTCTTTCTTTCTTTCTTTCTTTCTTTTCTCTCTCTCTATCTGTCATTTCTCTCCCTATCACTCTTTTCTTTCTTTCTTTCTTTCTTTCTTTCTTTCTTTCTTTCTTTCTTTCTTTCTTTCTTTCTTTCTTTCTTTCTTTCTTTCTTTCTTTCTTTCTTTTTTCCCCTTCTTTCTCTTTCTCTTCCTTTCTCTATCTCTCTCTCTCATCTCTCTCCCTATCATTCTTTCTTTCTTTCTTTCTTTCTTTCTTTCTTTCTTTCTTTCTTTCTTTCTTTCTTTCTTTCTTTCTTTCTTTCTTTCTTTCTTTTCTCTCTCTCTATCTCTCATTTCTCTCCCTATCACTCTTTTCTTTCTTTCTTTCTTTCCTTCTTTATTTATTTATTCTTTCCCCTTCTTTCTCTTTCTCTTCCTTTCTCTGTCTCTCTCTCTCTCATCTCTCTCCCTATCATTCTTTCTTTCTCTTTCTTTCTTTCTTTCTTTCTTTCTTTCTTTCTTTCTTTCTTTCTTTCTTTCTTTCTTTCTTTCTTTCTTTCTTTTTTCCCCTTCTTTCTCTTTCTCTTCCTTTCTCTATCTCTCTCTCTCATCTCTCTCCCTATCATTCTTTCTTTCTTTCTTTCTTTCTTTCTTTCTTTCTTTCTTTCTTTCTTTCTTTCTTTCTTTTCTCTCTCTCTATCTCTCATTTCTCTCCCTATCACTCTTTTCTTTCTTTCTTTCTTTCTTTCTTTCTTTCTTTCTTTCTTTCTTTCTTTCTTTCTTTCTTTCTTTCTTTCTTTCTTTCTTTCCTTCTTTCCTTCTTTCCTTCTTTCCTTCTTTTTTCCCCTTCTTTCTCTTTCTCTTCCTTTCGCTGTCTCTCTCTCTCTTCTCTCTCCCTATCATTCTTTCTTTCTTTCTTTCTCTCTCTTTCTTCCCTTCTATTTTTTTTTCTCTCTCTCTCTCTTCCTGCACTCTAGTAAGTCTGATCTCATTTATACTATTTCCTCTCTCTGAGAAGCATTACAGATTCTCAAAAGACTCTTCTCTAATTGTCAGCGCCGTCTCTAGAGGATAGTCCTGCTGTTCTCCATTTTAACTGAGACTATTTATCTCTCTCTTTCTCTTTTATCTTTCCCTATCACTCTTTTTTTCTCTTCTTTACCTTTCTTTCTCTCTCTCTCTCTTTCTCTCTCTTTTTTTCTCTGTTTCTCTCTCTTTTTTTTCTCTTTCTCTCTTTCTTTTTCTCTTTCTTCCTTCCTATTTTTTTCCCCTCTCTCTTCCTGCACTCTAGTAAGTCTGATCTCATTTATACTATTTCCTCTCTCTAAGCAGCATTACAGATTCTCATATGACTCCTCTCTAATTGTCAGCGCCGTCTCTGGAGGATAGTCCTGCTGTTCTCCATTTAACTGAGACTTACAGTATTTAAAGTACATTTGCAGTCTTGCCTATTTATATATTTTTTTAGATAAGCATACATTGAAATCAGCTTGATTTAAATAATCTTCCCAATATTTACCATTGTTTTGATTGTCATTGTTGCTGTGTAGAGTTTGTAGTTTTATATGTACATGGAGGCAGTTATGTTTGCTGATAATATACACAAGCTTTGCTTATTGCATTGCAGTGCTACACAGTGGTTGTGCTTTACTGTTCCTTATTGCATTAACAGATTGAAGGTTATGTGACATTTTACTGATTGGGTTGACATATACTTTACGAAAAGGCAGAAAGATTCAGTTATTTTCTGAAATAACTGCCCTCTAGTGGCTAATATGCATATTTATATTGTTAGCACAAAAAGAAAAATATGAGTTTCAGTATTTCTGTATCATAGGTGTTCCAGCGATTTATAGCTCAGATCTTTTTCCATTGTTTAGGTTAGCTACACACCATATTTGTACAGTGCCTTGCGAAAGTATTCGGCCCCCTTGAACTTTGTTAACAAATAAAAAACTGTAAAATTGGGCGTGCAAAATTATTCAGCCCCTTTACTTTCAGTGCAGCAAACTCTCTCCAGAAGTTCAGTGAGGATCTCTGAATGATCCAAAGTTGACCTAAATGACTAATGATGATTAATAGAATCCACCTGTGTGTAATCAAGTCTCCGTATAAATGCACCTGCACTGTGATAGTCTCAGAGGTCCGTTTAAAGCGCAGAGAGCATCATGAAGAACAAGGAACACACCAGGCAGGTCCGAGATACTGTTGTGGAGAAGTTTAAAGCCGGATTTGGATACAAAAAGATTTGCTAAGCTTTAAACATCCCAAGGAGCACTGTGCAAGCGATAATATTGAAATGGAAGGAGTATCAGACCACTGCAAATCTACGAAGACCTGGCCGTGCCTCTAAACCTTCAGCTCATACAAGGAGAAGACTGATCAGAGATGCAGCCAAGAGGCCCATGATCACTCTGGATGAACTGCAGAGATCTACAGCTGAGGTGGGAGACTCTGTCCATAGGACAACAATCAGTCGTATAATGCACAAATCTGGCCTTTATGGAAGAGTGGCAAGAAGAAAGCCATTTCTTAAAGATATCCATAAAAAGTGTCATTTAAAGTTTTCCACAAGCCACCTGGGAGACACACCAAACATGTGGAAGAAGGTGCTCTGGTCAGATGAAACCAAAACTTTTTGGCAACAATGCAAAATGTTATGTTTGGCATAAAAGCAACACAGCTCATCACCCTGAACACACCATCCCCACTGTCAAACATGGTGGTGGCAGCATCATGGTTTGGGCCTGCTTTTCTTCAGCAGGGACAGGGAAGATGGTTAAAATTGATGGGAAGATGAATGGAGCCGAATACAGGACTGGGACGGAGATTTGTCTTCCAACAAGACAATGATCCAAAACATAAAGCAAAATCTACAATGGAATGGTTCACAAATAAACATATCCAGGTGTTAGAATGGCCAAGTCAAAGACCAGACCTGAATCCAATCGAGAATTTGTGGAAAGAACTGAAAACTGCTGTTCACAAACGCTCTCCATCCAACCTCACTGAGCTCGAGCTGTTTTGCAAGGAGGAACGGGCAAAAATTTCAGTCTCTCGATGTGCAAAACTGATAGAGACATACCCCAAGCGACTTACAGCTGTAATCGCAGCAAAAGGTGGCGCTACAAAGTATTAACTTAAGGGGGCTGAATAATTTTGCACGCCCAATTTTTCCGTTTTTTATTTGTTTACAAAGTTTGAAATATCCAATAAATTTTGTTCCACTTCATGATTGTGTCCCACTTGTTGATTCTTCACAAAAAATTACAGTTTTATACCTTTATGTTTGAAGCCTGAAATGTGGCAAAAGGTCGCAAAGTTCAAGGGAGCCGAATACTTTCGCAAGGCACTGTAGCTCCATAGATATGAGCTCCAGCTTCTACTGTAGCCATGTAGAAAGTTTAAAAGAGAAGAGATAATGGTCAGAATCAGAAGAGTTACAGATTTCTGCTACAAAGCTGTTGTAGTCTAATTGTATTCTGTACTCTATGCTTTCCTTTTTGTGTTCTGTTTTATGGTTATTGTCACTGGTGTTAGGAACCCCTCACACCTACACTTTTGCGTGTTTGAATGGGCTGCCCTTCAGCGGACAAATGTGGCAGAGTCGCTCCTTCACTTTTTTTTTTTTTGGAAGTGAGCCTCACACTTTTTTATAATGCCCATTTGTGTGCATTTTTCGCGTGACTAAATGCACATCTCCAAGCCACGTTTGGGGTGTCATTGAGAAATATTGGCACCACATGCGCGATGCATGTTTTGGCGTATTCTCAGGAACACGCGCAGAAACACATTTCTGAACGCGTTCCCAGATTGCGAAGGTGTGAATGGGGCCTAAGTGGTTTTCTTGTTGTCAGTTAAATTGCATTTCTCTTTTCAGTTATTTTTTTTCTTCTTCTCTTTCCCTTTTCCCTCTCTCTTTTGGTCCAACCTTTTAATCCTCTGTGCATTGCACAGTTGTGTTAGCAGTTGCCCTTGTGCTGTCTCTTTTATTACATAAGACAACAAAAGGGTTTGCACCGCTTAAGGCAGACCATCAAAAGTTACACCACCATTAGGTGGAACCAGGTAGCTATCTGTTGAGCGCTGGGTACCTGCCAGGGTCCGCAACCATGGAGTGGAAACAAAAGAGAGCAAAGGCCACTTATGGCACATCCAGCTAAAAATCTTGATGTTTATTTTAAATCCATGAGAAGAAATGACATGACATGCACTCACAGTTCAAAGAACAATTCAGCAGACGCGTTTCACATACCTGTGCTTAGTCGTTGCAATGACTAAGCACAGGTGTGTGAAGCGCGTCTGCTGAACTGTGCATGTCGTATCATTTCCTCTCATGGATTTATAAATCAACATCAAGATTTTTAGCTGGATGTGCCACCGCCTTTGCTGTCTTTTGTCTTTTATTACATAGTTACATAGTTTGAAAGGTTGTATAAAGTCACCAGTCCATCTAGTTCAACTTTGTCAATAATAAATCCCATAACCCTGTATATTGTGATCGTTAGGATGCCCATCTAGTCGTTTTTTTAAACTATTGACACTCTCTGATGATACCACTGCTTGTGGAAATGACTTCCCCATTGTTACTGCTCTGACAGTAAAGAGCCTTCTCAGCAGTTTAAGGTTAAACCACTTCTCTTCCAGTTCCAGTGAATGGCTGTGTGTCGCTTTAAACTCCCTGCCACTGAAAAGTTTTATTTCCCCTATGCTAGAATCCCCAGTAAGGTATTTGTATATTGCTATCATATCTCCTCTACAGCGTCTCTTTATCAGACAGAAGAAGTTTAATGCTTGTAGTCGTTTCTCGTAACAGGTTCTTCAGTCCCTTTATTCGCTTTGTTGCCTTTCTCTGGACTCTTTTCAGTTCCAGCACATCCTTCCTGAAGGCTGGTGACCAGAACTGGACTGCATACTCCAGATCTGGCTGGACCAGAGTCTTGTAGAGTGGCAGAATTTTCATTTTATCTCATAAATAGATCCAATTTTTTATGCATGCTGATATTTGGCTTGCTTTGCTTATAGCAGCTTGGCATTGCTCAGACTGTCATCTACTAGGACCCCCAGATCTTTTTTCCATCCTGGATTCCTCCAGTGGTTTTCCCCCTAGTGAGTAGCTTGCGTTCGTATTTTTAGCACCCAAATGCATTACTTTCCATTTTTCAACATTGAACCTCATTTGCCATGTAGGTGCCCATTATTTTATTGAGGTCTTCCTGTAAGCTTTCAACATCTTGCTGTGACATTATTGCCCTGTTTAGCTTTGTATAGTCAGCAAACACTGAGATTGAGATATATATACCAACCTCTATAATGTTGCTGAATAAATAAAAAATAATACAAAAAAGAGACAGGAAGGACTGGGAAAAAAACGGAAAACCTTAAAAAAAAAAAAAAGCGTGAAATATGTTCTTTTACAATGATAAATAATATATCTATGACATGGTATTCAAACTGTATAAGATGAAGACCTTAAAGTCCTAAAAGTATTGTAAGTTCTCTCAGCTGAAGACAAGAAATTCCTGGAATACAGTTCAAGTAACACTGTACTTCTCAATGCAGTTCTCAAACCAGAGAAATATGCATTTCTGCCACTAAAGGGCACTGCAGGGGAAAGGCTCCAGTTTAGTTTGCTTGTGGGCTCCATCTTGTATCTCAACAGTTGAGTGATTGTTGGGATTATAGTAGATGATAGTTTGTCCTCTCAGGCCTTAATTGACAGGTAAGAGGGACAGTTTGTCTGACAAATTAGTTTATCTTAACCTTTAAAATATTCCTATAAATGTTTGGTGCCACAGCTAATGTTTACCTTTAGCCTGGTCAGTTCATTGGTTTTTATTTTCCTCCTCTCAGTAAATGGTGAGACCAACATCTAGAGATTGGTAACATTTCAACAGTGCAATTTCTGCTGAGAGCAAAGCTGCAATTTGCTTATATTGTGAAAATAAATATTCCTTTCCAAATGCTACAAGGATGACAAAACTCATCCTGGCATGCCAGAGGTGCCCTAAAGACATTAACAAATACTTTATGTAATGAAATGATGAGAATCAGAATGAAAGTGCGAGGAGCTTTTCCCTCCAGAGTTCTCATTCCTGAAACACTCCTTCTGGATCATCACACCAGCGGCATGTTCAAGTAAGGAAGTGTTACAAACTACGGTGTCCCTAAAATACACAATCCCTTCATTTATAGAGAAAATGACACCTGAAAATCGGGAGAAAATGAATCAAGCTCTTTATAGAGCAATATATTCTTCTGGATGAGCATTGTCCATAACTGGAAATGCATAATACTTGTGTATACACTGCATTTCACCTTCCCATTGTAACAAAACGGCTTTTAGTTTGTAAAACTTCTCCACACAGAACTTTTTTTTTTAAAGTTACAAAAACTTAAATTTTTCTTCCAAAAAAAGCAGGGAAAAAAAACATTTTTTCCCTATAGCTTCAAAAATTTCAGAAATGTTACATCTCTACGCGGGACCAATCCTTGGGCGACCCCACTTACCAAACCAGACCATTCTGGCTATTTATCACCAGTACTGGCTATTTATCACCACCTTTTCAATGCGCCCCTGTAACCAGGTTTCTATCCAGGTACATCCCCTATGGTTCATGCCAATGGACCTCAGTTTGTAAAGTAAGCCCCCATTCACACTAGCGTGACTTGTCAGGCTACTTGGTCGCCTAACAAGTCACGGTGGGTCGCTCGCCATTGATTAGCACAGGACCGGTTCTAATAGGAGCGACACAAGTCGCTCTGACTTAGAAAAAGGGTCCTGTACTACTTTGGGGCGACCTGGAGGCGACTTGCATTGACTTCAATGATATGAAGGCCTTCCTTTATCAAGGTGGCAGCTCACATTCTCGTATAATGTTTATAGATGGCAAGAACAATCCTTCATAAATCCATGCTGATTACCACTGGTGATACTATTTTCATCAGCAAATTTTTGGAAATAAGGGTCAATTCACTAAGATTTAAATAAAGGCTAAAAAAAATGTGGTAAAAATGTGCAGCAACAATTGTGAAAGTGTTCAGTTCAGTAAGAATTTTGTGTTAAATACCGAATGCTGTATTTATTCAATTTAGCGATAATTACTGCAATATTTCATGCAGTAATTTACTGCATTGAGCTGGTTGCTAAGGAGTGGGCCAGGAAGCCGGCCCCTGCGTCCTTAACAACGGATGACTTATCGGCTGTCAGCGGGATCCCCACTGACAGATGAATGTAAAAAAAAAACGGTGTGGGGTCCCCCTCAGTCCATACAAGGGCCTTCGAATTTGGTGGATTTTAAGGGGAACCACGCCAAAATATATATATATAAAGAAAAAAAGCCCCCCTGACCCTAAAATCTAGACCAGACCCTTATCTGAGCATGCAGCCCCCCCCCCCAAAACATACCAGGCAACATGTCCTCAACATGGGGGGGTGGGTGCTTTGGGGGAGGGGGTGCAGAGCCAAAGCACCTTGTCCCCATGTTGATGGGGACAAGGGCCTTATCCCCACAACCATGACCGGTGGTTGTGGGGGTCTGCGGGCAGGGAGCTTATCCGAATCTGGAAGCCCCCTTTAAGAAGGGGGCCCCCAGATCCAGCCCCCCCCCCCATGTGAATAAGTATGGGGTACATAGTACCCTTACCCATTCACCCAAAAAGTGTCAAAAAGTAATAAAAACACAGAGACAGTTTTTGACTGTTACTTTATTACAAAATAAAAAAAACAGTGTCCCCCAATGTAAAATCATCGCCAATCACGCTGCCTGCCGCCCCCCAAAAGGGAAAAAAAAAAAAAAAACGCTGCCGCCGTTGATGGCTTGCCACCTACTGTAGGCTCTGTCATTTTCCATTTTTAAAAAGGTAAGGGGCGGAGCCACCTTGCTACGTCACCTGTCCCCTTGTGAGTTCAGAAACCCAGCATGCACTGGTCCGTCACGTCACAAGGGGGTGGGACCACCAGGTGACGTAACCAGGTTGCCCCACACCTTACCTATATGAGAAATGTCAAACAGCAGAGCAGTAAGCAGCCAGCCCTCATCGACGGCAGGAGTGTTTATAATTTTTTCTCTTTCAGGTGCGGCAGGCAGCGTGATTAATGATAGATTTACAGTGGGTACGGAAAGTATTCAGACCCCCTTAAATTTTTCACTCTTTGTTATATTGCAGCCATTTGCTAAAATCATTTAGGTTCATTCTTCTCCTCTATGAATGTACACATAGCTCCCCATACTGACAGAAAAACACAGAATTGTTGACATTGTTGCAGATTTATTAAAAAAGAAAAACTGAAATATCACATGGTCCTAAGTATTCAGACCCTTTGCTCAGTATTTAGTAGAAGCCCCCTTTTGATCTAATACAGCCAGGAGTCTTTTTGGGAAAGATGCAACAAGTCTTTCACACCTGGATTTGGGGATCCTCTGCCATTCCTCCTTGCAGATCCTCTCCAGTTCTGTCAGGTTGGATGGTAAACGTTGGTGGACAGCCATTTTTAGGTCTCTCCAGAGATGCTCAATTGGGTTTAAGTCAGGGCTCTGGCTGGGCCATTCAAGAACAGTCACGGAGTTGTTGTGAAGCCACTCCTTCGTTATTTTAGCTGTGTGCTTAGGGTCATTGTCTTGTTGGAAGGTAAACCTTCGGCCCAGTCTGAGGTCCAGAGCACTCTGGAGAAGGTTTTTGTCCAGGATATCCCTGTACTTGGCTGCATTCATCTTTCCCTCGATTGCAACCAGTCGTCCTGTCCCTGCAGCTGAAAAACACCCCCACAGCATGATGCTGCCACCACCATGCTTCACTGTTGGGACTGTATTGGACAAATGATGAGCAGTGCCTGGTTTTCTCCACACATACCGCTTAGAATTAAGGCCAAAAAGTTCTATTTTGGTCTCATCAGACCAGAGAATCTTATTTCTCACCATCTTGGAGTCCTTCAGGTGTTTTTTTTAGCAAACTCCATGCGGGCTTTGATGTGTCCCACACTGAGGAGAGGCTTCCGTCGGGCCACTCTGCCATAAAGCTCCAACTGGTGGAGGGCTGCAGTGATGGTTGACTTTCTACAACTTTCTCCCATCTCCTGACTGCATCTCTGGAGCTCAGCCACAGTGATCTTTGGGTTCTTCTTTACCTCTCTCACCAAGGCTCTTCTCCCCCGATAGCTCAGTTTGGCCGGACGGCCAGCTCTAGGAAGGGTTCTGGTCGTCCCAAACGTCTTCCATTTGAGGATTATGGAGGCCACTGTGCTCTTAGGAACCTTAAGTGCAGCAGAAATCATTTTGTAACCTTGGCCAGATCTGTGCCTTGCCACAATTCTGTCTCTGAGCTCTTCAGGCAGTTTCTTTGACCTCATGATTCTCATTTGCTCTGACATGCATTGTGATCTGGAAGGTCTTATATAGACAGGTGTGTGGCTTTCCTAATCAAGTCCAATCAGTATAATCAAACACAGCTTTAAATATATGAGTGTCACAGCAAAGGGTCTGAATACTTAGGACCATGTGATATTTCAGTTTTTCTTTTTTAAAAAATCTGCAACAATGTCAACAATTCTGTGTTTTTCTGTCAGTATGGGGTGCTATGTGTACATTCATGAGGAAGAAGAATGAACCTAAATGATTTTAGCAAATGGCTGCAATATAACAAAGAGTGAAAAATTTAAGGGGGTCTGAATACTTTCCGTACCCACTGTACATCGGGGGACAATATTTTTATTTTTAATAAAGGATTTTTGATTGGGTAGGGGTATTACCCTGTTTCCCTGAAAATAAGCCCTACCCCGAAAATAAGCCCTAGTAAAATCCTTGATCTCAGCCCCTCCCTCTGCAGTATTCAATAAAGTAGAGCTCTGGAGAATCACGTGAGTGCCCAGCGGCGCTATAAATAAGGTATTTTCCACAATAAAGTTACAAAAGGAGACACACTGCACATTACATAATCTTTTTACAAAATCGATTACATATTTTTACAATGACTTTATCCAAGGTTTATTTTTGGGATTACAGAATGTCATAATGCTGACTCCTGAGCAGACAGGGAGAGAGGGGGGGAGAACTTTTTTTTTAATTTTATTATTTTATTCCAGGTTTTTTTAGAACATAAAGAGGGCTAAATGACACAACACAAGCACTGTGCTGTCTACCATGCTTAAAGGTTCAGGATATTTATTTATTTTAGGGTTACAATCCCTTTAAGATCGTCTTTTTACATACCGTAAATAAATAAGACATCCCCTGAAAATAAGCCCTAGTGTGTTTTTTGTAGCCAAAATTAATATAAGACCCGGTCTTATTTTCGGGGAAACACGGTATGTACCTAATACTCATTCACATGGGGGGGGGGGGCAGGATCTTGGGGCCCCCTCCTTAGAGGGGGCTTCCGGATTCTGATAAGCCCCCTGCCCTTGTTCCCATAAGCATGGAGACAAAAGGTACTTTGGGGTGGGGGGGGGGGTGAGCTTCCCCTGCCCCAAAGCACCCATCCTTTCATGTTGAGGGCATGTGGCCTGTAATGGTTCAGTAGGGGGGGGCTCTCGCTCGTTCTCCCCCTTTCCTCACCTGCCGACTGCATGCTCGGATAAGGGTCTGGTATAGATTTTGGGGGGGACCCCACATTGTTTTTTTTTTTTCTTCATATTTTTTGTTGGCTTTTTTTATTTTTTATAATACATTCAGCTGTCAGCGGGTTATCCATTGTTAAGGACGCGGCGGGCGGCTTCCTGGCCCGCTCTTTAGAAACCAGCTATTTGTCAAAAAACAGCGTGGGGGGTCCTCTCAACCCCAATGCTTTTTTTTTACCAATACTGCATGTGATACCGAGAGCAAAACCCTGGTGGTAAGTATTGCATGTTTTTTTCTGGCTGGTCCATTTGTGAATTAGACTTAAACGTTTTTACACAATTTGTTTTTTTGGTAAATACTGCGTAATCGTGTTTTTTTTTTTTTTTTTTATGAATTGGACTTAATTTACACTATGCAATAATTTATTCAAATGAGTAATAAGATATCCTTATTGCATGCAGTAAACGTTAGTGAATTGACCCCATAGTCTTTTATCATCCCCTCCAATAGATTACAAATAATTGATGTTAGTCTGACTGGCCTGTAGTTACCAGGTATAAATCTCGGCCCTTTTTTAACCAGTTTTGGACCGGAAGGATTTTCCCCCTAATGACCAGGCCCTATTTTGCGATTCGGCACTGCGTTACTTTAACGGACAATTGCGTGGTCGTGCGATGCTGTACCCAAATAAGATGAACGTTCTTTTTTTCCCACAAACAGAGCTTTCTTTTGGTTGTTTTTGATCACCTGTGCGATTTTTATTTTTTGCGCTATAAACAAGAGCGACAATTTTGAAAAAAAAAAACAATATTTTTCACATTCTGCTATATGACATTGCCAAAATAAAAATATTTAAAAATCAAAATTTTTTAACATTTTAGGCCAATTTGTTCTCTGCTACATATTTTTGGTAAATAAAATCGCAATAAGCGTATTTAGATTGGTTTGCGCAAAAGTTATCACGTCTACTAACTACGGGAAAGATTTATGTCATTTTATTGTTTTTATTTTTTTTTATTAGTAATGGTGGTGATCTGCGATTTTTAGCGGGACTGTGACATTGCGGCGGACAGATCGGACCCCTAACTGACATTTTTGACACTTTTGGGAGTACCAGTGACATTACTACAGTAATCAGTGCTATACATATGCACTGTTACTGTAATAATGTCATTGGCAGGGAAGGGGTTATCACTGTTGGTGATCAAGGGGTTAAATGTAAGCCTAGGGGAGTGATTCTAACTGTATGGGGGTTGGGCTTGTAAAATGATCACAGAGACATGTGATCCTATATAGAAGGATCACATAGTCTTTGTGATCATTGCAGGGAGAAGGACAGACGGCTGTGTTTACAACAGCCGACCGTCCTTCTCTCTCAGCGGGGAGAGATTGCATGTGTCGGGTGGCAATCGGAAGCCACCTGACACACGCGTCCGCTTCCCCGCTGACGTTCGGGGGCTGGAGCGTGCCGCTGGCAGGGTTATTTTGAGGGGACAGCAAATTGACACTGTTATACAAGCTGTACACTCACTACTTTACATTGTAGCAAAGTGTAATTTCTTCAGTGTTGTCACATGAAAAGATATAATAAAATATTTACAAAAATCTAAGGGGTGTACTCACTTTTGTGAGATAGTGTAATTCTGTATTTACCATACCTGACTGATGCTCCTGGAAGCTGGAAATCATTGAAGTAGAACCCAATACTCCCAGTGATCTTCACTTGCTTCTGGATCCCGTGCTGATCAGCAGCCTGGTGAGGTTTGGCGCTCTGCACAGTTACCATTCAGGGAATGCATTGCATTGCAAAGCGTTCTCTGATTGGATGAGGTGGAGAGTATGACATAACTTTAAACGATCCTATATAGATTTAGACTTTTTCAAATGTGAGCAGCCACTGTCCACCTTCTTATCAGAATGTAGGGATCGACCGATTATCGGCAAAGCCGATATATCGAGGGCCGATATGTACTTTCCCCGATATATCAGAATCGGCCGCTGAGGTTACCGATATTGCTGATATTTCAGGAAAGTGCTGTACTGGAGTGATGCCTGCAGCTAGAGGCATTACCCCGGTACCGGCATCCATAGCCGACGGTCGGGTATCTTGTAATGACAACCGATGCGGCTGAGAAGCTGCTCGACTGTCATTACAAGGAGCGGGAGGGGACGTCCCCCCCTCCCGCCGCCTTCTGTGGCTCGCCCCAGGTCTCCTGCCCCACCGGGAGACCCAGGCAACCAGCCTTCACGGCCGCCGAAGAGCTGACCCGATCAAAGCCGCATTCGGCTCTGATCGAGTCTCCATGTAAAAACCCGGAAGTGATGTCATGACATCACTTCCAGGTACTGTCTGGCGCCAAATTAAAAAAAAATGACAGCATTCAAAATAGCCAAACTTGGCGTTTTGAATGCTTTTAAGTGCAGAGGAGGGGTTTGGGGTCTTTTAGACCCCTAGATCCCTCCATAAGGGTCCATTCACACTAGCGCGACTTGTCAGGCGACTTGGTCGCCTGACAAGTCGCAGTCGGTCGCTCGCCATTGAATAGTACAGGACCAGTTCTAATAGGAGCGACACAAGTCGCTCCGACTTAGAAAAAGGGTCCTGTACTACTTTGAGGCGACCTGGAGGCGACTTGCATTGACTTCAATTATATGAAGTCCCTGCAAGGTGCGCCGAGGTCGCGGTGCACAGCGTGCACCGCGACTTCACAGGTCGCCCCACAAAATCCTGTCGCGCCAGTCTGAATGGGCTGTAAGAGTACCTGTCAAAAAATAAATAAATAAAAAAAATTTTAATGTACGAAAATATCGGTCGATACCGATATGTGATGACAAAAATATCGGTATCGGCAATAAATAACCATATCAGTTGATCACTATCAGAATGGTCAGCATGCTTCATAAGCGACCTGTCAAACAGACTGTATTAAATGCTTAATGTTATAAAATAATTTAACAAATAAACCAAATATTTAATGCATAAAAAAATGAAGACTTTATACAAATAATTATAAGATAGAAACGATTGGCTTATAATCCCATACATGTTTAAAACACTAAAATGAAATATACCAAAAAAATAAATTTTTTCTTTTGTCATTATTATTCCTATTTTACAGTTCTGTCCCTTATGGGGAAAAGTACCTTGTCACATATTTCTAAGTGCTTTCTAACCATAGTAATGAGGACTGCTGTGGCTGATCCTACAAATGCTTTAAAGAAGACAGCTGATTCATAGGTGCAGCTTGTTTTGGGTGTGAAGACTTTCCAGAGACAAGCAATGGCAAGAACAATGCAGAGTCTGACACACACCCCCTCCCACTGCATTCCTCTTGCCTTTGTTTGTCGCTTGAAGTGTTCACAGCCAAAACGATCAGCCGTTATCTTCATAGCCAGGGCCGGCCTTAGGTGTTCAGGCGCCCTGTGCGAGCTAATCCTGTGGCGCCCTCCGCACATTTTTTTGCACCTTTTTTGCACTTTATTTGACTTTTCTTTTTTATGATCACTAATAACTAAAGAGCCCCCTTTACATCAGAGACCCCCCACACAAAGCCCCCCTTAATTTACAGCCCCCCTCACATCAGAGACCCCCCACACAAAGCCCCCTTCACATCAGAGACCCCCCCACACAAAGCCACCCTCACATCAGAGACCCCACAAACAGAGCCCCCTTACATCAGAGACCCCCCACACATCAGAGACCCCCCCACACAAAGCCCCCCTAACATCAGAGACCCCCCCACACAGAGACCCCCTCACATCAGAGACCCCCACACAAAGCCCCTCTAAGATCAGAGACCCCCTACACACACACAAAGCCCCCCTCACATTAGAGACCCCCCACACAAAGCCCCCCTCACATCAGAGACCCCACACACAGAGCCCCCTTACATCAAAGACCCCCCCACACATCAGAGACCCCCCCACACAGAGCCCCCCTCACATCAGAGACCCCACACACAAAGCCCCCCTAACATCAGAGACCCCCTACAGACACACAAAGCCCCCCTCACATCAGAGACTCCACGCACAGCGGGAGGTAAGAGGCGGCCGCGGCCTGTGTTAACCCTGTCCAGGCCGCGGTCGCCGCTCACCTCCCTCTGTGCGGCCTGAATCGCCTGATCCTCTGCAAGCTGTGATGGCCTCACGGCGCCCTTGTTGCCCATGGCGCCCTGTGCAGCCGCACAGCTCGCACACCCCAAAGGCCGGCCCTGTTCATAGCTGTTCATGGAAAGAAGGGTGACCCCTGAAAGCTACACATCTAAGGTGTCCTACTGAAGTGAATGAAGTAGCAACCTCAGCCTGGTCTCCGACCAGGTCATGCCCCCAATGTGTTTTGCACGGCCCCCCCCAGAGCTTAGTCATGGGGAACAGTTCAGTTCATAGTTGTTGGATCGGCTTCTGCAGGAGGGGAGGGAGGCAAATCAGAACTCAGGACTAGAGTTAGAAAACACTTCAAAATGTGGGGCCTGTATATGGAAAGGTCATGTATGTGCCATGGATCTAGGTATGTCATCTGTTCACCAGTTTACTAATGTGCTTTATTTTCCTACACACCAGTTGTAGAAACCAAAGAAATCCCCAGCCAATCACAGGACGCGGGGAGCATGGAAAATAAGGAGAATGGCTCAGTGGATTCCAAAAAGTAAGTCCTGGTTGGTTCATATGGAACATTTTAGGGATTGGGGGTGTCCACACAACAAATGTCAGAGCTTTTCCTAAATCCATGTACAGCAGTGGTCCTCAACCCTGGCCTACAGGGCCCACTAACAGGCCAGATTTGAGGTATTACCTTGGGGAGATGCAGACTAGAGTACTGCAATCACTGAGCAGCAAATGATATCACCTGGGATGTATTTCAGTTACCTTGCAAACCTGGCCTGTTAGTGGGCCCTGTAGGCCAGGGTTGAGGACCACTGATGTACAGTACATGTTGGAAACAGACGAAGACTCTGTCCTCAGTACAGCTGGGCTTCCTCCCACTGCTGCACCCATCACACAGACAACGCAGCAGGCAAGGAGTTTTGTGGGATTCAGAGACGCTAGTTTCCCATCAGATCATCTCTATTTTTGATTGATAGCAGACATTCCAAATCCAAAAGGCAACCTGCGATTGGCTATGAAATCCTATCACTACCTGATATCAAGAAGAGAGCAGACCTGAGCTTCCCAATGAGGCTGCTTCCACTGTCAGCATCACTAAATGCTAGGAGCCTATCAGCTGTGAAGTAGGAGAGGACAGGAAGTATGTTAGGACTACAGAACACCTCCTCCTTGTCACCACACCACAGGGGGAAAATGTTCTGTAGTCCACAAAAACAACTGGGCAGAGCATGATAAGTTAGGAGCTTGGTCATATATTTATCTGTTTGTTTTAAAGATACAAAGCATTAAGTTTTAAAACTACTGCAAATTAACATGAGGTACTATTGATTTTTCTGACTACTTAACGTTCCATGTTTCTGAAAGTATTGGATGTATCAATGTAATCTATGTTGTGGAATGGGATGAACGTCCTGTGCTTTGACATTACTTGTATGTTTATGTTGGATAATAATAAAAATGTTTAATTTTTAAATAAATGTTTAATAAATGTTAAAAAAAAAAAAAAAAGATACAAAGCATTGAAAATGTGCAAGTATAGAAAGAACGCCTGCTTCTACACGCACATGAACTTTAATGGCATCCCAGTCTTAGTCCGTAGGGTTCAATATTGAGTTGGCCCACCCTTTGCAGCTATAACAGCTTCAACTCTTCTGGGAAGGCTGTCCACAAGGTTTAGGAGTGTGTCTATGGGAATGTTTGACCATTCTTCCAGAAGAGCATTTGTGAGATCAGGCACTGATGTTGGACGAGAAGGGGTCAGGGCTCTGTGCAGGCCAGTCAAGTTCCTCCACCCCAAACTCGCCCATCCATGTCTTTATGGACCTTGTTTTGTGCACTGGTTCATATCATTTGGTGGAGGGGGATTATGGTGTGGGGTTGTTTTTCAGGGGTTTGGCTTGGCCCCTTAGTTCCAGTGAAGGGAACTCTGAAGGTGTCAGCATGCTAAGACATTTTGGACAATTTCATGCCCCAAACTTTTGTTTGGACAGTTTGGCCCCTTCCTGTTCCAAAATGACTGTGCACCAGTGCACAAAGCAAGGTCCATAAAGACATGGATGAGAGAGTTTGGGGTGGAGGAACTTGACTGGCCTGCACAGAGTCCTGACCTCAGCCTGCTAGAACACCTTTGAGATGAATTAGTGCGGAGACTGTGATCCAGGCCTTCTCATCCAACATCAGTGCCTGACCTCACAAATGCGCTTCTGGAAGAATGGTCAAACATTCCCATAGACACTCCTAAACCTTGTGGACAGCCTTCCCAGAAGAGTTGAAGCTGTTATAGCTGCAAAGGGTCGGCCAACTCAATATTCAACCCTACGGACTAAGACTGGGATGCCAATAAAGTTCATGTGCGTCCCAATACTTTAGACAATATTGAGTATATAAATACAGTATAAATTTTTTTTTTTTTTTTTTTTTAATTTTGCCCAGACATACACCTTAATTTGTTTCCAGTATAGAAAGCCTGAGGCTGGGATCCGTTGTCCTGGTCTATAAGACATTACCCTAAATGACCTCTGATTTGTTGTTGTAGCTCAGTGGAGAATGGAAGACCTCCGGATCCGGCACATTGGGCTGTGGATGATGTTGTCAGTTACTTCACGGCAAATGGATTTGAGGAACAAGCCAGCGCGTTTAAAGATCAGGTACAATGCATGGCTTAATAGGAACTCTGCATGTACCCATGGACATTAGGGATGAGCTCAGGCGTGTTTGGATCCTTTTCCGAACCTGCCTAAGCCACCCCTCCAGGAAGCTTTTGCAATGCGCGCTCGCTCCCCAGACCCTCCCAGGCTAGTGACGTACCGATACGTCACTCTGCCTGTGAGGGGCTGACCGCCGCCGTATATAGTCGGGCGGCGGTCGGCAAGTGGTTAATGGGTATCTGTGAAAGGAATGGCAATCCTCTCGCTTCAAATGAATGCACATTAGAACACACAGATGTGAACGGGGCCATAGATCTCAGTGGCAGCACACACAGAAACACATGAAAATGCAGGCCCAGTGGTGTGAACCTAGCAGAAATACCATTCAGGGCATTTTCAGTTAATTTCAGTGCAGGCTTTATGATGTGTTGAATTTTAGCATGGGACAATTTTAGTTGGGATGCCAGTGTTGTCATTAGCATTATGGTAAAGTCATAAAGGCCTAAGACTAATCCTTAAAATGTTCCCTCCCCCCTCCTCCTGCTATCCTGTGTGAAAAAAGAGCTGTGTACTTACCTACATTGAATCCGGTTCAGTCATTTGATCCTGCAGCTCTAACTGTGTAAGGGAGCGCTCAACCATAGCTGTGAACTCCGGGAGCCATGATGTCACCCATAGGATCCCATGGCCCAGCTGTTCTCAGAGCTCCCTCCTCTCCCCTGCAGCAGCCGCTCACTGACACAGGGAAGATGGAGCTGCGGCATCAGTGATCAGACCGGAGCAGAGTAAAATAGGTAAGTACACAGATCTTTTTTTTACACAGAGCAGGCAGGATAGGTAGAAATAGTTAGTGTTAGGTTTTTCTTCCACTTTAAGGGTTAGGTTTAGAAGAAGGTTGAGATTAAAGTTTGTTTAACCACTTTAAGACCGGAAGATTTTGCTGCTTAATGACCAGGCCCTATTTTGCGATTCGGAACTGCGTTATTTTAGCGGACAATTGCGCGGTCGTGCGATGCTGTACCCAAACAAAATTGACGTCCTTTTTTTCCCACAAACAGAGCTTTCTTTTGGTGGTATTTGATCACCTCTTGCAATTTTTATTTTTTGCGCTATAAACAAAAAAAGAGCGACAATTCTGAAAAAATAACAATATTTTTCACATTCTGATATATAACATTGCCAAAAAAAAAATGTAAAAATTTAACTTTTTTAACATTTTAGGTCAATTTGTTTTCTGCTACATATTTTTGGTGAAAAAAATCGCAATAAGCGTATTTTGATTGGTTTGCGCAAAAGTGATTACGTTTACCAACTACAGGAACGATTTATGTCATTTTTATTGTTTTGTTTTTTTTACTAGTAATGGTGGCGATCTGCGAATTTTTTTGCGGGACTGCGACATTGCGGCGGACAGATCAGACCCCTAACTGACATTTTTGACACTTTTGGGGGTACCAGTGACATTACTACAGTAATCAGTGCTATAAATATGCACTGTTACTGTAAAAATGACACTGGCAGGGAAGGGGTTAATTCTGTTGGTGATCAAGGGGTTAAATGTAAGCCTAGGGGAGTGATTCTAACTGTGGGGGGGGGGGGGGGGTTGGGCTTTTGAAATGATCATATAAACACATGCGATCCTATATAGAAGGATCGCATGGTCTCTGTAGTCATTACAGGGAGAAGGACGGGTGTCTGTGTTTACATCAGCCATCCGTCCTTCTCTATCAGCGGGGAACGATCGCTGGTGTCAGGAGGTGATCGGACCCGTCTGACACCCGCACTGGCTTCCCCGCTGACGATCGGGGGCGGGAGCGCGCCCTAGCTCCTCCAAAGAAAGATTACGCTTATTCAGGGGATTTTGCCTGTAGCTGCCACACTGCTAACGAAAATAGGCAGTGCAGTGACGGCAAGTGGTTAAGACCAGTTCACACCAATGCAGGCTGCGGTTGATGCGTTTTTTTTTTTAAGTGTTTTAATGTGTTTTTGATGTGTTTCTGCTCCATTTCCATTGAAATCTATGGAACCAAAAATGCAACCTGCTGTGGGCAAAAAAATCCCTGAACCTTTTCAAAAAGTGCACTGGTTTAAAATGTACAGAAGTGAATGTGACACATAAGAAATCATGTTAAATGGACTGTAGTGCGTTTCTGCAAAACTGAAATAGTGTGAACCTACCACAAGGTTCGGTTCAGGTAAAAAATAAACCTATGTAATCTATATAGAACACAGATATTGCAAAGCATGCTCTCTAATTCTGAATCCCTGGAAACCTAAAACTCCTTCTGTGCAGTGGGGCTGTGCCTGCACTGCAAGGGTTAACTGCTCTTTTATCTAGAGAAATCAGCAATGGCAGCCTATATATTCTCAAACTACACATATTGTAATATTTAGACACTCCACCCAACATCCCCACCCATACTATGGCAAAAAAATACCAAACCCTTCTGTATTGGTGCTGAATGCATGGCATAATTTAAATTCTCAAATTTACCTCTAGGGGGCACTCTAAACATTCATATCATTGAAAAATGAAACATGAGAAAGGAGGACAGCTCTTAAGGCTTTAAATGTTTAAAAAAAACATCAAAATATATATATATATACATGTGTGTGTGTGTGTGTATATATATATATATATATATATATATATATGTGTCTGTGTGTGTATATATATATATATATATATATATATATATATATTTTTTTTTTTTTAGTATGAAGGGAATATTACTGGTTTTATCTCGTTTGTGTTATGTTTAATAATGCTGAGAGTAAATTGCAAAAGAAAATCACAAATAAGAGACTAATGAAAACATTATAATTATGCTAAATTGACAAAAGGTGACATTGTATTAGTTGGCATAGATGACAGAAAAGTGAACATTAATCTCTTACTCTTTCTCTTTCTTCTTCTTTCTGTTTTCATCTCCTTTTTCTTTGCTCTCCTCTCCTATCTTTTTCTTCTTCTCGCCCTCTTCTCTCTGTCTCTTCCTCTGCTTCCTCCATTTCTGTTCCTCGTCTCTCTACTCTTTCCCCATCTCTCACGTTCTCCTTCTTTCATTCTTTTACCTCCATCCATCGTTGTCTTTTTCTTTTCCTCTCCTGACTGTCCATCACTTTCCCTCCCCTTCTCTGTTATAGGAAATTGATGGGAAATCTCTTCTTCTGATGACCCGAAATGATGTCTTAACTGGACTTTCCCTGAAGTTGGGTCCAGCTCTGAAAATCTATGAGTATCATGTAAAGCCCCTGCAGATGCAGCATATGAAGAACACACCTCCATAATACAAGAAAACATTGGCTAGTTTTTTGGCCACAGGACAATTGTGTTTTGTTTGACCAACAATATGGAAATTCGCCACCAAATCTGAGCCAGCAGTGATATATCCTGGAGGATTCCTAAACGAGAGAGTTCACAATTCCGTAGCTCTCAATTGTCCCAAGTTATGGATCCTGGAAGAGGTTGGGGGAGTGGGTGTGTAAAAAAACATTGTAAAAAGAGGGTTGCATTTGGATGAATGTGAATAGAACATAAGGTGAGGTTTAAACTTATTATAAAAATTTCAGGAGAGAGAGAAAAAATGTTTGTAGATTTTGGTGGCTCATATTGGAAACATGTTCAGTAGCTGTTGTTCAACTACAAAAGAGAGCAAAAGAGAGCACACCCTAGAAAGCCTGTGCAATATATTTTCCTAAGGTGTTTACCCATATCTTAGAATCACTTATGAACTTATAGCTTTGACAATCTTGATAAAGCTGGATTTATTAAAAAAAAAATGTAGAAATATATAGTCATATAAAGGGGAGTCTACTGCATAGTCCAGGGCCTTTTTTTGATGGGCATTGAACTTTGTAGACCCCTCCACAAGGTCATCTCTGGGTAAGTTTCATAGGATAAAAACAGAGTGCATTCCAGTCAAGGTGAATCTTTGTCAGTGTTGTGTTATACTCTTTTTACCATCTGCGCACCCCCTACGTGCACTATATGGCCTTCACTCTAATTGGAAGGCTTTCCACAAGATTTTGGAGTGCGTTTTTTGGGAATTTGTGCCCATTCAGCCAAAAGAGCATTTGTAAGGTCAGATATTATGTTGGCTGCAAAGACCTCATGCACGACTAAAGCCCCGTACACACGCACAGATTGTTGGCTGTAAATTGTCGGCCAACGTCCGATCGGCCGATTGTAGGCTTGTTAGTACGATGCTTCCGACAACCAACTGCAAATTTTTGGCCGAAAAAAATCTGGTGTGCATGCTATAAAATTTTTGTTGGCTAACAACAGAACGGCCGATTGTTCCTCAGTCAGTACAGATTTCGGCAGACAAAAATCAGATGAGCAAGACTGGGCATGCTCAGAGAAGAAAAAACACACGAAAAGTCAACCATCACATGACATCACTTCTAAAGTTGTTTTTTGTTGGCCGACAAAAGTCCAGTGCAAGTCTAGAGCACATTTCAACCAACAAACAACACTGGACAAAAGACGGCCGATCGGTCGGCCAACAATCTGTGCGTGTGTACGAGGCTTAACATTCTAATTCATCCCAAAGGTGTTTATTTGGGTTGAGGCTTTGTTTAGACCACTTGAGTTCCTCCGCATCATCAAGCAGTAACATCAGATCAAGTCCAAATGGAGCTGGCCTTGTGCACAGGGACACAGTCATCATTAAACCAAAAACGGCCTCCTGCAAACACTTGATTCATGATTGGAAGATAACAGTTGTCTAAAATGTCTTTGTACACTGAAGCAATAAGAGTACCCATCACTGAAAACACCTAAACTCAATAATGTGTAGAAGTGTCCACATACCTTTTAACATTTAGAACATGGGTGTCCAACCTTTTGGCTTCTCAGGGCCACATTGAGTGTAGAGAAATTTTCTCGGGCCGCATATAAAATATATACTGTAGTTAAGGTATATAAGTAATAAAATGCCGCTGCGCCCTTCCCACGCCGCCTCGCCCCCCCCCCCCCCCCGCACTAATTTAGCACAACTAGAGGATGATCAAATGAAATGGAATCAGTATACAGAGGTTTAATTCTTCTGAGAGATAATAAAGGATTATTATCACACTCTAACCACCGTGACCACTTCAGTAATTTAAAGTGTTAATGGTGGTAGGAGTCAGAAACACTGCACATGCTCATCCCTCCCCCGCCCCCCCCCCCGAGGCAGCCGCTGCCTACCGTTAGTTGGAAGCTGCTGTGGCCATGTCCCCGACCTGACTTCCTTCCTCCCCAGCAACAAAAAAAATTGTCAGGGGGCAGTGGGCCTCATTGCCTGCAGTTCTGGGCCGCATGCAGCCCCCGGGCCGCAGGTTAGACATGCCTGATTTAGAACATATACCTGCTGAAAGTATTGCTTGTACTGCTGCTACATTTTTTGAATTGTCTCTGTTGGTGGCCATTGCATCTTGACCAGGAATGTGCTCCACAAAAGGCTCACTTTCATTCCTATCCCCATATTGCCAGCACTTTGTCCTTGGAGGAAGCCTTTGTCCAGTAAGGACACTGTCATCACCAATATGGCCCTGGAGCCAACAAAAACTCCAACTTCTGCTGTTCGGTGATACCAGAGTGAGCCAGTTCTCCCATGTGGTTTTGCTGCACTCAAATGCTGTGCTTTGAATGTCACCACCAAGTTAAGAAACTTGTCATTAGTTGAAAGCAGTTTCCTCATACTTCTGATGAGTTCTAAGTAGGGCTGCACGATATTGGAAAAAAAGTACATTGCGATATTTTTTTTTCAACTATATATATTGCGATATTGAAAGACCCGTCAATCCAGGCAAAAGTCAACAATTACCTTACCATTGATATTAATAATTTCACAAATAAGCAAGCTTCATTACAGGGTTAATGTTCATGCAGGGAAGGGAAGTAGTGCAGCCTTCTGATTGCACAAGGGACACCTGGGACAGCCAGGGTTAATGTTACTGTAGGGATGGGATGAGGCCTTCTTCTGATTGTATATATACTGCACTGGGAGTCCGGGACAGCCAGGGTTAATGTTACTGTTGGGATGGATGCTGGGAATGGATGGAAATCATGAAGTATTGCAGCAGGGCATGCAGGCAGCAGCACAGCCTTCTGATTGTAATTGCAGATACAGGGCAGGCCAGGGTTAATAATGGTATTGTACTCTCAGTGACAGTCAGTGTGGATTATTCACAGTCTCACTCTCGGGACTCACAGTGGTGGTAGGAGCCGGTAGAAGAACACAGCCTGAAAGTGACTCACTCGACATCCGTGCAGCCCACACGTTCAGTCTGCCGCCCTGCAGCTAGTTTTCTTCACCGGCACAGCGAACCAATCACGCCGTGAGCAGCGGCACAGCGAACCAATCACGCCGTGAGTAGCGGCACAGCGAACTAATCACGCCGTGAGCAGCGGCACAGCGAACCAATCACGCCGTGAGCAGCGGCACAGCGAACCAATCACGCCGTGAGCAGCGGCACAGCGAACCAATCACGCCGTGAGTAGCGGCACAGCGAACCAATCACGCCGTGAGCAGCGGCACAGCGAACCAATCACGCCGTGAGCAGCGGCACAGCGAACCAATCAAGCCGTGAGTAGCGGCACAGCGAACCAATCACGCTGTGAGTAGCGGCACAGCGAACTAATCACGCCGTGAACAGCGGCACGGCGAACCAATCACGCCGTGAGCAGCGGCACAGCGAACCAATCACGCCGTGAGTAGCGGCACAGCGAACCAATCACGCCGTGAGTAGCGGCACAGCGAACCAATCAGGTGTGCAGGCACGCGTGATTGGTTAGCTGTGCAGCTGCTCACGGCGCGCTGCTCACCGCTGAACGCGTGGGACGGATGTGTCGGCTGCAATCACTGTGAGTCCTCCTCCTCCCCCCGAGTCCCGACTTCTCCCTGCCTAATGCCTAAACATCATGTCTTCGGCGATGTGAATATCGCCCACACCCGCAGAACGATAGTTGATATCACATCGACTGTCGTTCAGCCTTAGTTCTAAGGACCACTTTCTTCTGCGCAGTATCCCAGTTACCTAAAATTACCAAAAAAAACACCTGCCACCCTGACTGAAAAAGTCAGTGTTTTTCTCAGTGTGAATATGAATACCTTGCCCTGCCAGACATAGTCATACCATGCACATTTGATCATTTTATTGCCAGACTCTTGACGTTGCAGCAATGTCTGATGACCCACCACTGACAAAAGTCATCTGAAGCCACCAGAGGATCATAAATAATGTGTAGAATTGCTGATTCCCTGATGCGATGTGGTGGGAAATGGAGTTTAATCAAATAAAGGTCTTTCCATTTTTCCCATACATACAATACCAATCATACACATAGAATATCCAACGATACAGTTTTTTTTCCTATATCACTTAATCCAATAAATTCGTACCACCTACAGTTCTTAGATCAGTGTTTCTCAACTCCGGTCCTCAGGGCACACTAACAGGCCAGGTTTGCAAGAAAACTGAAATACATCACAGGTGATATCATTTGCATATATTTGCATTTCCATATATCACAGGTGATATCAGTGATTGCAGTATTCTAGTCTGCATCTCCCCAAGTTAATACTTAAAATCTGGCCTGTTCGTGTGCCCTGAGGACCGGAGTTGAGAAACATTGTCTTAGATTATCAAAAGAAAATAGAAAAGAATTCTTACACCGTATAGCTTCCCTCCTAATTTATGGTCTGCTAGCTATAATATCCCTTGGGCCCCATGTTCTCTCTTTTTACACACCCCTTTTTGTATACACATAGTTTTTATTTCTTATCGTATCATTCAGCACCTTTACCCATTCCCTGTATGTTGGTGTGTAGGTGCCAACCACCTCTGTGTAATCAACTTACGAACCTGAAATAAACATCTAGTCACTGCAATCTGTATAGTGAATGATACTGTGTCCCATCCATATGGCCTAGAATACATAGCATTGGGTCTAATCCAAACCCTACCCCAAATACCGAATTTACAGTACTGATCCTTTCCTCCCAGTATGGAGATGAAGTTTAGGTGCCATCTTGTTCCATAGGCCCAAGTCTGCCAGCAGTAATATGTTTTTAGAGTATACTTATATTGCCTTAGTACAGTAATTGATCTATTCATGCCATACAATATAATTTGTTCTCAATTCTCATTATTATGTAATATTTGTAACAGGCCTATTTCATTGTATGGTTACACGTTTGCAAGGTTGTATAAGGGTCCTTTTACACGAGTGATCTGATCAGGTCCCCCTGTCAGTTTTTTAGGCGGATCTGATTGGATCCTCCATGCATCCCTATGGGGCAGCCGATGTCAGTGGAGACATGTCCGCTGACACCCGCATCCGATCCTGTCCATGAAATCCAGACGAGTGGAAACCCTATTTTCCATCTGTCCAGGGGATCGGATCGGATGAGAGCGGACAGGCGGTCCGCTCTCATCCGATTCCCCCATAGAGATGCATGGGGCTCTGACACCCCCCTCTCCGCACACAGAGCGAAGAGGGAGATGTCACCTGCCTGCTCAGCGGGATCTGTGTATCGATCCCCCCGCTGAGCAGCACGGATCCGCCTACGGAGGCGGACCGTGTGAAAGAAGCCTTTATTCTTTTTTTTTTTTTAAGTGCATCTATAGCTGAAACTTGAATTTTTCGCTTGACTAGAGTAGGGAAGGCAGACCATTTATTATGTTTGTATGGGAAATGCACAATTTTCCATTGGTCACTGGAATGGGAGAAGAGAGGAAAGAGTCCAATGGGCACACCAATTGTGGTGATAGTTGGCTAACAAGGGATTCCCCTCACTTTGGAGAGATTTCTTCTTACTTCCTGTTAGGTTCCCAGTTCAGGAAGGGAGGTGAAAAAAAAAAAAACTGATTGGAATTCCATACTGTACATTCACATCTGTCCCTGCCCTCGAGGAGCTACAACATTTAAAAGACATTTCCCATATAGTTTTTTTTCCAGAGTTGAGCTTATTCGTATATTCATCTTGTGGATCTATAGAACCCAAGGAGAACACAAGGAGTCATATTCAATATAAAATGAAAGCCTCTACTCAGAACAAATATACTTTGTGCCCAAATCCAAGTTGGGCCAATAGCACCCCATATTCTCGCCCACCTCCTTGCATATTTTTTTCTTTACTATGTTTTCCTTTAACCACTTTACCACCGGTTGCTGTCTTACGTCCAGGCCACTTTTTGCGATTCAGCGCTGTGCGACTTTAACTGACAATTGCGCGGTCGTGCGACGCTGTACCGAAACGAAATGTACGTCCTTTTTTTCCCACAAACACAGCTTTCTTTTGGTGGTATTTGATCACCTGTGCGATTTTTACTTTTTGCGCTCTAAACAAAAAAAAACGTTTATTTTGAAAAAATAACAATATTTTTAACATTTTTTTATATGAAATTCCCCCCAAAAAAAATGTAAAAATCAAAATTTTTTTAAATTTTTGGCCAATTTGTTTTCTGCCACCTATGTTTGGTAAAAAAAATCACAATAAGCGTATTTTGATTGGTTTGCACAAAAGTTATTGCGTTTACTAACTAAGGGAAAGATTTCTATCATTTTTGGTGGTTTTTTTTTTAATGCGTAATGGCGGCGATCTGCGATTTTTTTTGCGGGACTGCGACATTGCGGCGGACAGATCGGACCCTTGACTGACATTTTTTACACTTTTGGGGGTACCAGTGACATTACTGCAGTAATCAGTGCTATACATATGCACTGTTACTGTAAAAATGGCATTGGCAGGGAAGGGGTTAATTTTATTGGAGAGGGAGGGGTTAATGTATGCCTGGTGCTTACTAACATGTGTGGGGGGAGGTGACTGAGTGAGCCAGGGACAGATCGCATGTTCAGCTATGCTGAACACTGCTATCTGTCCCTGCCTGTCACTTAGGAGATCCGCCCGCTCTGTTTACACAAGCGGGCGGATCTCCAAACTAGATTCCCCGACGATCGGGGAAGAGCGGCGGCGATCGTCGCCGCTCCTCACCTGGCCCGACTCCCGCTGTGACTGAACACAGCGGGAGCGAGGCTCCGGCGGCGGGCGCGCGCCGCCCATGAGGGGCGCAGTCCAGCGACGTAGGTCTACGTCGCTGGACGATAACGAGCCACATTGCTGCAGTAGCAGCAATGTGAGCGGAGTTAAAGTGGTTAAAAAACTTTAGGGTGCTCTTGCAGTGATACCATTGGCAAGTTAGGAGTAAGCACCTTAGGTCACCTGCCTGCCTGTTTAAAGCTGAACTCCAGCCAGCTGCCCTACCCCCCCCCCCCCCTCAACTAATTGCTAAGTCCATTTTCAAAATCCCAACCTAAATGCCCCTTTTACTTACCTAAAACATCACCTGAAGGCCACTTTATATTACTTAGGTGCATTATCTAGGATCCCTTCCTGAAGCACTTTGAATCCTAATGAAGGGGGAACTTTTGAGTCGCCGAAATGCGTTGACTCTAGCCAAATGTGATTTCAGTAAAACTGATTTACTTCGAAAAGCCTAGGAATTTACTCACCCATACCCAGCAATAAAAACCCAACAGGAATTTTAATTCCCCCCCCAAAAAAAAGGTTGCGACTGCTTCCTTATATTATTGAGTATCTTACATTTCCTTTTTGTATGGATCTGTGGGCTCCTTTCCTGGACATCTTTAGATGCTAAATTATTTCTCCTGTGATATTAGCCCTTCAGTATTAAATAAGCCTGAAATCCCTGCTCCAGTTATGCATGGATTGTGCCATGTGTTCCTTTTGTATTATTTCTTTTTCCCAAATGAAATATACCGTACCTTGTTTATTAAGGTGTCTGAAGGGAGGATTGTCTTGAATAGCCCAGGTTGCTTTTAGCGATTAATCACATTTTTTTTTACCAATACAGACTGTCTGAAACAAAGGAAAAACTGCTCACATGCTGCCGAATTACTAAGGGTTTAAACAAACTCTTTGAAAAAGTGCGTTAGTTTGCACCTAGTGATAGTTGCCCGCTTATGCGCGTGGCCGTGGCAACCTACATTTTCCCACGAGGGTGCTTTGTTCCTGCTAAGGGTTGTGGTTATGGGGCTATTGCCTCCACTGTCGGCATTCTCTTGCTTTTACATTTCTGATGTTGTTTCTAGTTTTTCCTTGCTGTTTTCTGCTTGTATTGTTTATTTATCTTACGTCCTCTGACAGTCGCAGCCCTTCCATATGTTCTTCGCTATTGGGTAATGGCGCCCTCTGCAGGAGCAGGCTAGGTATTTTTCTGTATCTTCTCTGCAAAACTTCATAAATAAAATATTTACAAAAAAAAGAAAAAGTGCGTTAGCACATTGCAGTGCCATTTATTTTAAATGGCACCCCCAATGCACCAGTGCAATGCAGCCATAAGTTGCGGTGCACTGCGTCTTAAAAAAAACACTGCATTTGTTTGTTTTTTTTTGTTTTTTTGAAAACAATGAGCTGCCTTAAAGTCTAAGTGCCCGTTCACATACGAGCGACGCTACTTCGCACCGCGACCTCGGAGCGGCCGCCACGGACTTCATAACATTGAAGTCTATGGCGGTCGCCTCCTGGTCGCCCCAAAGAAGCTCCGGACCCTTTTTCTAAGTCGGAGCGACTTGTGTCGCTCCTAATAGAACAGGTTCGCAGCTTCCCTATGGGAGGCGACCTACGGTGACCTGTGAGGCGACCAGGTCGTCTCACAGGTCGCCCTAGTGTGAACCGGGACTAAGTCCACCTTTTACAGAAAAATAATACATGCACATATATTTGTTTGATTTTTAATTTTCTTTGCATAGGAACCTGCAGAGCATTGCATCCATGATCAGTGGTCGTGGATTCAAGGCCAGGCTCCTGCAGACTTCCTCCAGCTCCATGTCTGTACTAAGGTGCGAACTTTCAGTTGGAGAACTGTAGGAAGTGTCAATGGTCTAGGAGTGTTCCACATTGAAATCCATGAGTCTGTCTGCCTCGCTGGAAGATGGGACTTGTAGTACAAACATGCAAAAAATGCTGTGCTAATCATCAAGGAAACAAAATAAAATGATTAGATCATATAACTGAAAAACGGTCACACTCAATGACATAAAGCAATACCCAAAGAATCATTTATAACACACACATATAAATACAGTGAATTATGTGTCAAAAAATATAGTGACAATTAGTATAGAATATTGGTAATTGGTAGAAAACAAACAAGTGCAAAAGTTCATGAAAAATGTATTTTAAATTAAAAAATAAAAAGAAATGTCCTAAAAGTAAATTCCAAAAAATAAAAAAAGAAGGATCCATAGAAACATGCAAAAGGAGAGAGTCCAGCTTCCCAAAAAATCTCCATGGATCAACACCAATCAGTAAATGGCTGCTTACCAGAACAAATTATCCTCCAATTCAACTGAAAAGTCAAATGAGTCTTAGGGATAAATCTCCCAAACCCCTGCGCATGGATACTGTGAGTCCCCGTGTTCTTCTAGTTAGGCTATCACTCCCGGTGTACACATGCATATAAAATATGGCTGACTCATAGTGTAATACTATGTACAATTGTTCATTTAAAGGAGCAAATGCACTTACATGGTCCATGTTAAAATCAAGTCTAACGAAAAAGAAGCTGCAGCGGTGGCCATAAAAACTGAACACCGGAAAAAACGGCGTAGTAGCGCAGTGACGTCACGTTTGTTACCACCCAATGCGTTTAGTCATACGTTTGACGTCAGAAGCTGGACTCTCTCCTTTTGCATGTTTCTCTGGATCCTCCTTTTTTTCCTTTTTTTGGATATCACTTTTGGGACATTTATTTTTATTTTTGAATTTAACATATATATTTTCATGAACTTTTGCACTTGTTTGTTTTTTTACCAATTATCAATATGCTATTCTTATTGTCACTATATTTTTTTGACCCATCATGCATTGTATTTATGAATGATTCTTCTATATAGGATCACAGGTCTCTGTGTTCATTTCACAAGTTCCTTTCCCATACAGTTAGAAAACACTCCCCTAGGCTCACACTTAACCCCTTTAATCACCCCTAGTTTAACCCCTTCCCTACCAGTGTCATTATTACAGTAACAGTGCATATTTTTAGCACTGATTACTGTAGTAATGTCAATGGTCCCCCCAAAAGTGTCAAAATCGTCAGTTAGGGCTCCAATCTGTCCGCTGCAATGCCGCAGTCCCACTAAAAATCACAGATCGCCACCGGTACTAGTAAAATAAAAATGACATAAATCTCTCCCCTAGTTTGTAGATGCAATACCTTTTGCGCAAACCAATCAAAATACGCTTTTTGGGAATTTTTTTTTACCAGAAATATGTAGCAGAATACAAATTGGCCTGAAAGGATGAAAAATGTGATTTTTAAATTTTTTTTTGGGGGGGGGGGGGATGTTATATCGCAGAAAGTGAAAAAAATATATTTTTTTTTTCAGAATTGTCGCTTTTTTTGTTTATAGCGCAAAAAATAAAAATCTCACAGGTGATCAAATACCACCAAAAGAAAGCTCTATTTGTGGGAAGAAAAGGACATCAGTTTTATTTAGGTTCAGCGTCGCACGACGGCGCAATAATTTGTTAAAATAACGCAGTGCTGAATCACAAAGAATTGCCTGGTCATTAAGGGGGTAAATCCTTCTGGTCCAGAACTGGTTAATGGAAATGATGACATTGGGATAGTGAAAATATAATTTAACTTATTTTATAGCTTGTTTATTAAAGAGCTACTCATATTTATGATAGATAGATAGATAGATAGATAGATAGATAGATAGATAGATAGATAGATAGATAGATAGATAGATAGATAGATATTCCTTGAAACTGGCACATATGGATATTTTTAGCAGCTCTTAAAAGTCCACTAAAAATGAATATTTCGGGGTGGGTGCCGGTGGTAGAATCACTCACAGGCTTCCTTTACCATTCGGGGACTATAACAACAAGATCTCAGTACCTACAATTCTAGATCTGCTTGCTGCTTCCATTACTTTGGTGTGGCGCACGCCATGAATGTAGTGGGAGGAGTCTGCTGGTGTAGGTGGAGCTAATAGTTCTGATGTGGAGATCTCATTGGAATGTCCAAGAGCTATAAGAGGGACAGTCGGTGATCCAAACTGCTGAGATGCACCCATAGCTGATTTCATTTATATGGAGCAGACTGACCTATTCAGTGGGATGTATTTTAAGTACAAGTTACCTTTTTTGCTGTAAAATAATATTAGAAATGAAAAGTTATTTTATTAAATTTTGGTGACAATCAATGGAATAAAGTTGAACTTTCTAAGTGTAGGACCAGAACACAATGGTGCTTCTCAACTTGTTGGTGCTGAAACCCTCACAGGAAATATAGATGTATTTTATTACCAGACAAGATTGCATGAGAGACGATTGCTGATGCTTGTCAGTGCTCCGAAATGTACAATAAACATTTATAACATCTCAGTACGCTGTGTGTGATCTCTACGTGTCCATTGATGTTTCTGTGGCTTCATTCATTCTCTACCTGTAGGAGGTATCCTCCTTGTTTTGCATGTAGAATGTATCTACAGGAATGGCCAAAAATATTGGCACCTCTGTATTTCAGTCAAATAATGCACCACTTCGCCCAAAAAATTGTTTCAATTTCAAATGTTTAGGCATTCTCATGTTTTCTTTCGTATGTATTGGTATGACACAAAAAAGTGGTGAAGCAAAAATCCAAATCTGACACATTACAGTCAAAACTCCGAAAATGGACTGGACAAAATTATTGGAACCCTCAATTTAATAACTTAAAGCGGAGTTCCACTCTAAAAAATTTTTTTAGATAAAAATACCCCCGGCACAATCAGGGCTAGTACATTTAAGCAACAATAGCCTCTGAACTGTCCCCTGTTTCAATTACCTTTTAGAAGCAATACTTACCTTGAAAATGTCCTGTCCAGCGCTGCCATCTCAGGTGTGGGCAGCTGAAGCCGGAGCCTCTTCGGTGTCCTCTTCAGTGACATCAGAGTCCCAGAATGCCCTGCACCAGCCCTGCTCATCACTTCCGATGCAGGCGCGTCATCCCTGCACAGCTCCTGGGCATGTCCAAAAGCTGTTCAGCAGGGAATGACGCGCCTGCACTGGAAGTGACGAGCGGGGCCGGTGCAGGTGCATTGGCTCCTGGGATCGATGACGTTCATCTCCCAGAAGTCAATGCAAGGAGGAAGTGATGTCGGCGGCCGTGTCCGCAGAGGGAGGAAGAGGAAGGAAGGTAAGTATATTTTCTTTAAAAACAAGGTAACTGAACAAAAAAAAATTGTAATCATCCAATTAGATGGGGAAAAGTTCATTTTGAGGGTGGAACTTATACTGCAGCAGGCAGCCCCTCCTGTGCGAACCAACGTAGGTATACGTCGGTCGTGCGCCTGCAGCTAGGGGGTGAGCGCACGCCCCCACTCGGCAGCGGGAACTTGGATGCATGGGGCAGACGGCTCTGATTGCCACCTGACACCCGCAATCATTCCCCGCTGAGAGAGGACAGTCAGCTGTTGTAAAGCCGTTCTCTCTGGAATGATTACAGAGTGCCTGTGCTCCTTCTATATATATATATATATATATATATATATATATATATAAACCTTTTTTTTCTTTTTTTTCATCTTCAGCCATTGTAGGAGCATGGTAAACACAACTATATGTTTGTAAAGCCCCGTACACACGATCAGATTATGGAACTATCTGTCGTCCGTTTTTTGTGGCATGCTAGTCTGATGTGGAAAGTGAAGAGGTTATTTTCATACGAATTTTCCCGTACGACAGAATTCTACTTCAGAAGTGATGTCATGTGTTGGATTGCTTTGTATGTGTTCTTTCGTCTCTGAGCATGCCTAGTCTTGCTCTTAAGATTTTTTTCCGTCGAAATCTGTACTAATGAGACGAAAATCGGACGTTGTATTACGGACGACAAAAATTATATAGCCTTCACATCAGGATTTGCTTTCGACAGCCGAAAAGTCGGAGTCGGCTGTCGAAAGCACCATACAAACAATCCGAAAATCGGCAGATCGGTCGTTGGACGAATTCTCCCTTCAGATTTTCTTATCGTGTGTACGGGCCTTTAGTTATTGTTTCTGGGCTTCAGGCATCTAGCACTGTTTTGGGACTCTTGCCTTTGAACTTCTTCTGGCAGAAACTCACCTGGTTATGGAACGAAAGTGGAGCGTTTATTTTTTGGCAGCGAGCTGTAAGGCTGCTTTTTCTGTGCTGTGTCTAATAAAATGAATCTATCCAAAAAAAAAAAAATCTTTCTTCCTAAACAAATAAAGTGCAATTAAGGTGAATGCAATCATTTGAATATTTTATTTTTGGTAGTAGTAAATCACACTGGTCAGCAGACACTTCCTTTACTCCTGCAAAAATTATAACTTAGATGGAATTCTTCTTCGGACACTGCCAGCGATATTTCCATAGGGCTTGTCTGAGGGCAGCAAGATCTGTTTAAAAAAATAAAATTAAAATTATTATTTTTTCTGCGCAAACAAAATAAAAATCTGGAACAGCAAGTAAGTAAAACCCTGAAAGCTACATCAAAAAATTATAATTAAAAAAAATGTTACATTTCTAACCACAGGAGTATTGAGATTTGAGATGATTACCTCATCCTGGTTGTTTAGGCCAAATTTGCTCATGTCAATATTAAAATAATGCTTGTTTGGTAAAATAACTTCAATCTCTTCAATCTGAAAAAAAAAATTATACTACTGTCAGCAATGTACAATTGAGAGTAAATACAAATAACAGATTTGGCTACTTGAGATATATTGGTTCTATTTTTTTTCTCTAAGGGAAACAAAACATTTTTATCCGTTCTCTGCAATGTCCTTTTCTTTAAAATTCTATTAATTGCATTGAAAAAGCAGAAGTAATGGCCACGAGGTGCTTTATCTCAAAAAAGGAACTATTGGTGTTATGGTCACTGTAAACAGGATAAATGATTATGGTAACCACTTGAGTACCAGCTTGTAATACTTCTTCATTTCCAGGCCATGTGATAGTTTGACTAACAATTATTCCATTATGCAACACTGTACACAAATTACCAATTTAAGACTGGAAGGATTTGCCCCCTTAATGACCAGGCCCTATTTAGCGATTCGGCACTGCGTTACTTTAACGGACAATTGCGCGGTCGTGCGACGCTGTACCCAAATACATTTTTTTTTTACCACAAATAGAACTTTCTTTTGGTGGTATTTGATCACCTGTGCGATTTTTATTCTTTGCGCTATAAACAAAAAAAGAGTGACAATTTTCAAAAAAAAAAAAAATGTAAAAATCAAAATGTTTTTAACATTTTAGGTCAATTTGTTTTCTGCTACATATTTTTGGTAAAAAAAATTGCAATAAGCGTATTTTGATTGTTTTGCGCAAAAGTTATCGTGTCTACTATCTACAGGAAAGATTTATATCATTTTTATAGTTTTTTTGTTTTTTTACTAGTAATGGCTGCGATCTGCGTTTTTTTGCGGGACTGCGACATTGCGGCGGACAGATCGGACACCTAACTGACATTTTTTACACTTTTGGGGGTACCAGTGACTTCTCCCTGGAATGATCACAGAGCCCCTGTGATCCTTCTATATAGGATCACATGTCTCTATGGTCATTTCAGAAGCCACGCCCCCCCACAGTTGGAATCATTTCCCTAGGCTCACATTTAACCCCTTGATCACCCACAGGGTTAACCCCTTCCCTGCCAGTGTCATTATTACAGTAACAGTGCATATTTATAGCACTGATCACTGTAGTAATGTCACTGGTTCTCCCAAAAGTGTCAAAAATGTCAGTCAGGGGTCCGATCTGTCCGCCGCAATGTCGCAGTCCCGCAAAAGAAATCGCAGATCGCCACCATTTCTAGTTAAAAAAAAACAATAAAAATGACAAAAATCTTTCCCGTAGTTAGTAAACACAATAACTTTTGCGCAAACCAATCAAAATACGCTAATTGCAATTTTTTTTACCAAAAATATGTAGCAGAAAACAAATTGGACTAAAATGTTAAAAAATTTTGATTTTTACATTATTTTTTGAGAATTTCATATAAAAAAAATGTGAAAAATATTGTTATTTTTTTAAAATTGACGCTCTTTTTTTGTTTATAGCGCAAAAAATAAAAATCGCACAGGTGATCAAATACCACCAAAAGAAAGCTCTGTTTGTAGGAAAAAAGGGACATCAATTTCGTTTGGGTACAGCTTAGCACGACTGCGCAATTGTCCGTTAAAATCACGCAGTACCGAATCGTAAAATAGTGGCTGGTCTTTGAGCAGCCAAATCTTCCGGGCTTAAGTGGTTGAATAGCATAGGGAATGATTCAAATCCCAGTCCTGTTCTGCTGTTCAGGGCTCCATTGGAGAAATATTTACTCGCTTTTCAATCTCCACATACAGAACTGAACCTTTTTTTGTTAGAGTAGAGGAAGCGACAATTCATGCACAATGGGCGTTTGCTAACTTTCTTAAACCTCTTTTCCTCCTGGCAGAAAAAAAAATGGTCGAAACTTGTAAACTCATGTAGCGTGTTTAGGTGCGTCAAGCACTTGGGCGGCAATTCATTTAATTGGTCAGAATAATAATTTATTCTGGCCATTGAAATGAAAAAACTCTAAATGTGCCTAATGCGTAGGCGCGTCAAACTTTTTTTCTTCCAAAAGTCTGCTGCTTCTGGACTGGCTGTGGAGTTTTTTTTTTTTTTTGTGTCTCTAAACACCCCTGCTTCTAAACTCCTCTATGTGCATAGACACATAAGCTAACATGCAAGGGCGTTATTGGCAGGAAAGAAATGCCAGTAAGCAAGAAAGTTATTTTATAATTTATAAAAAAAAAACAAAAATATTTTAATATTAATTTAAAATGTATAAATTCATTTTTAATTTATAAAAAAAAATGCCAATAATAATTTAAAATGTATAAGTTAATTTATAATTTATAAAAAAAAAAAAAAAACCCCAATAATATTTTAATATTAATTTATATTTTTTTATTGCTGTCTGTGACCCTGTTGCAGATACAGTTGGATAGAGTCGGCAATGGTTAAAACTGTTGCCAGTGTTTTATTTTACCATCTGTGTCTTTACTTCCTGTCTTGGAGGCTCAAAAGGAAGTGAGAGAATATATTTCCAATGTAAGGGGAAATCTCTCTTGGGAAACCGTCACCAGAACTGGTGTCCCCATTGGAAGATTTCTCCTTTATTCCCATTCTGGTCCAAAATTTTGAATTTTTCCCTATACTTTCATTCCCAGTGATATTGGAGATCAGGACAATTGGAGAAGGTGCATTTCCCTAATGGAGACAAAGACAACAATAAAAACTTGAAAGTGGTTAAAAGTGGTTCTAACCCTTCCCCCCTCTCTAACCCTAACTTTTCACCATTCCATCCAAAAAAAAGTAATTTGTGGAAGGGGTTCTATGCGTTTTACTGCCCTGTCCGCTTTATTATACAATATATGAGGTAAGGCGTGGTTATGAGAGGGGTGGAGCATATTTGTCATGCTTTTTCGTTCTGAAAAGTTGTCGGGGGTAAACATTATTTTTTAACTTTTGGACAGATGAGAATACCTCTGGAATCCGGCTGAGACCCAACACTTGGATGTCATAAAGAGTTTTCTGGACGGATGGAGAGTATTCTCCTTTGTCATAAGGTCCAGCAAATATATCCATGATTATTTCCTTCATAATTTGCCTTAAGAAAAAAAATATCACACAGGATTTTAAGCTAATTACATTAATTACATTAGTCATGTGATCTTTGTCGAAGGTGAGATTTAACTTTGGAGTGGTTGATCCTCTCCTTTAGCAAAGATCATGTCTTAAATGTGGCCTAGAATTTTGGCCATGCAACCGGCACTGAAAGGAGACTGGAGCAGTATATTCTCCAAGAAGGAGACATATTTCAGCTGTGCCATTATTTACCCAGCCCAGCAGCATCTCAGTTACTAATTACATTCAAATACACAAACTCCTACACATACAGTGGCAAGAAAAAGTATGTGAACCACTTGGATGTAGCTGGTTTTCTGCAGTAATTTGGCATTAAATTTGATTCTGATCCTCATCGAATTCACAACAATAGATACTGTGCTTAACCTGATACCACATAAACCTGATACCACATAAACAATTCTAATTTCTCATGTCTTCATTAAACTCACACATTAAACATTCACAGTTGGAGGAAAAAGTAGGATTAAGCCCCGAAAAGGGTGAAACCTGTCTAAGGAGTTCTCTATAGGTGGAGAACATAAGCTGAAGCCATCTTTCACCCATCTCATTCATATTTATGCAACAGGATATCTGTGTCTGAGTGCAGACTGGAGCCTAACAAGCCAATTCTGTCTGACTTGCACCATTCTTTTCACATGCTGATCCAACAGACACAGGTTTGGAGGGCATTTGAGTGGTACTATTTTCATTGTTTTGGCCTATATTTTAAGATCGCTGTTTATAAGAAGCATCAGCTGATGTCAACCATGCCTCTCAAAAAGGGGCTCTCTGAAAACATTTGATCAGGAGTACATGATCTGCATAAGGTTGGAAAGGGATACAAACCAATCTCAGAGTGGTTAGGCATCCATCAGTTGACAGTTAGACAAACTGTCTATAGATGAAGACAGTTTAGTACTGTGGCTACTTGTACTTTTCCTTGAATAGGGCATCCAGCAGAGATGACTCCCGAGGCACAATGCAGAATCTTTAAAGCAGAGTTCCACCCATTTTTTTTTTTTTTTTAATGTACAATCATTCTCATGCCCATCTGCAATGCTATTCTAAATGGCAATTTATTTATTTATTTTTTTCAAAATGCCTTCTTTGCCATTTCTTTATGCAGCACTTTTGGTTCCTAGGCAGTGTCAGTGAACTACAGATAACTGTCATCTATGACACGAGTCCATGGGAATCACCTAATGCTGATATCTTGCATGATTTCCAGACCAGAAATGAAGTGATGGGGAGGAGTTAAGCGCCATTTTGTCCTCTGGATTGTCCTCCGATTGACAAGTTGCCATAACGATGGAGTGGGAACTTCTGACAAGTACATATGACGGGTCTCTCGACTGGTATTAACCCCAATGGCACAGAAAGATTACCGCTGTGGGGGTAGGGGGGATTAGATGGCAGACAATTTCAACCAAAACCTCAGCCAGTAGCACAAGGGACACTTCACATTGATGGTAAGTACCGTCCCTTGTGCTGATTTATTATTTTATTTTAACTAAACTTGTGTTTTATACAACAAAAAGCAGGGAAAGGGCATCTGTGATTATTCTATGAATTTATATTACTAAACCTCCTTTCTACAATCTTCTGTAGGAACATTAAGCAAATTCTGTGCGCTGGTCATGTAAGTCTCTTTACGCACCATTTAGAATCAAAGTTAACCCCTTGATTGGTGTTGTATCTCCACTTGCAGTTGACCACAGTGGAAAAGCAGCGGTCTTTCACATCTTGGAGTGTTGTGAACTGATCCTTTAAAAACCCTTCAAACCCGGACTGTGTTGTCTTCAAGACTCGAAGTTCTTTGATCCCAGAGTGAATCACTGGCTGACCTATACAAGCCGGACAAAACAATGCAGAAAAAAGAACATAAAGACAAATCTTTGGTTGGTAATAAAGATGGTATTAATACATACAGCGGGTATAGAAAAGAACCACAACCTTTAAAATAATCCCTAATGGTTGCTTGGCAGCATGAAACTAAGACAGGTACAGTTTTTGTTTTATCCAGCTGTATTTACTAGTGCAACTTATAACATCCAAGTAAAAGATAAAACATCAATTAAAAAAAAAAATCAAAAACAGAATAATTGAGTTGGAAGAAGGATCACCCCCCCCCCCTCTAAAAATGACTTGCAAGCTCAATCAGGTGTAGCTAATCACCTTTTCAAGGACATTTCACTTTCAACTTTGATCAGCTGTGGTCATATTGATTAGTTTAGCATGAAAAGATCTTTCCTGGAGCATTTCAGTCCCTGGTAGTGCAACTGAAGCAAACAATAAACTATGGGTGGCAAAGCACTGTCACCGGGATCTCCGGGATAAAGTTGTGGACAGGCACAAGTCAGGAGATGGATACTAAAAAACTCAACGGCTTTATCACTTCTTAGAAGCACAGCAAAGTCTATTATTAAGAAGTGTAAGGTATTTGGTACAACACAGACCCTCTTTGGATCAGGACGTCACTCAACACTTGATGAAAGAGCCAGGTGGAAACTGATCAGAGAGGCTCCCAAGAGACCTACAGCAACTCTGAAGTAGTTGCAGGAATTTATGACAAAGAGTGGTCATTGTGTGCATGAGACAACATGAGACAACAATATCACAAATTCTTCACAAATGTGGCTTGTATGGGAGGGTTGCAAAAAGAAAGCCACTCCATAAGAAAGGCCGCATGCAATCACAACTGAGCTTTGCCAAAACACACCTTGAATATTCTGAGGCCACATTGAAAAAGGTGTTATGGTCAGATGAGACTAAAATTGAATTATTTGGCCTCAACACCAAACGATCTGTCTGGAGGAAATCCTATACAGCTCACTATCCAAATAACACCATTCCTACAGTAAAGCATGGAGGTGGGTAATATCCTGTTATTGGGGTGTTTCTCTGCAGCAGGGACTGGAGCACTTGTCAGGATAGAAGGAAAATGGATGGGGCAAAATCTGCTGGCAGAAAATTGTCAATGGAAAGAAGGTTTACCTTCAAACATGACAATGACCCAAAACACACAGAAAAAAAATAACTACACAGTAGTTGAAGGAGAAAAAGGTGAATGTCCTTGCATGGCCTAATCAGAGCCCAGCCTTAAACCCCATTAAAAATCTGTGGAATGACTTGAAGACTGCAGTCCACAAACAGTCACCATAAAATGTAACTAAACGTGAGCAATTCTGCAAAGGAGAGTGGGCAAATATTGCAAAGCCTGGATGTGCAAAGTTAATAGAGACATATCCCAACAGACTAAAGGCTGTATTTAAAGCATAAGGTGGTTCAACAAAATACTGACATAAGGGGGTGATCCTTTTTCCAACTCACAGTGATTCTTTTTTTGAAGTTTTTTTTTATCCGGACATTTTTGTGTTATATCTTTCACTTGGATGTTAAAGGTTGAGTAAATTAACCACTTACCGACCGACCGCCGATTTACGTTGGTCGTTTGAAGCTAAATACCGGGGTTATGGCAGCAGATAGCTGCCATAACCCAGTATTTTTGAAAATGGCGGGCGATCGGCTTTCAGGTAAGGGTGGTCCCAGTAGCGGATCTTACGGTGCACCGGAAGAGGTAACCCACCTCCCGTCGCATCCCGATCCTTTTCCCCGCTTACCAGACCCGCCGGCAGCGGGGAAAACAATCCGGTCCCGGATCCTCTTAGACATGAAGATGGCCCTCACTCGACTCTATGGTCTTGGAGGGCCGGAGCAACGTCAAACGTCGTTGCCTAGCAACCGGCTTAAAGAGCCGATTTTTTTTTAACAATTTTTTATTCTTTTTTAGTGTACATGTGAGATCTGAGGACTTTTTGACCCCAGATCTCACAATAAAGAGGACCTGTCATGGCTATTTCTATTACAAGGAATGTTTACATTCCTTGTAATAGGAATAAAAATGATCAATTTTTATTTTTTTTTTAAAACTGTGTAAAAATAAAAAAAAATAATAAAATAAATAGGAAAAAAAAAACACCCTGTCCCCATTAGCTCGCACGCAGAAGCGAATGCATACGGAAGTCCCGCCCACATATGTAAACTGTATTCAAACCACACATGTGAGGAATCGCCGCGATTGTTAGAGTGAGAGCAATAATATGAGCCCTAGACCTCCTCTGTAACTCTAAGATGGTAACCTGTAGAAATTTTTAAAGTGTCGCTTATGGGATTTTTAAGCACCAACGTTTTTTTTGCCATTCCGTGAGCGTGCACAATTTTAAAGCATGACATGTTGGGTATCTATTTACTCGGCGTAACATTCTCTTTCACATTATGGAAAAAATTGGCCTAACTTCACTGTTTTCATTTTTAATTAAAAAAAGTGATTTTTTTTTCAAAAAAAATTGCGTTTGGAAGACCGCTGCGTAAATACGGTGTCATAAAAAATATTGCAACGATCTCCATTTTATTCTCTAGGGTCTCTGCTAAAAAAAAATATATATATATATAATGTTTGGGGGTTCTAAGTAATTTTCTAGCAAAATAAACAGATTTTCTCTATCGCTCATTGACAGACGTAGTCCTCGGTGATACAGCACCTTCGGGTTATGTTGCCTCCACAGGAGCAGGACTAGACAGGAAATAAAAATGCTCTGGCCACACCCCAGGGGCAGTCCCCGAGGGTATATCCTCTCTCTCTCCGCCACAGCAAATCAGTTTTTTTCTGTCTAGTCAGGAGTAAGGGCCTAGATACCTTGCTGGGATCTTCGGTCCTGGCAAGATTTTTTTCTTAAAAAGATTTTTTAGACAGCTTTTTTCTCCAGTGTTCCTGTGAGATCTTCAAGCAAGAAAGCTGAACTGGGCGACGGGCTGGATGTTGAGATCCGGTGGTCACCCCAGTTCAGCCTACGAGCGCGTGCAGGCCATAGCTCCGCGCTGGGTCGGCCGCGACATAGTCCCACTGGGGGACTGACCCCGCGAGTTAAACGTCTCGCTGAAACGCCAAGGACCATGAGTCACGGCGTCTGTATTGGTCGACAGCCCTCCCGCCCCGGTGGAGAGGGGTACTGTCAGGAGTTGGTGCCCGTCTGGTTCCGGTATGGTGAGTAGTATGTTCCCCCTTTTCCCCTGACGGGTCTTGTGGTGAACGCGAGCCCCTCTCTGTATGGTAAGATAGAGTCCCCCTCTATCCTATAACATGGCACAGATCCCCCTACTTTGAGTGTGATTTTATGTGCAAAAAGCCAGGAGGCTTGGTTTGGGAGCTAACAATCTAATTGTATACATGTTAAAAAGATTGTAATCAGTGGCAGTATGGGAATCTTACTGTGATAATAATAAAGTACCTACCAGTCAGAAGCCACGGACATGTAGACTGCCTTCCTAGTCAAATCTCCAGCAATAGCAGGCCTTCCGAACGGCCATGCGGTCCGCCAGGGCCGGTACCGCCAACCACGCCAAATCCCCATGCAGAGAAGGTGTTGTGTGCTCTGCAGCACGCCGCTATTCGGTACAGGCCGCCGCCATTTTTTTTGCTGGATCGCACAAGCCGCCATTTTGGCGTAGCCTCGTGTCTCCAGCATGGGGGCGGCCATGTTTGAGGTGATCCAAACACCTCGTGGAGCTAGGGGAGGCGCCGGAAGGCGTGCAGAGGGGCGGAGCCGCCTCCTTTCTTCCTGGGCAGCCAGCCAAAAGACTTCCTGTTTGTGAAGACAGCGCTTTAACCTGTTGCAGTTAAACTCTGAGCATCAAGTGGTGAGCCTGGGGGTCTATCTCTCTCTCTCTCGATCGATAGGGATCCCTAGCAGGTAACACTAAGGGGCTTTTGTGGAGCTGGGGGTCTGAAAAAAAAAAAAAAAAAGTTTTTTTATTGAATTGTATTATCCGGGAAGTTACTGGAATAATCATGGACCCTGCCACACAAATTCCCCCACCTGTTTCCCTCGAGGGGGCCACGGGACCCGCCGGTGCACAGAGTATGGATGCATTTACAGCAGTTTTGGAGTCTTTGGTGGCTCGGGTGGAGGCAGCCTGTCAGGGACGGGGGTCAAGGAAGCGACCCCCGCCTACCCCTATATTATCTGACACCTCTGACTCAGATTCAGAGATGGTCACTGCAGCTGCAGGTCCCTCTGCAAGGGCTGTTACCTCAGGTAAAGCTCCCTCAGACAGTGAGGAGGACGTTCCTTCTCCCGCTATAATTCAGGAAGAAGCATTGGTGGACGCACTAGTTGTGGCAGTGCGGGAAACCTTAAGACTTGAGGTTTTACCGGCAGAGGCAACTGAAACAGAGATTCCCTTTGGTACTAACAAGCCCATCAAAACGGTGAAGGTTTTTCCTGTACCCAAGTGTTTTGGTAATAAAATTAAAGGAGAATGGGAGCATTCTAAGCGTACCTTTACGATTTCCAAGCATATTGCTAGACGCTATCCATTTGAGGAATCCTTCATTAAGAAATGGACGGTACCACCAGTGGTGGATCCACCTATTTCCAGGCTGAATAAAGCCACGGTTATCCCAGTGGAGGACACTTCGTCCTTTAAGGATCCGGTGGATCGAAAGATGGAAGCGGAGTCCCGCACTATCTTCTCCCTGATAGGGTCAGCATTTAGACCAGTAATTGTTATTGGTCTTGTTTCCCAGACACTAACGGAATGGGCGAGATTGGTACGCCAAGACCTAAGGGGAAAATATATCCCCCAGGGAACATCTGATTTGATGGAACAGATTATACAAGGGCTACAGTTTGTCTGTGACGCAGCCTTGGATGCTACCCCCCTATTAGGGCATGTATCTATGTCAGCGGTAATCCTCAGACGTGTGCTGTGGTTAAAATGCTGGTCAGCTGACCTAGGTTCCAAAAAGACCTTGACGAATCTCCCCTTTCAGGGGAATCGTCTATTTGGGGCCACCCTAGATGAAATTATTAAGGATGCCACTGGGGGCAAGAGCACTTTCTTGCCACAGGCTGCTAAAGCTAAGGGACCTCGCAACAAGCGAGGACCTTTCTTTACCGCCCATAAAGGGTTCGTACGCCCGGCTGGAACAAGCGGGAAAGGCAAGACTCCTCCAGGAGGGTTTAAGAAAGGCTGGTCGGACAAACAGAGGACCGACTCAGCCAAACCCGAAGCAAAGGATTACACAGCCTGAAGGTGCGCCCCCACCCGGGTTGAGGGTGGGGGGACGTTTTCACCGGTATTCAGGACATTAGATCGAGCATCGACTACTACTACCGGTGCGATTCTTCCCTTCCAACATTTAAGTACTACAGGGAGCGGTAGTCACCGTTCCCTGAATAGATCTTTTCCTTTACCTTTTCCTAAGATTAGTCTCTATTCCCCACAGGAATCGGATCTGGTTGACCAGACAGACCAAGAAGCCTCTAGCCGGGTGACTTCGGTCCCTGAGGTTCAACCAGAAAAGATCACCCTTCCTGATAGGAATCAGGTATCTGATAAATGTGTGGGAAGAGAAAACGACCAGACTTTCTCGGATGGTCGGGCCAGATAGCTCTAGGGACGCCTGGTTCAGATCCAGTCAGCGCCAGTGGTCCTAGAAATTCTAGGCTGGCCTCGTCAAGCCGGCCTGGCCCACTTGGACATGCTAGTCGCAGACGTTCCGTGGGAACTTCGTCTCAGGGAATGTCTGTGGTCTCAAGGACCAATTTACCATCGTGCTTTACAGTCGCTGGTTTTAATGGCCTGGCCATTGAGACCCAAGTACTGAAGGACAGAGGGTTGTCAGCTTCAGTCATTCCTACCCTTATTAAAGCAAGGAAAGCGACTTCCAGCAAGGTCTATTATCACACATGGAAGACTTATATTGCGTGGTGCGAATCTTTAGGATTTCCTCCACGTACCTATTCGGTGACTCGAATATTGGCTTTTTTGCAAAAAGGGGTTGAGCAGAAACTAACCTTGAGCACCATCAAGGGTCAAGTTTCAGCATTAGCAATCTTCTTTCAGAAACCTTTAGCTACCAAGTACTTGGTGCGGAATTTCATCCAGGGGGTGCGGCACCTGGCTCCACCAGTCCGCGTGCCCTTACCGCCCTGGGATCTTAATTTAGTTTTGTCGGTTCTACAGAAACCTCCCTTTGAAAACATCAGGGAGATTCCCTTGCTTACTTTATCCCAGAAGGTGGCCTTCTTTGTGGCTATCACTTCTGCCCGCAGGGTGTCAGAACTGGCTGCATTATCATGCCAGTCCCCATACCTAGTGATTCATAGGGATAAGGTAGTACTTCATCCTAAGCCATCCTTTCTTCCTAAGGTGGTTTCAGATTTTCATCTGAATGAAGATATTGTACTACCTTCCTTGTGTCCTCAGCCCAATCATCATCGGGAACATGCGTTGCATTCCTTGGATGTGGTTCGGGCAATCAGGGTATACCTGAAAGCTACGGAATCATTCCGTAAGACGGATTCACTTTTTGTGATCACGGATGGCCCCAGAAAGGGGTTGCCTGCATCTGCCGCGACTATTGCCAAATGGATTAGACAGACGGTGGTACAGGCTTATTCCTTTAAGGGTCAGAGTCCTCCGTTCCCTGTTAGGGCGCACTCCACTCGAGCGCTCAGTACTTCCTGGGCCTTTCGCCATCAGGCGTCAGTGGTCCAGGTATGTAAGGCGGCCACCTGGTCGTCGGTACATACCTTTACAAAATTTTATAAAATTGATGTGACGGCATCGGCGGATGCCTCATTTGGCCGCAAGGTTTTGCAGGCCGCAATTTGAGGAGACCGGTGGTCTACCTCGAGGGTTTTTTTCTGTTTGAAAAATTTCTTTTTGTTGAGTCTCATCATTAAGGATGAGCATTGTAAACTTCTAGTTGGCACCGGTTGGACCTTCTAGATTGGGATTTGATTTCCATTTTCCCACCCCTCATTTGTGATACTGCTCTGGGACTTCCCGAAGGTGCTGTATCACAGAGGACTACGTCTGTCAATGAGCGATAGAGAAAAATGGATTTTTGTAAAATCTTACCGTAAAATCCTTTTCTCTTAGCTCATTGACAGACGTAGTCCCCGCCCCTCTGTTTTTGAGTTGGGTTGGGTTAAATTCTCTAAGCACTGCTTTTGTGACATAACTGATTTGCTGTGGCGGAGAGAGAGAGGATATACCCTCGGGGACTGCCCCTGGGGTGTGGCCAGAGCATTTTTATTTCCTGTCTAGTCCTGCTCCTGTGGAGGCAACATAACCCGAAGGTGCTGTATCACCGAGGACTACGTCTGTCAATGAGCTAAGAGAAAAGGATTTTACGGTAAGATTTTACAAAAATCCATTTTTTGCTTGTAAACACCAAGTGTCAAAAATAGGCTTGGTCTTAAAGTGGTTAAGTAAAGGGGACATGTCATCCCAATGAAGCTAATATTTTAGCAATAGTTGTGCGCGTTCCCCAACAAGAAGTTCAGGGAAGCAGCACACGGCAGCCAATGGATGCAGGAGGGACAAAAATCAATTACTAATGGTTTTCATAATGTCTAGTAAGGAATTGTTTACTTTAATGAAGCTGCAAATTATTAGTAGGTTGTTAAAAGAAAATTACCTTTCGTACTACTTTAATGAGGTTGTATATTAATAAAAAATGTATTTGATATACAGCTAGAATGTGTGCCTGAATCTGGTTTGACATCAGTCCCCTACCATCATCTACTCAACAGCAAATAACCGGGGAGAGAGCAGGGCAGCACTAGGGCCCAATCAGGTTCTAGCAGAAATAGTAGAGTGAACAAAGTTGGTGACTTATCAGTATGTTGCTTCTCTTGCATTGTCCAAGTAACAGGAGGGGGGTACAGAGGTGATACCGATATAGCAGACCTTCTACCTAGTTAAATAGACTTACCTTACACCTGGATTCAGAACTGGAAAAGGTGACATCACAGTCCTTCCTGCAAAATTCAGGGCAAGACTCTAGAACAGTGTCCTTGCAACATCTCATGAGATACATGATCCTCAGCATTTTCAAGATCTCGGCGGAAGGACTGTTACATCACTCTCACATAGACACTGCTGGAAATGGGTATATTTTGTAACTTTCCCAACAGATGCTTTTTTAGATGTGGAATGCAGTGTTTTTATATTGCGTGAGGTGGGCAACTTTAGTGACTACACTATCCTGGCTGGCCTGGCAGAGTTATTTCAATGGCAAAGGTAGCTGGACAGACCTACAAACTACAAATCCCCTGATATATACAGTAAAACAATTTACATAGAATTAGATTATTTAGATTTTTTGATGGATATGGCAACTATAACACTACTGCCTGTAATAATTATGCCATTAATGGGTACAGTAACTGTTAGACCTTATTCACACAGGCAGAGCTGCTGTTAGAAATCACGGGCCCCGTACAGACTACCTGGCAGGGCCCCCCCAAGAAAATATTAAAGATATATTTAGCTAAAATTACAACAAAATCATTATTATATCACTATTATCAGACACAAATATAACATAACTCGCATAATTCCTGCTAAGAGCCGGTTCACATAGGCGCGACCCAACTTGCCGGGGCGACCTGTGAAGTCGCTGGGCGCAGCTCGCACCGCGACCTCGGAGCGGCATGCACGGACTTCATATCATTGAAGTCAATGCAGGTCGCCCCAAAGTAGCTCAGGACCCTTTTTCTAAGTCGGAGCGACTTGTGTAAATAAAAAAGAAAATGAGATGAGAAAAAGATACAGGCTGGGCAGTTGGAGCTCAGTGATCAGAGAGACAGAGAGAGAGAGGAACAAAGTTATAATTTACAAATAAACTCCTGAGCAGAGATAAGTGCTGGGAGGGGGAGGCCACACAAGGGAGGGGGATTAGTGAGGGACAACTGTCTCTTTCTCAACAGATAAAGGCTGATAGCAGGGAGAGGGACAGATCAGATTCAAGTGCTGGAGGAAGATTTCTGTATTTGTTGTCCATCACTAATCCCCCTCTCTGTGTGGGCCCCCCTGTGTGCTCGGGCCCCCTACAAGAGGGCTGGTGGTCCCCCCCTATCAGTGGCCCTGCACACAGGGCACCTGCTTAGCACCTCTGAACTCCTTGTCTCCTGGCAGGACAAAAGGTCTGTTTAAGCAGTAACGAACTCCACTGTCCAGAATGTTAATTTATTCCGTTCATTGAAATGCATTAACGTTCAAACTTGCCTAAGCGCTTCTAGCATTTAGGTGCATTTACACATGTTTAGGCATGTCTAGCGTTTTTCTGCTCTTTAGGTCCTCCTGAACGCGCTTGTGATGTTCTTTTTGTTTTCAGCCTGTAAATGCTGTTCTTATAATATGCCTGTAATTGCCTATGTGTTCATAGATACATAGGCTAACATAGAGGCGCTTTTACAGGCTACAAAGAAAAAAAAAAGCCAAACGTCTGTAAAACAAGTGTTTAGAAACCCTGTCTGCATGAGACAGTTACCTGCAATAACTACAACTAATATAATAACTATGGCACTGATAAATACAATAAAATAAAAATTCCTAATACTCCCATAATCCTTTCTAAACACATGGTCTACTGTATATCTACAATGTAGAAGGCACCAGCTTAGTTACTATTTGTGTGATCAGGTGCTCCAGTTTTTGGGCCGGTTACTCATTACCTCTGTACTTCTGACCCACATTCGGCATGATGGTCCCTATGTGTTCTGTCCTCTGGGTTGTTTATTCTGATCTTGGCTGAATGAACACAATTTGGGTGAAAGGCATAGGCAGAATAAACACTGTTAGCCTGTAGAATTCCAAATACAGCTTGGCAGTATCGCTGAATTATATTAGATTTGGCCTGTCCAAACCATAGGTGCCTGGCCTATACAGTGGGAATTGCTTACAGCGGAGGGCTGGCAATCTGTGCAGAGGAGGGTTTTGATACCTTCTAATAAGTTCAATTGGGAGTATAAGCGCCCATGCACTCTGCTCTACACCTATCACACATTTTTGTATAACACAGGGAGTAGCACACTTGATCCCATTATGTTAACAGATTCACCCTCCTAGCATACACTATTGACAATTATACACACCGGCCACCCCTTCACATCAATTTTGTGAATGACCGATGATGCCTAAATACTCCCCATATGCTTGAGTTCCCTATCCCCATGACTAAGCTGGGGGGGGCTGAGCAAAACACGTTGCGCATGGCCTGATTGGAGTCCAGGCTGAGGTTGCCACTCCATTCACCTCACAGGACACCTAGATGTGTGGCATTCGGGGGTCACCCCTCCTCCTCTTGAGTACATCGTAGGAGCCAGGATAGACTCCAATCCCTGCCTGCACTCTTGGCAGCCGTTGTGGATGAACTAGTTTGTTTACCCCCCATCTATTGAGCCTGAGCAGCACACTACCAAACAACTTGTCACAAGGGTTTTGATACCTGCTATGCTTTTCCCTGACAGATGCGTTCTCTCATGGGTGCCATCTGACATTTTTACATCTCTGCCCAGAGTACCCAGAGGAATTTGTAGCTTAGCTTATACATCTTCAAGGTCATCCCCTAGAACAGGGATCCTCAAACTACGGCCCTCCAGCTGTTGCAGGACTACACACCCCATTAAGCATTGTAAAACTCTGACATTCACAGACATGACAAGGCATGATGGGAATTGTAGTTCCTGAACAACTGGAGGGCCATAGTTTGAAGACCCCTGCCCTAGAACAACCTTTCTCAATCGGGGGTTGTGCAGAACCCTAGGGTTCTTTCAGAAATTGCTAGAGTTCCTTGAGCAATGAGCAATGTCCGCCTCCCAGGTAGGTTACCAATGACATCAATGATCTAGCAATCTGTAAAGAAGTTTCCCAATGGCCATTAATGTAAGGGGCATTCTTCCCACTGCCCACTATGCTAATGTACTATGAGCTGTGGGTATAATAATTCTTGGCAGGGGTTCTCTGAGACCTGAACGTTCTTTCAAGGGTTCTTTTGAGAAAAAAAAAGGTTGAGAAAAGCTGCGTTAGAAGCATCTCCAAGGTTTGCCTGTGCTTTGTTTTGTTTATATACACTCAGTGAATTGCGTTGGCCAGCCATGTATTCTTCAACACATGGGCAGCTTGTTTCTCATGATGGAGCAGCCAAAGTACCCCATGAAAGGTTTAGAGCAAACCTGCAAATGTTTTCATCATTCATAAAATAATAATTTTATTTAGTGACTTATTGCCCTCAAACTCTTTCTGTGCTCCCAAGGCACCCACAAACTTCCAGGTATTTCGATGTCTTCAACTTGGAGCGTCACCCATGCCCCTCCTGGGCACCTACAAGTAAGTGAATGCCCTGTAAGTGTCTGTTGAGAGACTCTCATTGGCTAGTGCACAGGTGAATTTCTAAGGCACAAAACCCCACTTACTAATCAATGCTTTTACAATTTCAACGGTCAACATCTTCAACTGGTCACACTGCAATTGGAATACATTATGCAACAGCTACAGTTACAGTTATAAATCTCTTACTGATTGCTAGTAATTGGTAAGGTTTTCTTGTAAAAAAAAGTAAAAATGCCCCCGCAGTGCTGATTACAGACAGCCTAGTCCTTTACTTACCTTCATCCCTGCTGCAGCAATGTAACAAGGTCCTAGCAGGCCCCCTTTTATATTCTATATGAATGCCATGTCCCCATTCATTTCTATAATAAGTAAACCTTTTCCAAGGTCCTCTGGAGGCAGCCGTGGGTGCAGCTACCCATAGGAATTTGAAAACTGGAGTTACCATACACATTGTTTTCTGGAAACTGTATGAGGTTAATATCTATAATGACAGTATTCAGTATATAGATTTCTTTTTTATTTGACAAACTTTCTCCACATATAACCACTCAAGGACCAAGACTATTTCTGACACATGTTGTTTATAAGTTAAAATCAGTATTTTTAGCTAGAAAATTACTTATAACCACCAAACATTATATATATATATATATATATATATATATATATATATATATATATTTTTTTTTTTTTTTTTTTTTTTTTAGCAAAGACTCTGGAGAAAAAAAAGGCAGTCGTTGCAATATTTTTTTTCTCGCAGTATTTGAGCAGCAGCCTTTCAAACGCAATTTTTTTTTAACAAAAACCTTTCACTGCATTTTAAAAAAACTAAACAGTAAAGTTAGCCCAATTTTTTGGTATATTGTGAAAGATGATGTCACGCTGAGTAGATATATACCTAACATGTTACGGTTTAAAATTGCGCACACTTGTGGAATGGCGACAAACTACGGTACTTAACCACATCCCGCCCGCCCTATAGCAAATTGACGGCGGGATTGTGGTTGTATTATCCTGACCGGACGTGTATTATCCTGACCGGGGGCGGGCAGATCGGCGATCGGTGATGCGAGGTGTAGGTGTACTGACGTAGGCTCTTTACCATATGACCAGCCATGTCCAATCATGGCTGGTCACATAGTAAACAGGAAGAGCCGTTGATCGGCTTTCCTTAGATCGTTCCGATCGATCCTTAGAACGAGTAAAGGAGCGCCGATCGGCGGCTCCCCTGACGGGGGGGGGGGGGGGTCGGCACTGGTAATCAGATCATTGATTACCAGTGCAGACCCTCGGGGGGGGGTGCCACAAGAACCACCAGGGATGCCCACCCATGACCCCAGGGATGCCCACCTATGACCCCAGGGATGCCCACTATGGCCACCAGGGATGGCAATCAGGGCTCAGGGAGCCCCCCATTGCCCTTCCCATCAGTGCTGCCCGCCAGTGCCCTCCCTATCAGTGCTACCCACCAGTGTCCATCATTCCCATCTTTCAGTGTCGCCCACCAGTGCCCATTATTGCCCACCAGTGCCGTCTATCAGTGCCCATTAGTGCCCATCAGTGCCGCCTATCAGTGCCGCCTATCAGTGCCCATCAGTGCCACCTATCAGTGCCCATCAATGACGCCTATCAGTGCCCACCAATGCTGCATATCTGTGCTATCTATCAGTGCCACATATCAGTGTCTATCAGTGCCGCCTATCAGTGCCACCCCATCAGTGCCACCCCATCAGTGCCTCCTCATCAGTGCAGTCTCATCAGTGCTCATCAGTGCAGGAAAAAACTTATTTATTTACAAAATTGTATAACATAAACAAAAAAAACTTTTTCTTTTTTTCAAACTTTTCGGTCTTTTTTTATTTGTTAAGCAAAAAGGAAAAAACCCAGAGGTGATCAAATATCACCAAAAGAAAGCTCTATTTGTGGAGGGGAAAATGACATAAATTTGGTGTAGGTACAGTGTTGCATGACCGCACAATTGTCATTCAAAATGCAACAGCGCTAAAAGGGGAAAATTGGCCTGGGCAGGAAGGGGGTGAAAGTGCCCTGTATTGAAGTGGTTAAAAATCTCCATAGGCGACGCTTTAAACATTTTTAACGGTTACCAGTTTAGAGTTGCAGCGTAGGTCTTTTTTTAGAATTGTTGCTCTCGCTCTGGCAAGCGTGGCAGTACCTCACATGTGTAGTTTAAACACCATTTTCATTTGCAGCCGTGACCGCTCGCTGGGACAACGGCCAAGAGGCTCCTGAGCCACATTGGCTGTTATCTTCTGTAAGCCGACCGCCGGCTGTAAAGTACTTTACCGGGATGATGCCTGCCGCTGCATATCATCCCGGTACAACCACTTCTCCGATGCCGACGTACAGGTACATCAATTCGCGGAAAGTGGTTAAATGCAGACCAAACGGTCCAGCAAAATTGGGGTTAGGGCAGACCATATAGCTAGAGCCAGATAATACAAAAAGCAACTCAGGGGCTTGGTGGATGTCCGGAATCCCAACTACCCTGAAAGTTTCTTTGGGAACATGAATGATGTACTCTGTAGAATGCTGCAGACTTTTTACCTTTATCAAAGCATAAAACAAATAAAAACATCACTTTTGAGTAGAATGACACAGAATTACACTGCTTTTAATCACCCTCTAAGAACTCAAAAAGAAGATGTGCTAAAAGATGTCAGTTCTAAGGTGCGTGTGTACGTACAATGCATTATGAATCATTCTATTGTCATTGATTGTGTACTGCAATACAAAATAATTACAATTTATAGCAAGGTACAAAAAAAGAAAAGAAAATCAGCTTACCTCCACGCTTTTGTTCCACTTCACAAAAATGAACACCTTCTGATGAATAGATAAATGCGTGAACATGCCGAACCCCGTCCTGCAACACAGCGGAGACAAGTCATGTTTTACATGACAAGCGTCGGTTCTAAGGTTGTGTATAATGAAGTTGGAGAAACACAAGGGAGGATACTTATCAAGCAAATAAGTTAAAGCATTACACTATATCAGGTGAAGGCAACCTTGGAGAGGTGGAGATCTACCTGAACAACATGAAAGAGGTCAAAGATCACCGGGGTCGGCGCCCTTTTATTAAAAAATAATTAACTAGCAAGACCTAACTAAATAGTAAGGAAAACTTAGAAAAATATAAAAGAACAAATGTCACTGTAAAAATTTAAACTTAGCCAACCCTACAAGTGGACAGTGTCAGCCAGTAGAACAGAGAACAGGGTTGATAGGGCAGGGAATGGTGTGTGGACAGTGTCAGTAGGGCAGTGGGCTGTGTCAGTAGGGCAGAGGACGATGTCAGTAGGGCAGTGGGTTGTGTCAGTAGGGCAGAGGATGATGTCAGTATGGCAGAGGACGATGTCAGTAGGGCATTGAGCTGTGTCAGTATGGCAGAGGATGATGTCAGTAGAGCAGTGGATGGTGTCAGTAGGGCAGAGGACGATGTCAGTAGAGCAGTGGATGGTGTCAGTATGACAGAGGATGATGTCAGTAGAGCAGTGGATGGTGTCAGTAGGGCAGAGGACGATGTTGGTAGATCAGTGGATGGTGTCAGTATGGCAGAGGATGATGTCAGTAGAGCAGTGGGTTGTGTCAGTATGGCAGAGGATGATGTCAGTAGAGCAGTGGATGGTGTCAGTACGGCAGAGGACGTTGTCGGTAGATCAGTGGATGGTGTCAGTAGGGCAGAGGACGTTGTCGGTAGATCAGTGGATGGTGTCAGTAGGGCAGAGGACGTTGTCGGTAGATCAGTGGATGGTGTCAGTATGACAGAGGATGATGTCAGTAGAGCAGTGGATGGTGTCAGTAGGGCAGAGGACGATGTTGGTAGATCAGTTTTTATTTTTATTAATTTTTACAATATTATTTTTGATTTTTTTTTTTTACAATTTTTTAGGAGCATGGCCTAGGAGCATGTTGGATGGCTTTGGTGAAAGGGAAGCACCCAGGGAGGCCGAGCAGCAGAAAAGAGAGGATCAAGGACAGGAGGAGCAATGGGGGAGGCATTTACTGGAACCAATCCACTGGATTTTCCTTCTGCAGTAACTGAATGCCGGAGGAAGGGAGAGGAAAGCTGGCTTTCAGCTTGCTGCCGGAGGAAAATACAGGGGATAGGTGGATGATGAGTATTTAAAAAAAAAAAAAAAATCGGAATTTCCAGCAAGTGACTGGGGATTTCAGATTTTCCTTCCCCACAGCATGTCGCCCTAGGCAGCCTTATACTGGCGCCAGCCCTGCCCATAGCAGTGTCCCCTGTCCCCTCCTCTTCCACCTATACAAGCGTCCTCTTCCCCCCAATATCAGTGTCCTCTGCCCCCCCTTACCCCCATACCAGTGTCCTCTACCAACCCCCATCCCCCTCTTAGCAGTGTCCTCCTCCCCCTCCCCCCACCCAATAGGAGTGTCCTCCGCCTTCCCCCTTCCCATAGAATTGTCCTCTGCCCCTTACACAACACCTCCCACACAAGCTTAAGCAGTCTACTACCTATTTGTGTACAAAGAGGAGAGAGTGAAAGGAAGCAAAGCTCAGGAAGGAGGGCAAGAGTTGCCGGAGTTAACTTTTCATATTAACAAACAGATGATTGGTTGCTAGGACTGCCCTATGTCCTGAAAAGTTAACTTTGCCAGTGGAGGAGGAGGGCGTGGAGGCTGGGTACCTAAGTAGTGGGGGTCAGAAAAGCAGGGACCTGTTCTTTATCTACCTACCTGGGGGCCAGCAACCTGTCACCTGCCTGTAATGAACAGGTTGCTGGCCCCCAGGCTATATGCACATGGACTATTTGGCCTTTCACTGTTAAATCCTGGCATTTTCAGGCACCTAGGTGGCACAGGTGCAGTGTCCATCCTACTGCCAGCAGCCTGTCAATATCTATGACAGGCTGAAATGTGTGGTGGCTTGATGCTGTACTGAGTGGTACTCATGATTAGGGGAATGTGTATTCAGGGACGCATCCCCTGAATGCAGAATTCCTGGGTTCAAAGCATACACCCCTGAACGCATATGGCTCTAAAGGTGAGTGCAGTTTGGTATAGCGTCCATTTACTGCAGATTTTAGCCTGTCATAGATTTTGAATGCTGGGATTACTACCCTTTTTGGTAAGCCCAAAAACAGCCTTCATTGGAGAAACTATCTATAGGGACCTATTCTGAGGAAAATTAAAGAGTTGGGCAGTCATCCTATGTTAATGTTGGACTTGCACTGTGCAGAATTATTGATGTCAAGACTGAAATTGTGGAGGTGGAGAATGTGTTGACAAAGAACTGTTTATTATGCTTCTGCTGATTATCAGGTGCAGTTGGCTAGCCTGCCATTAGATGGCTCTGTTCCCAATATAGTATGGTATAGGGATAGGAGTAATTGGGTGTTAGGCCCCTTTAGGAGGAAATGTATGGAGTTAGTGTCCATAAAAATGTCAGGATGGGAGGGGCCTAGGGAATTTGAGCATCAGAGCAAAACACCCCAGAGCTTTTCGTATGTAGTCGGCTACTGTCCTAGGGCCCTTAACAGAGTTGCATTCCCAGGTGAGGTAGTTCAATAACCAGTATGATCATGTGTTGTTGTCCTGACTCTATTATGGTTGCCTGCAGGCCATGAACAGGATGCAAAAGGCCTTTCAGGCCAGGCCTGAGTCCTCTAATATGATAAGGTGATAAGGGAAGATGGCTTACAGATTATGTGCTGGTGTTCTGCACAAGAATGACTACTAAAAGTTTACTCCTGTGTATGGCGTTCACCGAAGAATTCTGTCAGTTAAGCCTAGTACACACACAACGAATTTCCGCCGACCGGTCGTCCATCTTTTGTCCAGAGTTGTGTTTTGTTGGTTGGAATGTGCCTAGACTGCACACGAATTTTCCCGCCCGACAAAATTCTACTTCAGAAGTGATGTCATGTGTTGTTTGTTTTCTTTGTCTTCTTTCTTCTCTGAGCATGCCCAGTCTTGCTCATAAGATTTTTCCCTGTCGAAATCTGTACTGACTGCACAAAAATCAGCCGTGTTTTAACGGAGGACAAAAATTTTATAGCCTGCACACCAGATTTTTTTCGGCCGAAAAGTCGGAGTCGGTTGTCGGAAGCATCATACTAACAACCCGAAAATCGGCAGTTCGGACGTCGGACGAAAATTTCCAGCCGAATTTCGACTCGTGTGTACGGGCCTTAAGTCAATGTGATGTTTGAAGTCACGGCCACCTTTGAGAAGTTACAGTAAAGTGCGGAAGATATATTTTATGTGTGGACATTCCTTTATTCTTGAACATTAAGACTTTGGCTAGCGATGTCATTAGTGGGCCTACTGCCAGGAGTTTGACACAATATAGTAAAGGGTTTCATCTACCAGCAGGTGGGTAGCTGAAAACGTGAAGAAAATGTGGGGGGGGGGGGGGGGGAGACTTGCACAGTTTGGCGCCAACACAGCCATTCACAAGCCCCCTTATATGCTACAGTAAAAATCGTTAAAAGGCTGATTGTATTGACAATCCTTATTTCTACAGTAGAGGTGGTTCTTAGGCCTGAAGAATGTGAGTGACCAAAGATAGTGGACTTTCTCCACATTACACGTGAGTGTGTACCCTATCTCATCCCTGAGCAAGGAGGCTTGTGGATGAGGCCCTTGGCCAACATGGCTGTTGCTGGTGGCGAATGGGGCCAATGAATATATACAATGCAAAAAATAATATAAAAAGGTGCAAATAGCAGTGCTTTAGCAAACTAAATGTCATCCAGTTAGGGTTTACAGCTACTTGACACATCCCTATTTCCATCCCTTTCAGTTCCTTTCTTTAGTAACTGAATGTCTAAACATCTAAAAAGTGCTGACAGCCCTTCCGTCTACAACAAACTTTATTACTTGATTCTTGTTACTTCCTGATGTGACCAAATTTTATCAAACTCGTATTTGCTCAGTAAAACATTCATAGAGAGAATGTGGGCTTTTGCTGCCTTCTCTGCAACTTTTTGCACAGTACTGTGGTTTATAAATGTGCCGCTGTTTTTTTTTTTTCTTCAAGCTGCAGTGGGGCCATAATTCTGATTTAAATCTACACCCTTGTGTTGATCACTAAAGGGGTCCATTAACCACTTTACCACTGGAGGATTTTGCTGTCTTACGTCCAGGCCACTTTTTGCGATTCGGCACTGTGCGAATTTAACTGACAATTGCGCGGTCGTGCGACGCCGTACCCAAACAAAATTTACGTCCTTTTTTTCACAATTTGGTGGTATTTGATCACCTGTGCGATTTTTACTTTTTGCGCTATAAACAAAAAAAAAAGCGTAAATTTTGAAAAAATAACAATATTTTTCACATTTTTTATATGAAATTCCCCCAAAAAAATGTAAAAATCAAAATTTTTTTAAAATTTTGGCCAATTTGTTTTCTGCTACCTATGTTTGGTAAAAAAATCACAATAAGCGTATTTTGATTGGTTTTGGGCTAAAGTTATTGCGTTTACTAACTAAGGGAAAGATTTCTGTCATTTTTGATGTTTTTTTTTTAACGAGTAATGGCGGCGATCTGCGATTTTTTTTTGGCGGGACTGCGATATTGCGGCGGACAGATCGGACCCTTGACTGACATTTTTGACACTTTTGGTGGTACCAGTGACATTGCTGCAGTAATCAGTGCTATATATATGCACTGTTACTGTAAAAATGACACTGGCAGGGAAGGGGTTAATTTTATTGGAGAGGGAGGGGTTAATGTATGCCTGGTGCTTACTGACATGTGTGGGGGGAGGGGACTGAGTGACACAGGGACAGATCGCATGTTCAGCTATGCTGAACCCTGCAATCTGACCCTGCCTGTCACTTAGGAGATCCGCCCGCTTTGTTTACACAAGCAGGCGGATCTCCACACTCGATTCCCCGACGATCGGGGAAGAGCAGCGGCGATCGCCGCTGCTCCTCCCCTGGCCCAACTCCTGCTGTGACTGAAAACAGCGGGAGCGAAAGGGGAGTGTAGGTCTACGTCACCAGACGATAACGAACCACTTTGCCGAAGTAGAGCTCTAGTAAGCAGACGGCAAGTGGTTAAAAAAGTGGACTTGCCACCTGGCTTTAAAAAAAAAAAAAACACAAAGCTCTTCTCCTTATTAAAGCCCAGCAATATGCTGTACAAATACTGTATGCATTGTGCTCTGCTAGCGTTAGGAAACTGAAGATGGTAGAGCTTAATAGAAACAAAATAAAGCAGAGACAAAAACAACTTGAGTCGAGGCACGTGACCTGTCAAATCACATGACTGTCTCTCCTCCAATCACAGAGATCTCTCTGTTGCTTCTTCAGAGAGGTCTGCGTTTTGTAAATTGAGTATATCGATACCCACTTTCTACAACAAAATGGCACCCGTACACACACAGTCTGAGCATACATGGAACCTCACTTTGTTGGATTAAGCTTAAACCATTTTCTAACATGGTAAGGTTCACTGTATGCCCAGACTGTGTTCGGTAGGGTGCCATTTTCTTGTAGCCTTGAATATGCCTGACCAGCCGGTATTCAGCCCGACCAGCTCCTGCAACTAATATGGCCAGTTGGCAGGGATAATGAATCTGGGGCTTCTGAATGGTATCATTTCATTTGGTTTTGGTCTATTTAATATCAGCTTTCTGTTATGAATCAACCCCCAAGTATTTACACCTGATCAGTCAAATGATTAAATGAATCACCTTGCTAGCAAAAATTAAGTGGTGCTTTATGAATAGTGACATCTGATTGGTCACATTGGGTTATAGGCCATGTGGTACCCTTAGCCAATTACAAAACTCAGGCATAGGTTATCTAGATACCTTTTCAAAGCGTCTCCACGGGGCTTCTTCAATGTAAGTCTTTGCTTGTGTAACGTGGTCAAATGACGCCAGGAAATGATTGCAAAGTTCTAGGGAGAACTCCTCAATGGTTTTTATCTAAAACAAATAAATAGATCAGTATACAAGGCACCCATATACAGTACCTTTATGCAAAGAACTAACAAGGTAAGTAGTTGTCCAACATATCTGCTGTAACAGATGAAAAGGGCCAAGAACAGGGCAAGTAATAATTCCTTTGTTAACCTTCAAATTAGGGATCGACCGATTTTCGGCAAAGCCGATATTTTGAGGGCCGAAATGCACTTCCCCGATATATCGGAATCGGCCCCTGAGGTTACCGATATTGCCGATATTTCGGCAAAGTGCTTGTACCGGAGTGATGCTTGCAGCTAGAGGCATCACCTCGGTACCGGCGTCCATAGCAGTCTTGTAATGACAACCGATGCGGCTGAGAAGCCGCTCGGATGTCATTACAAGGAGCGGGAGGAGACCCGGGCCAAGAGAAGCCCCGATCAAAGCCACATTCGGCTCTGATCGGGTCTCCATGTAAAAACCCGGAAGTGATGTCACGACATCACTTCCGGGTACTCGGTGCCAAATTCCAAAAAATTACAGCATTCAAAACAGCCGCACTTGGCGTTTTGAATGCTTTTAAGTGCAGAGGAAGGGTTTGGGGTCTTTTAGACCCCTAGATCCCTCCACAAGAGTACCTGTCAAAAAAAAAATGTATGAAAATATCGGCTGATACTGATATGCGATGACCAAAATATTGGTATCGGTATCGCCAATAAAAAAAAGATATCGGTCGATCACTACTTCAAATATACCATCTTGTTCGCCATTCTTTTATTAGAAGCAAATACATAGTAAAAACACATGTCTATTGTGCTAAATATACAGTATTATCTATAATATCTGCCCGTATTTCATCATATTCCACCATGGTAGGTGCTTTGCTCTGCAAACAGGACAGTTATCAACAGGTTACATTTGAAACAGCCTATTTACTGCAATAATAATCCCACATATTTAGTTGGGGTTAGTCCTTCCTGCCACTTGATTGAGGTGTTAGTTAAGCCCTGGTCACTAGTGTGAAGAATAGTTTGCAGACATGCAGTGAGGCCAGCTCTCTGTGGATCTAACAGATATAACCATAGTAGTGATCCAAAAAAACCCTAAGTACTTTAAGCCCAGGTCAGCGTGGTGAGACGCCCCTAAAAGGCATGTTCACGACACCCTGACACACAGGAAGTGGGTTGAATGACGCTGGACGACATTCAACCTGGCAGACTGGTGGCATCTAGTGGTGGAGAAGAAGTATTGCAGGGGACAGCTACAGAATGAAGGTATTGCAGCCAGCGCTGCTTTTTTCGTTTTTTACCTGCTAGGCCTCATTTCTTTAAAAGATGGAGTTAACCTTTAACCCTAATAATTTTTTTCCCTCTATTGAAACTTTTACTGAAAGAAAAAAGTCTACAAGATAAACTCAGCAACGTGGAGGTTGTCCTTGGTGGCTTCTCATTCTGCAAGTGCTTGTTGCCTTTAAATCATAAGTATCCAAATAAAGACCTGTGATTTTTTCTGATCTGCACACTGTACAGATTAGTGCCTGAGAATGTATTGAAACGAAAGGGTCAACATAACAGTCAGTAAGGCAACTAGCATTTTCAAAAAGAAAATCTGCAACAATGACATTATCATATGTTGCTTAAAGTGGATGTAAACTCTATTCATTAAATTTGACCTGGGCACATATATATATATATACAGTCAGGTCCTTAAATATTGGGATATCAACACAATTCTAATCTTTTTGGCACTATACACCACCACAATGGATTTGAAATGAAACAAACACGGTGTGCTTTAATTGCAGACTTTCAGCTTTAATTTGAGGGTATTTACATCCAAATCAGATGAAAGGTGTAGGAATTACAACAGTTTGTATATGTGCCTCCCACTTTTTAAGGGGCCAAAAGTAATGGGACAATTGGCAGCTCAGCTGTTCCATGGCCAGGTGTGTGTTATTCCTTCATTATCCCATTTACAAAGGAGCAGATAAAAGGTCCAGAGTTAATTTCAAGTGTGCCATTTGCATTTGGAATCTGTTGCTGTCAACTCTCAATATGAGATCCAAAAAGCTGTCAGTGTCAGTGAAGCAAGCATCATTAGGCTGAAAAAAACAAAACAAACCCACCAGAGAGATAGCAAAAAGATTAGGTGTGGCCAAATCAACTGTTTGGAAAATCCTTAAAAAGAAAGAACGCACCGGTGAGCTTAGCAACACCAAAAGACCCGGAAGACCACGGAAAGCAACTGTGGTGGATGACCGAAAAATTCTTTCCCTGGTAATAGAAAACACCGTTCACAACAGTTGGCCAGATCAAGAACACTCTCCAGGAGGTAGGTGTATGTGTGTCAAAGTCAAAAATCAAGAGAAGACTTCACCAGAGTGAATACAGAGGGTTCACCACAAAATGTAAACCATTGGTGAGCCTCAAAAACAGAAAGGCCAGATTAGAGTTTGCCAAACAACATCTAAAAAAGCCTTCACAGTTCTGGAACAACATCCTATGGAAAGATGAGACCAAGATCAACTTGTACCAGAGTGATGGGAAGAGAAGAGTATGGAGAAGCAAAGGAACTGCTCATGATCCAAAGCATACCACCTCATCAGTGAAGCATGGTGGTGGTAGTGTCATGGCGTGGGCATGTATGGCTGCCAATGGAACTGGTTCTCTTGTATTTATTGATGATGTGACTGCTGACAAAAGCAGCAGGATGAATTCTGAAGTGTTTGGGGCAATATTATCTGCTCATATTCAGCCAAATGCTTCAGAACTTATTGGACGGCGCTTCACAGTGCAGATGGACAATGACCCGAAGCATACTGCGAAAGCAACCAAAGAGTTTTTTTAAGGGAAAGAAGTGGAATGTTATCCAATGGCCGAGTCAGTCACCTGACCTGAATCCGATTGAGTATGCATTTCACTTGCTGAAGACAAAACTGAAGGGAAAGAACAAGCAGGAACTGAAGGCAGTTGCAGTAGAGGCCTGGCAGAGCATCACCAGGGATGAAACCCAGAGTCTGGTGATGTCTATGAATTCCAGACTTCAGGCTGTAATTGACTGCAAAGGATTTGCAACCAAGTATTAAAAAGTGAAAGTTTGATTTATGATTGTTAATCTGTCCCATTACTTCTGGTCCCTTAAAAAGTGGGAGGCACACATACAAACTGTTGTAATTCCTACACCATTCACCTGATATGGATACCCTCAAATTAAAGCTGAAAGTCTGCAGTTAAAGCACGTCTTGTTTGTTTCAATTCAAATCCATAGTGGTGGTGTATAGAGCCAAAAAGATTAGAATTGTGTCGATGTCCCAATATTTATGGACCTGATTGTGTATATATATATATATATATATATATACATATATATATATATATATATATATACATATACATATATATATATATATATATATATATATACATATATATATATATATATATATATATATATATATATATGTGCCCAGGTCAAATTTAATGAATAGGGTTTACATCCACTGTAAGCAACATATTTTATATATATATATATATATATATATATATATATATATATATATATACTGTGTGTGTATATATATATATATATATATATATATATATATATATATATATAGATATATATATAAATAAATTTAAAAAATATATATATATATATATATACACACACATACATGGGAGGGAAAATTGGCATTGATGAACAGAACAGAAATGGGAAATCTTCAAAAAGACTGTATGTGAACTCCCTGCAAAGTATATTCCCATGGGTAATAAGTTTGAAGGCTAAAAATAAAACCTATGTGGCTCTCGACCAATGTTAAAAAAAGCTATAAATAAAAAGAAAAGAGCTTTTAAAAAATATAAAAATGAAGGAACAGTATCATTGTTTAATAGTTACAAAGAATATAACAGAATATGTAAAAAGGAAATCAAGGACACAAAAATTCAAAATGAACGTCAGATTGCAAAAGATAGTAGGACAAACCCCAAAAGATTCTTCAAATATATTAATAGTAAAAAGGTCAGATCTGAGCATGTAGGCCCTTTACAAAATAATCTGGAGTGACTGGGTACAAAGAGAAGGCAAATTTATTAAATACTTACTTCAGCTCTGTGTATACAAAGGAGCATGGGGGAGCTCATGACCATAATGAGGATGGTATTGACACAGCCCCAAATGATCCACAATGGCTCAAATTTGATATGGTCCAGAAATATTTAGACAGAATAAGGGTGGATAAAACGCCTGGACCAGATAACATCCACCCACACATCCTAAAAGAATTGATCTCTGTCATTTCAAAGCCATTGTTTCTAATTTTTAGGGACTCGTTAAAGACTGGAATAGTACCACTGGACTGGCGTAAGGCCAATGTGATGCGTATATTTAAAAAGGGATCAAAGTCTTTGCCAAGTAACTATAAACCTGTTTGTTTACCTGTACCCCAAGGTTCACTGTTGGGATCCTTACTTTTTAATATCTTTATAAATGATATAGGGTCTGGGATTAAAAGTACCATTTCAGCCTTCGCAGATGACACCAAGCTTTGCAGTGGAATAACTTCTTTACCGGATGTCTCCAACTTACAAGCTGATCACATTGCACTGTTTCATTGGGCAACTATGTGGCAAATGAGATTTAATGTTGATAAATGTAAAGTTTTGCACTCGGGGGCTAAGAATACGCATGCATCATACATACTAGGGGGAGTAAAACTGGGGGAATCCATAGCAGAGAAGGATCTGGGTGTTCTGGTAGATTATAAGCTTAATAATAGCATGCAATGCCAAGCTGTAGTTTCCAAAGCAAGCAAAGTCCTTTCTTGTATTAACAGAGGCAAGGACTCCAGAGAGAGAGATATCATTTTTCCCCTGTACAAATCATTAGCAAGATCTCATCTGGAATATGCACTTCAGTTTTGGGGAACCAGTTCTCAAAAAGGATATCGGGGAACTGGAGAAAGTACAGAGAAGGGCAACCAAACTGACAAGAGGCATGGAGGAGCTCAGCTATGAGGAAAGATTAGAGGAGCTGAATTTATTCTCTCTTGAGAAGATGAGGTTAAGGGGGGATATGATCACCATGTATAAATACATAAGGGGTTCATATAGTGAACTTGGTGTTGAGTTATTCAATTTAAGGTCATCACAGAGGACAAGGGGGCACTCTCTACGTCTAGAGGAAAAGAGTTTTTGTGTCCAAAAATGGAAAAGTTTCTTCACACTAAGAGCTGTGAAAATGTGGAATAGACTCCCTCCAGAGGTGGTTCTGGCCAGCTCGGTAGATTGCTTTAAAAAAAGCCTGGATTATTTAAATAATATAACTGGGTACTAATATTTATAGGTAAAGTTGATCCAGGGAATATCCGATTGCCTCTTGGGGGATCAGGAAGGAATTTTTTTCCCCTGCTGTAGCAAATTGAATCATGCTTTGCTGGGGGTTTTCGCCTTCCTTGCGATCAACTGCAGGTATGGAATTGTGTATGTGGGATTGTACGGTTGTGTTTTTTTTTTTACTGTTTTTTTGTTTTTTATTGGTTGAGCCAGATAGACTTGTGTCTTTTTTCAACCTGACTAAGTATGTAACTATGTAATATCTGTAGTGTTTACTTATCTCTCTCCAAAGCACTAAGTCCCGTGTCTTTCTGCTGCTCTGTTCCACTGTTAACAGCATGATAACTTCTGAAAAGTTCTCAGACACAGGAGATAAAAGCAGCTGAAAATTTGTATCAGGGTGGGTTCATAGAGATAGATTAGCAGAGAGCTGGTCTATTTAAAGCACACCTCTGCATGTTTCATACCTTCTCTGCCTATGTGGAAGGGGGGGTTGTGCCTTTCCTCCAATCAGCTGTCATACAGTGTATGCCAAGGCTCCACACCCAGTGCTGGAACAGGAAGAAAATAATTCTAACATGGTGTTCACTTTTTAAACAGTGTAGAAAGCTGAAGACAGCGGATAACCGCAGATTAACAAAGGTTTACTTTACATACAATATTACTTAATTTTTAACATTTCTGAAGTCAGTATTAAGAAGAATAAAAATGAATTACCCCTTTAAATTTTGCTAGAGCGTAGATGGTGTTCTTCACAGTGTCTGTTGGGATGATGTCAGAATTATCCCCATATAGATAATCCTTCTTTGACTGAAGAGTGAGTTCAACAGAGGCCTCGATTTCTTTAATAAAATGTTCATTGCCTTCTCTTTTAATCTGGAGAACTTTCACTGCATTCTTCCCATAGCCAGTGCGTGCAAATTCCACATCTGAGTCCTAAAAGATTTTAAGGTCAATGAATACCCGAGCACTAAATTCTCATAAAAACTTCAAAGAGTAAATACAAATTCCGAAGTAACTTTGAGTAGCTTTAAATATGTAGCTTTCGAGGAAACAATACCTACCATGAAAACAAAATCCTACCATAAGGCCTCATTCACATCTAGCATAATGGGAATCTGCGTTCCCACAAACATTTTCGCAGGATGCGAATAGGACAGCCAATATGCGACATATGTGACAAAGAGGCTCCAGAACTTTTTCAGGTGTGGAGCGTTTTTTTCATCTCGCATTTATAAACTTTATTAAAGCACGAAGAAGGTACAATCACACAAAAAGGCAAAACACACCACATCAGCAGAAGTAAAATAGCAGATTTCCGCATAAGACATACATAGCTGAACGTATGTCCAGGCCATATCGCATGTAAGAGACCCAAACCTCCTACTATTTTGTTTTTTTTTTTTGGAAGAGGAGGGCAGGGCGTCAGGGTGCCAACTGCCAACCCTCCAAGGCAATGAAGAAAAGAAGAGAAGGAAGAGAAAGAGAAAAGACGAAGGGTGGTCATGCCCTCTATCGATAAGATAAATAAGTTCCAAAGATCCCATGTCTTGGAATATTGTTCCCTCTTGTGTTGGGCCGTGAGTACCAGGTCCTCTATCTTATTTATCTCTTTCATCTCGCTTTTTTTTAACATGCATCTGCTAACTACACCTGAAAACGCATGAACAATTAAGGGCACCGCACGAACAATGCTCGTTTGTGTCATGTTTTCCAATTGCACATTTCTGAGTGCATTCCAGAAATGTGAAAGTGTGTTATACAGCCCAAGGCTCTTTCACATGGGCGGCCAGTAAAAACAGGTGGCTGAGCTGTGGTTTTACTGCATCCTGGCTGCCTACCTGAATTTTACCATTACAACCTGACAGGGCTGTAGACATGCCGCAGCCGTGCCAATTTTATCCCGAGCTGCAAAATTTGACAGGCGCCTGTCAAACTTGCCTGTTGAGACCAATGGGTCAGTGAACTTTAATTTTTTTTAGATTGTTTTAAACTATAAATATTGTTTTTTTCCTGGAAGATTTCTACGACTACCTCTACTGCTCATGTGCACATAACCTACATTTTTTGATTGACCTGCAAACAATTATAAAATCATTTGTTTAAAAATAAACTTTTCCAAAATGTTAGCTCATTTATTCTGGATCTTGAAAAAGGAATAAATTGTCTCAAAAGACACACAAACCAAAAGAAAATCGAAAGATGAGTCTAACAACTTGTTTGATTGATTGTCCATCTATAGTCAGCTTTAAGCCTAGTACACACGCAACGAATTTCCGCTGACCGGTCGTCCGTCTTTTGTCCAGAGTGGTGTCTGTTGGTTGGAATGTGCTCTAGACTGCACACGAATTTTCCCGTACGACAGAATTATATTTTAAGTGATGTCATGTGTTGGATTGCTTTCTATGTGTTCTTTCATCTCTGAGCATGCCTAGTCTTGCTCATAAGATTTTTCCCCGTCTAAATCTGTACTAATGAGACGAAAATCAGACGTGTGTTGACGGAGGACAAAAATTTGAATGCCTGCACATCAGGATTTTGTCAGCCGAAAAGTCGGAGTCAGCTGTCGAGAGCACCATACTAACAATCCGAAAATCGGCAGATCGGTCGTCGGACCAAATTTCTTATCGTGTGTACGGGGCTTTAGACTCCAAGTAAGGGAGTTAGAGCCCTGTATTCTGGTTGGAAGATCTCTTTGCTGGAGTCCATAACAGAGATAAGTCCCAAATGATTCCTCCTATCAGCAAATTTTAGTTTTGAATGGACCTGTCATTTAAATGCATTTCAAAAATTCATTATTACTAATCAGTCTTGTATTTATCTCTTTGTTCATACCTTCAATCCTCCAGAGTAGTGATGTGCCATCCTCCTTGGATGCCCAGGAACATCTAACATAGAACCTTCAAATATTGTGTTTTGTAATAGGTGGAGGTGTCAGGGGCTTGTCAGGGGCCACCCAACTGTATTTTGTCCCAGAGCCAGCTGCTGTTTGCTTAGCTGAAACGTTGGCTCTACCCATATAGTAAAATGATAGGTCAGAGCCAGTTATCATTTAACAACGCTGTTTAGACAACATTTTCGGGATTGAAAATTAACTAGTCTAGTTTCTCAATACTGATTGGCTAAGTGACCATGCTTTGATTTCTGCATTAAACAAGGAAAAACCCCATTAAGGTCAAATAAGTTTATTGTAGAGGAGTGGAAACCAGATTTAAAATATACCCAAAAAAACAACAATGTAATTTGTTGCAGATTACCAGTCCTCAGATGTGGAAGCTGCATTTGTTTTTATTTGCTAAGAGTTTTTATTTTATTTTTCTCTGGCAATCCTGCCAGAAAAACAGTTCCTGTCCTAGAATGACAACATTAATCGCAGTGTGTCAGAACTGAAACAGGTCAGGACTACAGAACCACCCCATCTCTATGTTATGGAGACGAGCAGAGGGGGGGGGGGGAGTTTCAGTAGTCCTGACCTGTTTCAGATCTGACGCAGTATGATTATTGTTGTCACTCTAGGACAGGAAGGGTTTTTCTGGCAGGGTTGCCAGAGAAAAATAAAAGAAAAACTCTTAGCAATTAAAAGCGAATGCCACTGCTAGTCCTTAGATATAACTGAGAAAAATATAACGGATAATGCCTTACGTATACTGGGTTTTTAGCCCAAGTTTTACTTACTTTTAGGGCCATATACGTTCAAGGACATTTGTCAGGAATACAGGTCTTCTGCATTTACTAAAGGTGGAGAGTGCAAAATATGGTGCAGCTCTTCATAGTAACCAATCAGCTTTCAGGATTCATTGTCAAAGCTTAATTGAACAAGCTGAAGTTAGAAGCTGATTGGCTACCATGCACAGCTGCACCTGATTTTGCAGTGTCCAATTTTAGTAAATCAACCCCCATAGGGTCCACTTGGTACAGCGTCCAGCCGCAGTGTATTTCAGCCTGTCGAGGACATTGACAACCTGAAGGCAGCAAGGCTAGACATTACACCTGTGCCTCCCGGGCACACAAAAACACCAGGACTGGACCACGCAGGGGCTAAATGCCCAGTATGTGTGAGGCCTAAAGCTGCCAATAAATGGACTGCATTTTGGCCAGTTCAGCAGGAACAGGACTAACTTCGATCCATGTGTGGACAGGGTGGTTGTACAGAAGTTGATCTACCAATTGACTTCTGTCTGTTTTTTCCTGATTGATCAGTGCTGCAGGCTAAAGCTGGCAACACTGACCAGTGTATTCTGATGGCGGGGAAGTCTCCCTGCTGTCAGCATACAATAACTCAGCGAGTAAATATAATACACCTTCCTATCTATTTACCTTACACATTCGCTGTGTGTGGGGAACTATTTGCTTTTGCAAAATCCAAGCATACTACTTCCACAGCCACCCCTCTATCCAAGGTTTCACTTGCCTCTTCATAAAAGGAAATCAGGTTTGTCTGACAATGTCTGTCTTTTATGAATCCATGCAGTCTGTTTTTTAAAATATTTTTTTTTCAGCAAGAACTCATCTATGTGGTCTTTTATTAAACTTTTCAATATCTTCTCGACCATAGGAGTTAGGCTAACAGGTCTATAGTTACTTGGTAAAGACTTTGATTCCTTTTTAAATATAGGCACCACATTGGCCCTACGCCAGTCCAGTGGTACCATTCCAGTCTTTAATGAGTCCCTAACAATTAGAAACAAAGGCTTTGAGAGGACAGAGCTCAATTCTTTTAGGATTCGTGGGTGGATGCCATCTGGTCCTGATGCTTTATCCACCTTTAAGGATGTGCCAAGCAAGGTACATGTAATACTGTTCCCTGGCAAGGGGTGGTCAGACGGTTAGTACCACTGTCACATACAATCTTCTCTGGTTGAAGATAGCATTGGGTTAATCTCCTCTCGGCCTGGGTCTGGTGAGCTGACACAGCTCTGGGCCAGTATGTTTTCTTTCACCAGGCTACATGCTGCAACACAGTATGTCAGTATTAGGCCTGGGTTGTTTTATATGGTCTGGGACACTTCTGGAAACTTAAATTATAAGGGGATGGAGGAAAAGGCCAGGTGAATACAGGTGACTGCGTTGTCACCATTGGACAAGACATGTAGTGTCACTACCAACTCAAGCAGTGTGCCCCCTCCTGACATGAAGGATATGTAGTGTCTCTGCCCATGCTTACTGGACCATGTAGCTGTGGTTATGTGTGGAAGAAATAATCAATATAAATCGATTACCTATAGCGCTTGCTGTGATAAATAATGAATATACAGTGGGTACGGAAAGTATTCAGACCCCCTTAAATTTTTCACTCTTTGTTATATTGCAGCCATTTGCTAAAATCATTTAGGTTCATTCTTCTTCCTCATGAATGTACACATAGCACCCCATACTGACAGAAAAACACAGAATTGTTGACATTGTTGCAGATTTATTAAAAAAGAAAAACTGAAATATCACATGGTCCTAAGTATTCAGACCCTTTGCTGTGACACTCATATATTTAACTCAGGTGCTTTCCATTTCTTCTGATCATCCTTGAGATGGTTCTACACCTTCATTTGAGTCCAGCTGTGTTTGATTATACTGAATGGACTTGATTAGGAAAGCCACACACCTGTCTATATAAGACCTTCCAGATCACAATGCATGTCAGAGCAAATGGGAATCATGAGGTCAAAGGAACTGCCTGAAGAGCTCAGAGACAGAATTGTGGCAAGGCACAGATCTGGCCAAGGTTACAAAAAGATTTCTGCTGCACTTAAGGTTCCTAAGAGCACAGTGGCCTCCATAATCCTCAAATGGAAGACGTTTGGGACGACCAGAACCCTTCCTAGAGCTGGCCGTCCGGCCAAACTGAGCTATCGGGGGAGAAGAGCCTTGGTGAGAGAGGTAAAGAAGAACCCAAAGATCACTGTGGCTGAGCTCCAGAGATGCAGTCAGGAGATGGGAGAAAGTTGTAGAAAGTCAACCATCACTGCAGCCCTCCACCAGTCAGGGCTTTATGGCAGAGTGGCCCGACGGAAGCCTCTTCTCAGTGTAAGACACATGAAAGCCCGCATGGAGCGAAAAAACACCTGAAGGACTCCAAGATGGTGAGAAATGAGATTCTCTTGTCTGATGAGACCAAAATAGAACTTTTTGGCCTTAATTATAAGCGGTATGTGTGGAGAAAACCAGGCACTGCTCATCACCTGTCCCAACAGTGAAGCATGGTGGTGGCAGCATCATGCTGTGGGGGTGTTTTTCAGCTGCAGGGACAGGACAACGGTTGCAATCGAGGGAAAGATGAATGCAGTCAAGTACAGGGATATCCTGGACAAAAACCTTCTCCAGAGTGCTCTAGACCTCAGACTGAGCCGAAAGTTTACCTTCCAACAAGACAATGACCCTAAGCACACAGCTAAAATAACGAAGGAGTGGCTTCACAACAACTCCGTGACTGTTCTTGAATGGCCCAGCCAGAGCCCTGACTTAAACCCAATTGAGCATCTCTGGAGAGACCTAAAAATGGCTGTCCACCAACGTTTACCATCCAACCTGACAGAACTGGAGAGGATCTGCAAGGAGGAATGGCAGAGGATCCCAAAATCCAGGTGTGAAAGACTTGTTGCATCTTTCCCAAAAAGACTCCTGGCTGTATTAGATCAAAAGGGGGCTTCTACTAAATACTGAGCAAAGGTTCTGAATACTTAGGACCATGTGATATTTCAGTTTTTCTTTTTTAATAAATCTGCAACAATGTCAACAATATTGTGTTTTTCTGTCAGTATGGGGTGCTATGTGTACATTCATGAGGAAGAAGAATGAACCTAAATGATTTTAGCAAATGGCTACAATATAACAAAGAGTGAAAAATTTAAGGGGGTCTGAATACTTTCCGTACCCACTGTATATACGTTAAAAATATAAATCAATAATCCGTGAAAAATCTATAAACATATGATGAATAAATTAGCAATCAAGTCCATATGTGAAAATAAATATGTGTAAAAATAAATATCAGATAGTCCAATATATAATGTAAATTCTTTTCTTCTTCCCAATAAAATGTGACCCTTCACCGTGGAGAATAAGTGAAATTCAGACTCACCAGAAGACGTGGGTCCTGTATGCCTTACGGCATCAGGACCTACCTTGCTTTGGAGACAATCTCCAGGTACAGGAACGTCCCTCCTGGCGGACCCGGATATCCCTTCTCTGGTACCGATATCGTTGCTTGCTCACTCCGGGGGGTTCCAGCACAGCTCAGCGGATCGGTGGTCCTCCTGTATAGGGTCAGCTCCAGCCACGGGGTATAAGGGACAAAAAAACTCGGATAGTGCAATATTGAATGTGAATCAGATTTTTATTGCACACCCCCGGTTCACTCCAAATACATGCAGTCCCAAAAGGTTAAATAGGTGTAAAGTTGAATAAAAACCACTACAGAAGATCAAATGGTGAAGAAAATCCAAACTGGTGTGATAAACCAACGGAAAAAACAGTCCATGCATATGCAGACACGCCGTCATACACGTGGGCTTACAGTGGAGAGCGGTAGTTCCGGTTATGTGTACCCTGCTGCTGACAGCATGGTTCAGTGGCAAAGGCACATTACATTCCACATGGTGGTGGGGAGTAGGCATGGCTTTCTGGACAAAAATAATGGTCCTGGGTACCTGCCACTCGCAGAAGGGGATAGATTCCATGAGCTTTAATGGAAGCAAATGCAAAGCTAGCACTTTTGCTAAGCTGCATTAAGACACCAGGCATGATGGTGATTTGGGGACTTTTTTTATTTCAACCCCAGCATCTGTGAAAGAGAACCCTGCCTTGGGAAGAATGCTGCTGAGGACGATAGGGTGGGTTAGGGAGAATTCTGCAGAGGTTAAGCCTTTGCTTGATCTCCTCATTTTGGCTCCATGACCCTCTTCCCCGCTTGAGGCTTCCTTCCCTGTCGTTGCGCTACAGATGTTGCAGAAGATGCAGCAGGAGAATCTTGTGGAGGGAGGTTTGGGATTTGAAAGTGAGGAATGAAGAGGGGAAGTGAAGGCCTTTTGCTGCCAACTTGTCCCAATGAGGTGCTGCTCCCACTGAGCTATATGGTGTAGAGTCATGCGTTTCCTTGTTTAATGTGGTACCCAAATGGCTGATATGTTACAGGTAGAGGCTGCAGACCACAATTATGATGTTGGCAGTAGGTACATTAAAATGGCCCGCACTGCAGACCTCTTTGGACCAGCCCTTGGAATAGCAATGGCTTGTACCTATGGGGAATTTCTGCCAGAATGATTATAATGGCTGCTCCCTCTCTCTATGATCTGAGGAATGATTGAGCACGACCAAGAACATACTACTGCAGAAACTCAGGGATGACCAAATATTTCTGCTCATTGCAGGGCAGAGATGTATAGTAATGAAGTAGAACTACTTAAGTACTGTACTTAAGTACCGAAAGGCGGTATCTGTACTTTCCTGGAGTAGAATTTTTTTCTCCTACTTCTACTTTTACTTCACTACATTTTTTCGATGATTTCGATACTTCTACTCAAGTATTTTTTTTTTGTGCTGCATAGTTACTCATTACTTTTAAAAAAATTACCACTGCCAGAACAGTAGATGGCAGGTTGCATAAAGCTCAAAAAAAATGTGTATAATGTCATTTGTAAATCAGCGCATACGAAAATAAAGGCTGTGTATAATAAAAGCTGCTATACCAAATCTTTCCAATAAAAAGAAAATATGAAACAAACAAATAAATGGTGCTACAGCGCTTAAAGTGCATCAAGAAACTACTAACAAACACAGGTTAATCATTTGAATAAATCATTTGAAATAATAAAAAACAATATGATGTTCAAACTTTTGACTTCTTTCTTTAATAACTACATAACACAGTACTTGTACTTCTACTTTCAGTACTTGAGTAGAAATTTTTTTTCAAAACTACTGGTACTTTTTACTTTTAGTACTTAAGTAGCAAATTTTTTGAAAAAACTACTTGCAATACTTAGGTAAAAAAAATGTTGAATACTTTAGTACTTCTACTTAAGTAACTTTTTCTGTGAGCACTTCCACTTCTACTCAAGTCACTTTTTGATCGAGCACTTGTACTTTTACTCAAGTAGAAATTTCGAGTACTTTATACAAGTCTGTTGCAGGGATATGACCAGATTATCAGAAGAGGAGGAGGGTGCATTAGCATTTGCCAAAAAATGGCCTTTCTGTGCTTGGGAGAAGGAAGGCTTTGCCATTCTTTTGTCAGCTTTGCTGCTGATATGTCACCTCTATTACCAAAGACCAGCAGGCATGCTTTTGCATATCTTTAAATGCAGGGTTCCGTCATTACCTGTTATCCCACAAGACTTATGTCCATGACCGATTATCCACCTACTGTTGATTCAGTTTGTTACACACCCAGCCAGACCATCTCTCTTTATTTAGGTGTGGCTCATTGCCTGAGCAGCAGCTAGTTTTCTGAGTGCCAGGTCCCCCAGTGCTTCCTCGTGTCCCTAGCTTCCGGAGAAGAAGTGACCCTTATACTCCTTGTGTATGCAGTTGGAAAGACTCCTAGTGACTCTGATATTCCTGGTGATTCTGTAGCTGAATTCTCCCTTTGTTCCTATTGTGTGTTTGCAAGCGCCTTCCAGTGTGATCACTGTATCTCCAGTGTCCCCAATGTCTTCCAGCCTGTCCACAGTGACTTTCATTGTGTTCCTGCTTGCAGTTTGTTTCCTTGGAACTGTTGTGTCCTTTGAGCATTCAAGTGACCTCTTGCCTCTGTTTTCTTTGTGTACCTGTGGTGCCCCCCTGACACCCCAGAGGCATGATGGCACCTCCAGAGGCAGGGGTGTGCCAGCAATTCACACCAGTGCTGAGTCCATGGCTAAAATGGGGGATCAGAGAAAGACAATTGGGAGCCACAGTCAAGAAGGTAAGGGTTAGGGTTCCGAATACCAAGCAGATCACTTACAGACACTCCAGATCTGTATCCAGCTTCACAGTGTCAGAATCTTTGCGCCAACCTGACAACACTGTAGGCAGTATCTTAGCTGGTTCACTGACTTTTCTCTCTCCATTTCCTAGGCTATGCAAATCCACCTCCAAATGAGGCACCAGCCTTTTTTGTGGCTTTCTCCTTCCCTGGCCTCCTCCTTCACCTATCAACAGGCAGGAACTCTTCCAGACCACTTTAGGCCTTTCTCCACATTCAACACATTTTAGGCCCCACACATGCTATGGGGCCTAATAACAGAGCTCAATCCAGCACCACCTCCCCATGCTTCAGTCTGGGGGCAGAGAGCAATTACATTACTTGCCCGAAATATATATATCTTTTCCCGGGCTGCACCAGTGGCTTGAACCTCCTACTGGGTTGGCTGAAGGAAATATAAACATTCATAACTCAGTCTTGTTATGAAATCTCATAACTAAGTGACACCTACTGGCAGCAGTGAGAAATCACAACCCCACTAAGCTTAGGCAAAGGCCCAGAGAAAAAACATACAATCAGTCTGGGCTTTAGGGTAATAGAGTCTGTTTGGGACAGGGTGCTACATATCTTTGCAGCTTTCAGCCCTCCAGCCCTCTCTGTTTCCCTGTATACTATTTGATAGGATCAACCTGTGTCTGCAGTGTCTTTCAGTGTCTCCTAGTCTATTTCCAGTCTGTTTCCTGCTTGGTGTTTTTGTGCACCTCTACCTGCTGCTGGAGATTCCAGTTTGTCTCTTTGCATTTATACTCACCCCTAGTTGCCCTGTGGGTCAACATGCACCTTTTCCCAGAGTCTCTGTGTTTTCATGCACACCTTCAAGCTTTGGCACACCTACTGTCTCCCTACAATCTCTGGCCCTCTCCTGTACTATGCCAGCAGTCTTTGGCCTTCTCCTGTACTACGCCAGTAGTCTCTGGTCCTCTCCTGTACTACGCCAGCAGTCTCTGACCCTCTCCTGTACTATGCCAGCAGTCTTTGGCCTTCTCCTGTACTACGCCAGTAGTCTCTGGTCCTCTGCTATACTACGCCAGCAGTCTCTGGCCCTCTCCTGTACTACGCTAGCAATCTTTGGCCTTCTCCTGTACTACGCCAGTAGTCTCTGGTCCTCTCCTGTACTACGCCAGCAGTCTCTGACCCTCTTATGTACTACGCCAGCAGTCTCTGACCCTCTCCTGTACTACGCCAGCAGTCTTTGTCCCTCTCCTGTACTACGCCAGCAGTCTCTGACCCTCTCCTGTACTACGCCAGCAGTCTCTGACCCTCTTATGTACTACACCAGCAGTCTCTGACCCTCTCCTGTACTACGCCAGCAGTCTTTGGCCCTCTCCTGTACTACGCCAGCAGTCTCTGAGCCTCTCCTGTAGAACGCCTGCAGTCTCTGACCCTCTCCTGTACTACGCCCTGCAGTCTCTGACCTAGTCTTGTACTACGCCCTGCAGTTTCTGGACCTCTTCTGTACTACTCCCAGCAGTCTCTGGCCCTCTCTTGTACTAAGCCAGTAGTCTCTGGTCCTCTCCTGTATTACGCCAGCAGTCTCTGGCCCTCTCCTGTACCACACCAGCAGTCTCTGACCCTCTCTTGTACTACGCCAGCAGTCTTTGGCCCTCTCCTGTACTATGCCAGCAGGCTCTGAGCCTCTCCTGTACAACACCTGCAGTCTCTGACCCTCTTCTGTACTACGCCAGCAGTCTCTGACCCTCTCCTGTACTACGCCAGCAGTCTCTGACCCTCTCCTGTACTACGCCAGCAGTCTCTGGCCCTCTCCTGTACTACGTCAGCAGTCTCTGGCCCTCTCCTGTACTACGCCAGCAGTCTATGAGCCTCTCCTGTACTACACCTGCAGTCTCGGACCCTCTCCTGTACTACGCCAGCAGTCTCTGACCCTCTCCTGTACTACGCCAGCAGTCTCTGACCCTCTCCTGTACTACGCCAGCAGTCTCTGGCCCTATCCTGTACTACGTCAGCAGTCTCTGGCCCTCTCCTGTACTTCGCCAGCAGTCTCTGAGCCTCTCCTGTACTACACCTGCAGTCTCTGACCCTCTCCTGTGCTACGCCAGCAGTCTCTGTCCCTCTGCTGTACTACACCTGCAGTCTCTGACCCTCTCCTGTACTACGCCCAGTAGTCCCTGGTCCTCTCCTGTACTAAGCCAGAAGTCTCTGACCCTGTCTTGTACTATGCAGTCTCTGACCCAGTCTTGTACCACCCCCTGAAGTCTCTGACCCTGTCTTGTACTGCGCCCTGCAGTCTCTGACCCTCTCTTGTACTACACCCTGCAGTCTCTGGCCCTGTCTTGTACTACGTCCTGCAGTCTCTGACCCTCTCTTGTACTATGCCCTGCAGTCTCTAAACCCTCTCCTGTACTATGCCCAGCAGTCTCTGGTCCTCTCCTGTACTACGCCAGCAGTCTCTGAGCCTCTCCTGTACTACACCTGCAGTCTCGGACCCTCTCCTGTACTACGCCAGCAGTCTCTGACCCTCTCCTGTACTACGCCAGCAGTCTCTGACCCTCTTCTGTACTACGCCAGCAGTCTCTGGCCCTATCCTGTACTACGTCAGCAGTCTCTGGCCCTCTCCTGTACTTCGCCAGCAGTCTCTGAGCCTCTCCTGTACTACACCTGCAGTCTCTGACCCTCTCCTGTGCTACGCCAGCAGTCTCTGTCCCTCTGCTGTACTACACCTGCAGTCTCTGACCCTCTCCTGTACTACGCCCAGCAGTCCCTGGTCCTCTCCTGTACTAAGCCAGAAGTCTCTGACCCTGTCTTGTACTATGCAGTCTCTGACCCAGTCTTGTACCACCCCCTGAAGTCTCTGACCCTGTCTTGTACTGCGCCCTGCAGTCTCTGACCCTCTCTTGTACTACACCCTGCAGTCTCTGGCCCTGTCTTGTACTACGTCCTGCAGTCTCTGACCCTCTCTTGTACTATGCCCTGCAGTCTCTAAACCCTCTCCTGTACTATGCCCAGCAGTCTCTGGTCCTCTCCTGTACTACGCCATGCCTGACCCTGTCTTGTACTAGGTAGTCTCTCACCCAGTCTTGTACCACACCCTTTAGTCTCTGACCCTGTCTTGTACTACGTCCTGCAGTCTCTGACCCTCTCTCGTACTACGCCCTGCAGTCTCTGACTCTCTCTCTTACTACGCCCTGCAGTCTCTGACCCTGACTTGTACTACGCCCTGCAGTCTCTGACCCTGACTTGTACTACGCCCTGCAGTCTCTGACCCTGACTTGTACTACGCCCTGCAGTCTCTGACCCTGACTTGTACTACGCCCTGCAGTCTCTGACCCTGTCTTGTACTATGCCCTGCAGTCTCTTACCCTGTCTTGTACTATGCCCTGCAGTCTCTGACCCTCTCTTGTACTACGCCATGAAGTCTCTGACCCTCTCCTGTAGTACACCAGGGCCGGCAGCCTCTGTTCAGTGAGTGGTAATGATGTACTGAAACCTCTAGCAACCAATCAGTGAGTGTGGACCAGTTCTTCATGTTTACATTCATTTTTTGAGACAAGTCTATGTGTGTGTTTATTGTTTTTTGGGATGGAGAGCAAAATTGCATGGGTGGGGGGGGGGGGGGGGGTTAAGAAAATCTCAGACTTTTTTTAACCACACCCCCTTTAGGCCATGCCCAACATTTAGTGTAATTGAAGCCATGCCCATTTTTTTTTGTCTGCTTTGTAAAATTCAACAGTTCAGTCACACCCACAAAATGGATTCTGCCGCCCCTAATTTACATACTGCTCCGCCTACACTGGCTTTCTGGAAAAAAGTGTCCCTATAAGTTTTTTGCAAATGTTGGCAACTATGATATAATGGTCACTGGAAGAATTCTCCTTACATTTGTGGTCATTGGTAAGAATCCCCCCTTACAGATAGCTAAAAGTTTGCTCAAGGAACTCCTAGCAAGTTCTGGAGGAACCCAAGGGTTAAACGGAACACTGGGAGAGAAAAACTTGCTATAGGGAGATCTAGGACCTCGTTTTGCTGTCTGGCAGGTTTTTCTGCATCACAAAATGAGCTTAAAGTGGAGTTCCACCCTAATTTTATACTTATCTGCATCTTCTCGCTCCGGGTCACCTGAAAAAGAAATGGATAATCGCATTTTTTTTTTTTTTTTTTACTTACCTCGTAGCGAAGAAAACATACTTACCTTACTTCCTTCTTCCTCCTTTCTCGGCCGCGGCCCGTCGTCACTTCCTGGCTCTGCAATGATTCCTGGGAGCTGAACGTCATCGCTCCCAGGAATCATTGCGCCTGCACCGGCCCCGACTACAGTTCCGGGGCGCACGCGTCATCCCCTTCTAAACAGCTTCTGGGCATGCCCAGAAGCTGTAGAGGGATGACGCGCGCGACCCGGAAGTGACGTCGGGGCCGGCGCAGGGCATCGTGGGACCGAAGAAGGCGGAAGAGGACGCCGAAGAGGACGCGGAAGAGGATGTCGCTGGCTTCAAGCTGCCCACACCTGAGATGGCAGCGCTGGACAAGACGTTTTCAAGGTAAGTATTTGTCCTAACAGGTAAGTGCAACCCTGGACAGATCAGAGGCTAGCCATTGTGGAATGCACTAGCCCTGACTGTCCCGGGGGTATTTTAAAAAAAAAAAAAAAAAATTCCAGGGTGGAACCCCGCTTTAACAGTACGAAATAAAATAATGAATATGTATGTATTCGAACTGAGTATTTAGATGCTTGCCTGGAGTTCAGCTTTAAACACAGGCACCACGCTGGTCACATGACTGCATTTCCTGTAGCTTTGTTGTATTAGAAACTATTAAACTTCTCCTTTTTGACAGCTTCTGAATTCACCGAGGAAAGAACATGTCTCCAGTCTATCTGATTTTACTATTAATCTTGTCTGCCGTCTGTCTCATCACATGTGAGATCTCCTGCCGCAATGAAGCTGGGGAACCTGTTGACTGGTATGTATCGTGTAGACGAAATGTTATCTTAAATAGAAGAAAGTGAAAGGGAACCAACCATTGTAGGTAAGAAGGAACATTTCAAGGAGGCTTCCAGGAGAGTTCATTATTGAGTTGACCCATCCTTTGCAGCTATACCAGATTTAAATCTTCTGGGAAGGCTGTCCACAAGGTTTAGGAGTGGGTCTATGAGTCTATGGGAATGTTTGACCATTCTTCCAGAAGCGCATTTTTTAGGTCAGACACTGATGTTGGAGAGAAGGCCTGGCTCACAGTCTGTGCTCTAAGTCATCCCAAAAGTGTTCTATCTGGTTGAGGTCAGAACTCTGCAGGCCAGTCATGTTCCTCCACCCCAAACTCACTCATTCATGTCTTTATGGACCTTGCTTTGTACACTGGTTGGAACAGGAAGGGCCAACCCCAAACTGTTCCCACAATGTTGGCCTTCTCATCCAACATCAGTGCCTGACCTCACAAATGAACTTCTGGAAGAATGGTCAAACATTCCCATAGACAAATTCCTAAATCTCATGGACAGCCTTCCCAGAAGAGTTGAAGCTGTTATAGCTGCAAAGGGTGGGCCAACTCAATATTGACCCTACAGACTAAGACTGGGATGCCATTACAGTTCATGTCCGTGTAAAGGAAGGTGTCCCAATACTTTTGGTAATATAGTGTGTGTGTGTGTGTGTGTATATATATATATATATATATATATTTATATATATATATATCTAGATATGTATAGCTATACATATATTAGGGATAGACCGATATGGTTTTTTCAAGGCCGATATTTTGGTCACAACGTATCGGTATATTTAAAGTTTTGAAAAATATCGGCAATATCGGCCAGTTCCAGGGCCGTTACCGATATATATCGGGGAAAGTGCATATCGGCCACCGACATATCGGCCTTGCCGATAATTGGTCGATCCCTAATATATATATATACTCTGTATATATAATCTATTTATTATCTGCTACCTTTCTAAAGTCACAGAGTCACTCAGCAAGCTTCAAGAAAATGAACAAAGAAAAGACACTATCCCATTTGGGCTGCCCACCAACAGCATGGAAAAATACAAACATTGGGGGGAGTTTCAGTTACAGTGAGTGTAGCATAGAAAGCAATGGGACTTTTCCTCTTAATCTTTTCAAGTTCAAGATAGTACTGAAAATACCTACAGGTAAGAAACCTTTGGATACCTCTTAGCACTTCAGCATCAGGGTGTTACATACCTGGCAGGAGAAGTTGATTAGATGAGGATGGCTTCTCTTTAGCTTAGGGCTCCTGATTAGGTGGACGGATAGGACAAGGGTGGCACAAGTGCCTTGCTGGTCTGCTGGATACTGGTACAGATGAATGGGAGCCACTGGTCAGGTCTCTGACGTGTGGATGACAGGCAGGGGACGGTCACTGGAGCAGCAGATGCAAAAGCTGAATACAGAATCAGCAGATGGGTACGCAGGCATGTGCATGATGGGTGGAGCTGAAGGCAGGTCTGGTTGAAGGTTGGGAAGGCCGGTCTAGCAGTTTGGCACAGAATCAGCAGCAGGTACTTGGTCAGGTTCTAAGCCATGGTCAGTATCAGGCAAGCAGATCCAGAGCAAAAGGAGCAGGCGGGAGCGTGGTTGTGGAGCAAGCCAAGATTGGTACAGGCAAATAGCAAGAGCAGGTCAGAACAAGCTGGGTCAAAATGAGGAAATCAGTCAGAAAATACTGAACTCAGGTTAATAGGTACTGTTGAAGATAAGCCAGCACTGGCCATGTGCAGCTATCTAATTTAAATAGTCTGCTTGGTGCCAAGAATAGCAGCATTTGCACACACTGTCATGCACAGGCCAATCTATGCTTGCGCATGGATTCTCATACAGAAGAGCCATCTTCCATACTGGCGTGACCTTTCTGACGCAGGAACTCAATTTGACTGCTTCTCCTTCTCATACTCCAGTTCTGCTGTAAAGGAGCCTGAGACCAGGACAAATTCAGATACTTAACCCCCTCCCACCGTGTGTATGCTAATTACGGCCTTACTAAACTGGATCTTCTTCTTCCATGAGGCTGCATATATGCATACATATGTTTGTCACCGAGAGCCCCAGGTCCCGTACTAAGGTTCGGGAACTGGTAAGCCCATTTCCTGATCACCTAATCATGGTGATAGCTTCTGATTGTCTATCACAGTGATCAGTCACTGTGCAGCCCACCACTGTGTTTTTTTTTCCTCTCCTGTTGAATGGAGAGAATGATACATTGTATCTTTTTCTCCTGCTAGAGGAGAAAATGTATACAAAACAAATGTGTGTAAAAAAAAAAAAAAAAGGGAAAAAAAGAAATGTTGATCAGGATTTGATCTAGATCAGTGGCAGGAATAGAGTTAAGCCCCGTACACATGATCAGATTATCGAACGATCTGTTGTCCGTTTTTTGTGGCATGCTAGTCTGATGTGGAAAGTGAAGAGGTTTTTTTCATACGAATTTTCCCGTACGATAGAATTCTACTTCAGAAGTGATGTCATGTGTTGGATTGCTTTCTATGTGTTCTTTCGACTCTGAGCATGCCTAGTCTTGCTCTTAAGATTTTTTTTCCGTCTAAATCTGTACTAATGAGACGAAAATCGGACGTTGTTTTGACGGACGACAAAAATTGTATAGCCTGCACATCAGGATTTTGTCGGCCGAAAAGTCGGAGTCGGCTGTTGAAAGCACCATACTAACAATCCAAAATTCGGCAGATCGGTCATCGGACGAAATCCAATCGAGAATCTGTGGAAAGAACTGAAAACTGCTGTTCACAAACGCTCTCCATCCAACCTCACTGAGCTTGAGCTGTTTTGAGGAATGGGCAAAAATTTCAGTCTCTCGATGTGCAAAACTGATAGAGACATACCCCAAGCGACTTACAGCTGTAATCGCAGCAAAAGGTGGCGCTAAAAAGTATTAACTTAAGGGGGCTGAATAATTTTGCACGCCCAATTTTTCCAGTTTTTTATTTGTTAACAAAGTTTGAAATACCCAATAAATTTCGTTCCACTTCATGATTGTGTCCCACTTGTTGATTCTTCACAAAAAATTACAGTTTTATATCTTTATGTTTAAAGCCTGAAATGTGGCAAAAGGTCGCAAAGTTCAAGGGGGCCGAATACTTTCGCAAGGCACTGTAACATACACATATGCGGTATCACTGCAATCATCAGGAGCAGGAGAATTTGTTTTTGTTTTATCTTTGGTGGTAGGTTATAATAATAGCAAGAAAAATACAATTACATTTTTTCGTTTCAATCTTTTTATTAAAGATTTTTACAAAAGGGTCTAAGATAGACATATTTCCAATATTATTGCAAAGGCAGAAGAATTGACAATTAAGTGGAATCTCTATTGGACAAAGCATATGCATAAGGAGAACACAAGAGATTAAACAAACATAAACCATAGAGGAGCGTATCCAGGAACTGTTAATTCTAAAATTAGAAAAAAAAAGATGGATGAACCAATAGTCTGATTAAACGTAGGGACTACTGTGCGTTGCATGAAAGAAAACTGACAGCTACGGTCGAAGACACTGTACTAACCATGTGAGGTTAAGTCCAGCAATCTCCCCTACTGAGCTGTTGTGTTCTGACAGGGGAACACTGCAATCAGCACCGTCTGAACACCCAGGTTCTTTTGGACAGACCGACATACACAGGGGAAGAATGTTAGCCCTTGTTTTTTGAACCAGGAAATGTCTCCCGACATTCTGCCCATGTGAACGGGGTTTTAGTGTCACTCATGTAACAAAGGTACATTTCCATATTTGATGTAACATTGAGGTCTGCTCCCAGACTGAAGGCTGGCCACCCTCAATATGCTACACAAAAACATGTTACCTACAGCGAATACTGTTGTAGTAAGAGATGTTTGCTCTGGTTGGAACCTGGAGTACACTCTTTTCATGCGCAATGACTATCGGCCCCTTTTCTGGGCTAAATACATTTTTTTTAAATATTTTTTTTACTAATTTGTGCCAGTTTTCTTTTGATAATAAGAAAAAATCAGGAGATGTCCATTACCATTTACCACCAAATTAAAGCCCAATTTGTCCTGACAAAGGTATAATCTGGATTTATTCCCTGTCCTGGTCTGACAATGCTATTCAGCTGCTCTGCACATGGCTGATCCCCTTAGTGTTGTCGGAACCTGGAAGCAGTGGCCAGTCACAGCTTTCTCCAGCACCAATGAACCTAAATGGTTTTTTGAACTCCAACATTGGTCAGTCTTTACAGTTCCTTATCTCTTCCCTTCAATTTGGCTTCCAGTCCTGACGTCAGTCCCAGGGGAAAACGTAACCCCCTACCCCTGCCCCTAATTAGGGTAGGACACAGACCAAGAATGTGCGATCACATGACCACAAGTAAAAACCAAAAAGGTACTTTTTACAGTGATTGTTAACCCCTTCACACCCAACCACAGTGTCCCTTTAGGTGCGTTTTTCCACTGAGGGAGACGGGGGCAGACTCCTACATAACCACTGTGATTGGCTTTTACAGTAGTCACATGATCAAGAGCCCATCCTGCTGGCTCCCAATCATAACTAGAGACTGAGAGCTGCCTATGACAGCTCGGTCACTGTGCTGGATGTATGCAGCGAGCGTTTCAGCCTACCATGGACACACACACTATCTCACAAAAGTGAGTACACCCCTCACATTTTTGTAAATATTTTATTATATCTTTCCATGTGACAACACTGAAGAAATGACACTTTGCTACAATGTAAAGTAGTGAGTGTACAGCTTTTAAAACAGTGTAAATTTGCTGTCCCCTAAAAAATAACTTAACACACAGCCATTAATGTCTAAACCTCTGGCAACAAAAGTGAGTACACCCCTAAGTGAAAATGTGTGGCCACCATTATTTTCCAGCAGTGCCTCAACCCTCTTGGGCATAGAGTTCACCAGAGCTTCACAGGTTGCCACTAGAGTCCTCTTCCACTCCTCCATGACGACATTACGGAGCTGGTGGATGTTAGAGACCTAGCGCTCCTCCACCTAATGTTTGAAGATGCCCCACAGATGCGCAATAGGGTTTAGGTCTGGAGACATGCTTGGCCAGTCCATCACCTTTACCCTCAGCTTCTTTAGCAAGGCAGTTGTCTTCTTGGAGGTGTGTTTGGGGTCGCTATCATGTTGGAATACTGGCCTGCGACCCAGTCTCCGAAGGGAGGGGATCATGCTCTGCTTCAGTATGTCACAGTACATGTTGGCATTCATGGTTCCCTCAATGAACTGTAGCTCCCCAGTGCTGGCAGCACTCATGCAGCCCCAGACCATAACACTCCCACCACTATGCGTGACTGTAGGCAAGACAAATTTGTCTTTGTACTCCTCACCTGGTTGCCGCCACATACGCTTGACACCATCTGAACCAAATACGTTTATATTGGTCTCATCAGACCACAGGACATGATTCCATGATTCCAGTAATCCATGTCCTTAGTCTGCTTGTCTTCAGCAAACTGTTTGCGGGGCTTTCTTGTGCATCATCTTTAGAAGAGGCTTCCTTCTGGGATGACAGCCATGCAGACCAATTTGATGCAGTGTGCGGCGTATGGTCTGAGCACTGACAGACTGACACCCCCACCCCTTCAACCTCTGCAGCAATGTTAGCAGCGCTCATACGTCTATTTCCCAAAGACAACCTCTGGATATGATGCTGAGCATGTACACTTCTTTGGTCGACCATGGCGAGGCCTGTTCTGAGTGGAACCTGTTCTGTTAAACCGCTGTTTGGTCTTGGCCACCATGCTGCAGCTCAGTTTCAGGGTCCTGGCAATCTTCTTATAGCCTAAGCCAGTAATGGCAAACCTTGGCACCCCAGATGTTTCAGGTGCCATGTTGAACTTCCAGTGACCAGTATGAGAGAGTGAGAGCGATAACATCAAATGTAACACATCTGCTTCCCATTCACACCTGAGACCTTGTAACACTAACGAGTCACATGACACAGGGGAGGGAAAATGGCTAACTGGGCCCAATCTGGACATTTTCACTTAGGCGTGTACTCACTTTTGTTGCCAGCTGTTGAGACAGTAATGACTGTGTGTTGAGTTATTTTGAGGGGACAGTAAATTTACACTGTTAGAGCCCATTCAGACTAGCGCAACGCGACTTTGGGGGGCGACTTGTGAAGTCGCGTGCACCGATGTGCACCTCGACTTCGGCACGACTTGCAGAGACTTCACATAATGGAAGTCTATGCAAGTCGCCTCCAGGTCGCCCCAAAGTAGTACAGGACCCTTTTTCTAAGTCGGAGCGACTTGTGTCGCTCCTATTAGAACGGGTCCTGTGCTAATCAATGGACCGTGACCGAGCGCGACTTGTCAGGCTGACAAGTCGCGCTAATGTGAATGGGCTCTAATACAAGCTGTACACTCACTACTTTACATTGTAGCAAAGTGTCATTTCTTCATTGTTGTCACATGAAAAAAATGTAATAAAATATTTACAAAAGTGTGAGAGGTGTACTCACTTTTGTGAGATACTGTATGTGCAACTTGTGGGTGGTCCAACCTCTTTGCTGCTGTTCATACGGGTTACATGGGCAGCAAAAGGTAATACAGTAACCTTTTTTAGACTAATCAAGCAATGCTATATTCACCATTTGGGGCGCTATCAAGGCAGTGACTTTTTATTTACTTTAATCTGAGGATAAAGCTTTGTGTATTGAGACTTTAGTATTGTGTACACTGTATAAAGTTCCATCAGTAATATGTTATGTTTTACAGGTTTGTGGTTTACAAATTACCAAGGTATAGAATCAATGAGACGGAGGGAACAGGACTGGAATATTTGTATCTGGACTCCGGGTCACAAGGATGGCAAGTCAGCAAATTCCTCATTAACATGACTCAGAGTGCTCTGGGGCAAGTGCTACAGCAGATGTATACATCTTATAAAGTGAGCACCCGTTTTATGTACTGTAATTGGTCAGCTGTAGAAATCTGATCTTACAATTTCACATAGAAGTTCCCATGTTGAATCAACCACCACAATCACCTGTCACTCAGGATACCTGTGCCATTTCAGGACTAATCAGGCCCGAATTTTTGCCTGAATTAGGACCTGAAACAGAGCCAAAGAAGCACTGGACCCTTGTGCAATCCGCTTCGCAGCAGCCATGGAGATGTGTGAACTGGCTCCAGTGAGAGCCGGGCACACTCTCCTGTCATGCAAATTGGATGCAGTGGAAACCCACATCCAATTTGTACTAGTGTACTAGTGTGAACCCAGCCTCAAAGTACACAGGAGGTGTGTAGTACATCCCTTCTTCCCCTCACACTTCCCAACTGTCAAAATGTCGGCTTCCTGTCGGAATGAATACAGGGAGCTGCAGCTCGGCTCGGTGCCTTATAGCAAGTAGAAGGGAGGGGCCAGGAGAATTGAAAAGGGACCTGAGAAGAGGAGGGTCTGGGCTGCTCTGTGCAAAACCATTAACCAGTTGCCGACTGCCTAACTTCTATCTACGTCTGCAGTCAGTCCCTCACAGGCAAAAAGCGTACTACGTCGCTAGCCTGTGAGGCTCTAGGGAGCGAGCGCGCGCCGCCAGAGGCGCGCTCCCGCTCGCGCCGCCAGAGGCGCGCTCCCGCTCGCTCACGGACCCCCCCCACGCGTGTGAGCGGCAGACCCGATGTCCGCCGCTCACTCGCGATCGTCGCGAAAGGCAGGCGGCTAACATAAACAAAGCCGCCTGTCAATCTCCCTTGTGTAACAGAAGAGATCATACGGTCCTGATATGTAGGACTGTCGATCTCTACTGTTACATGAAAAGCCACATCCAATCACAGTTAGAAGCATGCCCCTAAGGACACACTAACCCCCTCCTTCTCCAATAAAGTTAACCCCTTCCCTGCCAGTGTCATTTTTACAGTAAAAGTGCATATGTATAGCACTGATTATTGTAGTAATGTCACTGGTACCCCCAAAAGTGTCAAAAATATCAGTTAAGGGTCCGATCTGTCCGCCGCAATGTCACAGTCCCGCAAAAAAAACAACAAAAATGACAAAAATCTTTCCCTTAGTTAGTAAACGCAATAACTTTTGCGCAAACCAATCAAAATACACTTTTTGTGATTTTTTTTTACCAAACATTTGTAGCAGAAAACAAATTGGCCTAAAATGTTAAAAAATCTTAATTTTTACATTTTTTTTGAGGAATTTCATACAAAAAAATGTGAAAAATATTGTTATTTTTGCAAAATTGTCGCTCTTTTTTTGTTTATAGCGAATGATCAAAAAAAGGAGTGCTCCCGGTGATTGGTGCAAAATTAGCAGCTCACCTTAGGGGTAGACTCCAAGGAGTTACACACGCTTAAGAGTTATGGATACACAGCCTGTTCACTCCTCTCCTTCTGGTTTAGCTGACCCTCCGAGTGCGCCAGGAACAGCATAAAATAAATAGGAGAAGGGATCTAGTGCTCTCTGTTTAAGCTAGTTTATTAAATCAGGATGCACAAAAATCTACTTACATATCCCTGCACTTAAGCAGTGCGGGCTTCCAACAGCAGGCAAACATGGTAGTACACGTGTGTATCACCGGGAGCACTCGAGTGAGAGTGGAGCACTTCTTGCACTGTTCAATCACAGTTGAAGATTTCCATTTTAGTGTTTTTATTTGGACTTTTTTAGCTCACTTAATATCTATTATATTATATATCTGTGCACTATTGGGACTTTATTAATCACCTGATTTCAAACACTTGGATTGTTGAAAAGTTTATATTGGTATAAGCATTGATTTGCTTTCTTATTATGATTTATACATGCTATTCTGTGTATTATTAATTGTTAATTTTTTGATTCACTTGGCGCAGCAATATTTATTATTTATTTCTTTTGGTGGTATTTGATCACCTGTGCGATTTTTACTTTTTGCGCTATAAACAAAAAAAGAGCGACAAAAATAACAATATTTTTCACATTTTTCATATGAAATTCCCCTAAAAAAAGTGTAAAAATCAAAATGTTTTAACATTTTAGGCCAATTTGTTTTCTGCTACATATTTTTGGTAAAAAAAATCACAATAAGCGTATTTTGATTGGTTTGCGCAAAAGTTATCACAGCTACCAACTACGGGAAATTTATGTCATTTTTATTGTTTTTTTTTTTTAACTAGTAATGGCGGCGATCTGCGATTTTATTGCGGGACTGCGACATTGCGGCAACAGATCGGACCCCTAACTGACATTTTTGACAATTTTGGGGGTACCAGTGACATTACTACAGTAATCAGTGCTATATATATGCACTGTTACTGTAAAAATGACAATGGCAGGGAAGGGGTTAACTTTTATTGGTGATCAAGGGGTTAATGTTTGCCTGGTGCTTACTGACGTGTGTGGGGGGGGAGGGGATTGTGTGACACAGGCACAGATCGCAGGTTCAGCTATGCTGAATCCTGTAATCTGTGATTGACTGTCACTTAGGAGATCCGCCCGCTTTGTTTACACAATCGGGCGGATCTCCACACTCGATCCCCGACGATCGGGGAAGAGCGGCGGTGATCACCGCCTCTCCTCCCCTGGCCCGACTCCTGCTGTGTCTGAATAAGCGGGAGCGAGCTTCCGGCGGCGCGCGCGCGCCGCCCACAAGGGGAGGAGTCCAGCGACGTAGACCTACATTGCTGGACGATAACGAGCCACTTTGCCGCAGTACGCTCAATGTGAGCGGTCGGCAAGTGGTTAAAGTGTTACTAAACCCAGGAGCCTGCATTCACTATATCTGGTCTCCCACAGTACACAGAACATGGAAATGCAATTATTTTAGTAAATATAACCTTCTTATATACCTATTCTCATCAGCAGTGTATAGAAGTATCATGACTTCTGTCAGTGTCTGGTTAAAGCTTGTAGGAGGAGTTTCCCCTCTACTCTGATTGTCCTATGAGGCTGCAGGACCCCTGACCCTCTCTCTGGACAGTGCTGATTGGCCCTGTGCTGATCACATGCACCCTCCTAAGAAAAAAAAAAAACTCGCTAGCAATACACAACAAACTGAGCATGTGCAGAGTGCAAGGCTTTGTACTATCAGGAGATGGATTGGGGAGTGTGAAAGAAGTGGAGGATCAGAGAAGACAGGATCAAACAACCTTTTTACACAATGCAGAGGATTAACCCCTTAGGTTACACAGTGAGTATAACAAGCATGCTTTACTGCATATACACACTGACTTTACTGTTGTGGGTTTAGTAACACTTTAAGGGTCTATTTATACCACATGTGATAGGATTGTGCTGGGCAGCTATTCCAGCACAGTCCCACTGCATGACAAGGCAAAATGCCCCGTCTCCCTATCTGCCTGGTTCACACCACTACGTTTCCTGTACAAATCAATGAAAGGCTGCCACTGTCCACAGCTCTTTATTTATGTAGCACAATTCCCAGCATAGTTGCTGGCTGTGGGTCCCCCTGGGTCACCGGGTGCAAATAAAGTACAACAGTGGCGGCCGGTGTATTGAGGGCGCAGGGGCGCTGCCCCCCCATCCATGCGTCCGGCCCCCTAATCTGCATGCAGGGGCGCCAGACGCATGGAGCTTAATGTTTTTTTTTTAAATCACCTGATTAGAGCCAGAGGCTCTAATAGGGTGATGCAAAGGGTGGAGCCGGGGCGCAGAGCAGTGCGCCCCGAGCCCACCCATTGTGTGACAATAGCGAATGAAGATTTGCTATTGTCCAACCGATCCTCCTCCTGGCCAATCAGGAAGCGCATTTGATACACGCTTCCTGATTGGCCCGCAAGGCAAACCCCATGCCATTGGCCGAGGAGGAGGCGGGAGCGGGAGGACTGGAGGAGACGCGCCGCCGGGCCTGACGTCGGGACACTGATGAGAAGCCGCCCGCCGCTGCTCCAGGTAAGTAAGGGGGCATGCACGCTGATCTCTGCATTGGGGGAATGAATGCTGGTCACTGCATTGAAGGGGGCACGCACGCTGATCTCTGCATTGGGGGAATGTACGCTGGTCACTGCATTGAAAGGGGGCATGTACGCTGGTCACTGCATTGAAAGGGGGCATGTATGCTGTTCACTGCATTGAAAGGGGTCATGTACGCTGGTCACTGCATTGAAAGGGGGCATGTATGCTGGTCACTGCATTGAAGGGGGCACGCACGCTGATCTCTGCATTGGGGGAATGTACACTGGTCACTGCATTGAAAGGGGGTCATGTATGCTGGTCACTACATTGAAAGGGGGCATGTATGCTGGTCACTGCATTAAAAGGGGGCATGTACGCTGGTCACTGCATTGAAAGGGGGTATGTATGCTGGTCACTGCATTGAAAGGGGGAATGTACGCTGGTCACTGCATTGAAAGGGGGCATGTACGCTGGTCACTGCATTGAAAGGGGGCATGTACGCTGGTCACTGCATTGAAAGGGGGCATGTACGCTGGTCACTGCATTGAAAGGGGGCATGTAAGCTGGTCACTGCATTGAAGGGGGCATGTACGCTGGTCACTGCATTGAAGGGGGCATGTACGCTGGTCACTGCATTGAATGGGGGCATGTATGCTGGTCACTGCATTGAAAGGGGGCATGTATGCTGGTCACTGCATTGAAAGGGGGCATGTACGATGGTCACTACATTGAAAGGGGGCATGTACGCTGGTCACTGCATTGAAAGGGGGCATGTATGCTGGTCACTGCATTGAAGGAGGCATGTACGCTGGTCACTGAAATGAAAGGGGGCATGTACGCTGGTCACTGCATTGAAAGGGGGCATGTACGCTGGTCACTGCATTGAAAGGGGGCATGTACGCTGGTCACTGCATTGGAAGGGGGCATGTATGCTGGTCACTGCATTGAAGGGGGCAGGTACGCTGGTCACTGCATTGAAAGGGGGCATGTATGCTGGTCACTGTGTTGAAAGGGGGCATGTATGCTGGTCACTGCATTGAAAGGGGGCATGTACGCTGGTCACTGCATTGAAAGGGGGCATGTACGCTGGTCACTGCATTGAAAGGGGGCATGTACGCTGGTCACTGCATTGAAAGGGGGCATGTATGCTGGTCACTGCATTGAAGGAGGCATGTACGCTGGTCACTGCATTGAAAGGGGGCATGTATGCTGGTCACTGCATTGAAAGGGGGCATGCTGGTCACTGCATTGAAAGGGGGCATGCTGGTCACTGTGCATTGAAAGGGGGCATGCTGGTCACTGTGCATTGAAAGGGGGCACGCTGGTCACTGTGCATTGAAAGGGGGCACACTGGTCACTGCGCATTGAAAGGGGGCACACTGGTCACTGTGCATTGAAAGGGGGCACGCTGGTCACTGTGCATTGAAAGGGGGCACGCTGGTCACTGTGCATTGAAAGGGGGCAAGCTGGTCACTGTGCATTGAAAGGGGGCACGCTGGTCTCTCTGCATTCAAAGGGGGCACACTGGTCTCTCTGCATTGAAAGGGGGCACGCTGGTCACTCTGCATTGAAAGGGGGCACACTATACCTTATTTACTGAAGGCCCCTTTCACACTTTTGCGACCTCAAAGTCACGCAATTTTTACAGCATTTTTGCCGCAAAGCAATGCCTATTACATTTTTCTGTTTGCGCCCCCCCAAAAAAAATTGTGAGCACCAGCCGCCACTGCCTTTGAACATGTTTCTCCAAGTGTGAGCACTGAGACAAGAACCAGTCCAGTATCTTTGGGTTTTTAGGTTTTATTTAGGAACTTGGATGGGAGAAGGGATGAGTGGGATACTCCAACAACTGAACTATGCACAATTAGGCAGGGACTCTAGAGAATGCTGCTTGACGCTGTTTAATGCTGGCCGGATGCCTATTAATGCTGACTCGACACTGTGACTTTGTCTTTGACTATCAAAGTCCTTTTTAGCTCCCTGAGGTACTCCTTCCTGAGGTAGCTGACTGTACACCTTTCACTTCCCTATCTTTAGGGCTTTAAGACTTGGCACCCCCTTTTACTGCCACAACTACTGGTTAGATGGCTCCTGGATCCCCTTGACCTTCTGGAGTGGTCCCCTTTCCTAGGCAGACCCCTGGGCAGATCTTAAGTACTCACGATACTGTTTTTCCTGAAGACTTCTGCCCAGCAGCTCCACTTGGTCGGCAACACTCTGGATCCCTCTCTGCAGCACAGCTCAACCTCTGGTCCCCTTAGGCCGACTGCCTGGACCACCTTCACTCTCTGACAGGAGGAGAGACAGCCGTCACCTCCTCCTGGGACTGAAGCTCCCGCCAAAAGACGCTCTGTCACATTCTCCCCACAGATTTATATCCAATCCCAGGGTGCAATGCGGTAAACCCCGCCCACTGAGACAGACATAAACCCTGGTGTGCTATTGGCTAGGTTTTCTCCACTGACCAACAAGATCGCTCATTGGACACAGTGGGGAGACACCCCAGACACAACAGACACACCTGGAACATGTGACAGATAATCAGACAGGGCCACATATACATTTTCCTAGCACCGACCTAGGAGGGTGCTACACTTATAATAGCAAATTGAGCAATTCCCTGTCGTTAGAGACAGATGTGTCCCCTGGACTCTTACACCAGCTGGGTTGAGCTGTATTGATTAACGCGGGTTCAACAAAGACACACAAAAAAAAAATATCTTTACATCATACATGTGTGTTAGTGTACATTGCACAAAAATTGAGAATTTCTCAGTTTTTTTGCAGTGCAATGAACAAAAACACATGCAATGCACTGCAGCGCATTCTCAACGTACAGTTGCGCATAGAGTTGTATAAAGTGTAATTTTGTTACATTTCAATACCATGTAAAACAAGTATACGCAACATATCGCAACAGCGCACCACAATGCTGATACACAATGCACACCAGCAGATATAGGCACCACAATGTACGTCCAGGTGTTTGTGTTTTTTTTTTTTTTTTTTCTTAATTGTGTATTTTAATGTAATTTGTGTACTTTCATTTATGGTTTTTATGTTTTATTGTCTGTTATTTTTCTGTAAAAAAAAAATAAAATAAAAATGCAGCTTATATAAAGATGTTTTTCACTCATGTGCACAATAGTTGAAAGGGCTTTCCATTATTTTGGTAAGTTTCATGATAACAGGTTGCCTTACATCTAATTCGTGTAATTTAGCATCACATTCAGCATCATGTGTCCGCTGACTTGATATCTCTCATTTCCTAGAACAACAGCACAGCGTATATGATGTACAATGATGCCCCTCCAAGAACAAACAACTTTTCCACACACTATGGTCACACTAAGGGTGAGTTAAATCTCATTGTCTACATAAAGAATCTACAGATAGTTACACACTGTGGGCATGCTATAGCAGGTTGTCAGAGACTGTGGATATGCTATAGGAGATGGTCAGATGCTATGGAGCTGCTATGGAGCTGCTATTGAAAATGGTCAAAGACTATGAAAATGTTATATGAGATGATCAGACACTGTGGAACTGCTATGGGAAATGGTAATAAACTTTGGAAATACTATAGGAGATGGTCAGACACTGTGGACATGCTATAGGAGATGGTCAGAGACAGTGGACATGCTATAGGAGATGGTCAGACACTGTGGACATGCTATAGGGGACTGTCAGACACTGTAGGCATGCTATAGGAGATGGTTAGACACTTTGGAACTGCTATAGGAAATGGTCAGAGACTATGGAAATGCTATAGGAGTTGGTCAGACACTGTGGACATGCTACAGGGGATGGTCAGACACTATGGATTTGCTATAGCAAATAGTCAGCCACTGTGGGCATGCTACAGGAGACGATCAGACACTGTGGGCATGCTATAGGACAGTGATGGCAAACTTTGGCACCCCAGATGTTTTTGAACTTCATTTCCCATGATACTCAACTACACGGCAGAGTGCATGAGCATCATGGGAAATGTAGTTCCAAAACATCTGGGGTGCCAAGATTCGCCATTACTGCTATAGGAGATGGTCAAACACTGTGTACATACTATAGGAGATGGTCAGACACTGTGGGAATGCTATAGGAGATGGTCGGAGACTGAAGACATTCTATAGGAGATGGTCAGACACTGTGTGAATGCTATTGGAGATGGTCAGAGACAGTGGACATGCTATAGGAGATGGTCAGACACTGTGGACATTCTATAGGAGATAGTCAGACACTGTGAAAGCGCTATAGGAGATGGTCAGAGACAATGGAAAGGCTATAGGAGATGGTCAGACACTGTGGACCTGCTATAGGAAATGATCAGACACTTTGGACATGCTATAGGAGATGGTCAGAGACTGTGGGCATGCTATAGGAGATGGTCAGACTGTGGGGATGCTATAGGACAGTGGTCGCCAACCTTTAAGACCCCACGGACCACTAAACTTATAATTCTAAATCCTGCGGACCACTAACATGAATTTTCCATGCCTCATACACACAGTGCTCCTGTTCTCTGCCCCTTCCCCCAGATTACACAGCTGCCATATACACACAATGCTCTGACTCTCTTCCCCCCTCTGCCCTCCCCCCCTGCACTCTGAATCACTCTGCTACCTTACACAGACTCATCATTGAATCTTACCTCCTTATCCAATCATGTGCTTGAGCTCCGTGCTCCCTCCCACAGTCTGTGATCAGCGCTGCCATTGGAAGTCCCCTCTTTCCTCACCTCCTGCTCTCTGCGCTACTCCTGGTGCCTCCCTCTGAGTTTACAAAAGCTGGAACTACAGAGGAGGCATCGGGTATCTATGCACACTGACAATATTGACTGTCAGTGCGCTCTGAGAACAACACTGGAAACAACATTGGGCGGTATACATCCATCACAATGTTAATTGTGGAAGAACCCCTGGAAACCACCAAATTGTTCTCATGGACCATCAGTAGGCAACGGGCCACTGGTTGGTGACTGCTGCTATAGGAGTTGTTCAGAGACTGAAGACATGCTATAGGAGATGGGCAGAGACTGTGCAAATGCTATAAGGGGTAGACTGCAGAAATGCTATAGGCATAGGCGGCTCTCTAATTAGGCAAATTAGGCGGTTGCCTAAGGCCTCGCACCTACAGGGGCCTCGCGGCCAGTGGCGGAGCGACAACATTTAGAAGGGCGCAGTCAGGGAAATCTCCCATCCTCGGATATAAAAGTTGCAGCAGTGTGCTGCAGTCCCTTCACTGCGGCTGCCAGGTGTCTGTTGTCCGCTGACACTTCCCCCGCCTTCTCTGCCTGGGGATTGTCCGTCTGACCATGTAATCCTAAGATGTGGAGGAATCGGTGGGAGTGTACCTGCATCAGTAGGAAGTGACTGCCCGGTCAGCTCACTCTATCATCGGTTGTTGCTCTGGGAGGAGAGCTCTGCCCTGGCCCAGGAACATACAGGTAACCAGGCCCCCCACTTGTCACTCTGCAGGCTGGTCATAGATTTAAGGTGTCTACTACGCAAAGGGGGTGAGTAGCCCCAGGGAAGTTGGAAGAGTCTTAGAATGGTTGGTGGAGGAGGAGAAGAAGAAGGCCCTGGGTTGCTGGAAGAGAAGGAGAGGGCCCCTGGGTGGCTAGGGGAAAAGGAAAGGGCCCCTGGGTGGCTAGGGGAAAAGGAGAGGGCCCCTGGGTGGCTAGGGAAAAAGGAGAGGTCCCCTGGGTGGCTAGGGAAACAGGAGAGGGCCCCTGGGTGGCTAGGGGAAAAGGAGAGGGCCCCTGGGTGGCTGGGGGAAAAGGAGAGGGGCCCCTGGGTGGCTAGGGGACAAGGAAAGTGCCCCTGGGTGGCTAGGGGAAAAGGAGAGGGCCCCTGGGTGGCTAGGGGAAGAGGAAAGGGCCCCTGGGTGGCTGAAGGAGAAGGAGAGGGCACCTGGGTGGCTAATGGAGGAGAGGGCCCCTGGGTGGCTAAAGGAGAAGGAGAGGGCCCCTGGGTGGCTGAGAGAGGAGGAGAGGATTCCTGGGTGGCTGGAGGAAAATGAGAGGGGCCCCTGGGTGACTGGGGGAGAAGGAGAGGGCCCCTGGGTGGCTGGGGGAGAAGGAGAGGGCCCCCCGTGATGCCAGAGTCAGTTGCCAGGGAAGAGAGTGGAGCTGAGCCAGTCCTGCATATCTGACATCAAAGCCAAACATAGTGGAGCTGGAGCCCCTTGCCCTACACAATGACGGCACCCGAGGTGGAAGGTGAGGGGTAGCAGGGCTGTGACATTATATAGCATATGGACTCTGTACATTATTGGTAGTTTTGGTTGGAGTTGGTTTAGATGTTTAACTCTGTTGTTTTCCCCCCAGCTGTGAGGGACTGAGGAATGACAGCCCACTATGCTGGGACTTATAGTGCTCTAGAATGTGGAGGACTGAGGAATCCTCAGTCCCTTGCAGAGGGCACTACAAGTTCCAGAATAGCAGGCTGCCATGCCTTAGTCCCCACAGAGGGCACTACAAGTCTTAGCATAGCAGGCAGTAGTTCCTCAGTCCCCTACAGAGAGTAGTACAAGTCCAAGCATAGCAGGCTTCCATTCCTCAGGGAGGAATGGCAGTGAACTATACTGGAATATACAGTGCCCTCTGTGGGGACTCAGGTATGGCAGCCTTCTGCAGTGGGACTTGTCGTGCCCTAGACTGTGGCGGACTGAGGAAGGGAAGTGTAAGGGGGTATCTGGAAACTCTGATGCAAGGGGGAGCTTTGGTGACCACAGAGTTCCCTTTTACACCAGCTTTCCCCCTCAAACTAGGGTTCCCAGAACTCTCCTTACTTCAGAGTCCCCAACATTCCCCCTTAAACAGGGTTCCCAGAACTCCTCTTACATCAGGGTCTTCAGAGTTCCCTCTTACAGTGTAAGGGGGAAACTCTGGAGACTGATGTAAAGGGGGCTCTGTGAAATTTGATACAAGAGGGGGACTCTAATGTTAAGAGGAATTCTGTGGACTCTGATGTAAGGAGGAGATGCTGGGGGGAATCTGATTTAAAGGAGAACTCTTATGTAAGGGGGGGACACTGAACTCTGATGTAAGGAGGGACTCAGGGAATCATGACCTATAGGGAAACGCTGGGGACTGCCATGTAAGAGTAGACATATATATATATATATATATATATAGATAGATACATACCCGATGTTTAATGATCTAGAAACTGTGAATTCCTAGTACAAAGGTTAAGGCTCTTAATATATGCAATTTATACAGTTAATTTTTATCGCTTTAATTATTTTTCCCATTATGGGCGTGAGTGGGGCCTCATGTCCAAGTTTTGCCTTAGGCCTCACAAAGCCTAGAGCCGCCTCTGGCTATAGGATATTGTCATGTTGTAGGAGGCGGGGAGCTACAGACACCATTTAGAGATTTCAGCCATTCAGAGACTGCAGACAAACTGCATTGTATTGTCTGAGACAGCATATATACTACAAGAGACTGCAGGCTCGATGCAGGAAGCAGTTCGAATCTTCAGACAAGAGATATACTATAGGAAGCTGTCAAAGACTAGGAACATACTACAGGAGACTGCTAGAGATTACTGACATAGATTCCACTTATAGACTGATGCACTCACATTTGTAAGTTTTTACAACCTCCTTAAAAATTACCTTCTGCACATTTGATCTTCCACATAGCAAGATTCCTAATAAAACAAAAAAAAGTGACAAAAATGCATGATTACTTTTCTCTGATCTTTCATTATGGACCCTGTTGTAGGGTGCATCAAATGTGAGAATATTAATTGTTAAGGGGGCTGTTTGGAGCATAAATGGGGATTTTATTTGTAAAGTGTCTCTTTGATGTGATCTTAGTCTTTATATCAGTCTCATCTACTGTATGTCTACAGACTGTCACTGACTCTTTTGGCATGTACTGTATGTAGTACTGTATCTCCTCATGTCCGGTTGCATGTCCACAGTTTCCTTACATCTCCTATAGCATTAATGCAATCTCTGTATTCTGCAGTATGTAAGCAGTCTCTATCGCCTGCACCATGTATGCAATCTTTATCTCCTGTAGTATGTCTAATATTTGACTGTCTCTTGTAGCATACCCACAGTCCCTGTATCTGCAGTATGTCCGCAGTCCCCCATCATGTTTTCTGGCATGTTTGAAGTCACCCACCATCTGCTGTAACATGTCTGCATTCTCTGATTGTCTCCTGCAGTATCCAATTTCTGACTGTTTCTTCTAGCATGTCCATGGTCTCTGAATGTCTCCTGTAGCATGCTCACAGTTTCTGACTGTCTTCTGCAGGATGTCTAGAATCTCTCACTGTCTCCTGTACCGTGTCCACAGTTTCTGAACGTGTCCTCCTGTGCATGTGTCCACGGACTCTGACTGTCTTCTGCAGTATGTCTGCAGTCTCTGACTGTCTCCTGTAGCATGCCCACAGGCTCTGAGTGTCCCCTGCAGGATGTCTACAATCTCTGAATGTCTCCTGTAGCATGCCTATATAGCTGACTGTTTCTTGCAATGGGTCTGCTGTGTATAAGTGCCTCATGCAGTTTCTGATAGTCCCTGACCATCCCCTGTACAAATTCTGAGAATAACATATGGCCCTTTGGTGATGTCAGGGGCCACACTGAAGGCCTCCCTTATTGAGTAAGTTGACCATCACTGAGTTCTAAATCTGTCCAGACTAGGGGTCTCCAAACTTTCTAAACAATGGGTCAGTTTACTGTCTGTCAGACATTAGGGGAGTAGACTGTAGCCAGTAGGAGTAGAAAATGTCCCAGCATCAGGGGGAGTAGAGAGTGGGGTTGATTTACTAAAAACTGGAGAGTGCAAAATCTGGTGCAGCTATGCATAAAAACCATTAAGCTTCTAACTTCAACTTGTTTAATTAAGCTTTGACAATAAAAAGTGGACGCTGATTGGGTTGTTTGCAGAGTTGCACCAGATTTTGAACTATCCAGTTTTAGTAAATCAACCCCAATGTCTCAATCTTGGTCAGTGGGGGAATAAAAACTACATATCTCTTGTGCTCAGTAGGAGGAAGAACAGTTCCCCATCAATGGTATCAGCAGAATGAATAGTGCTCCATCATTGTCAGTGGAAGGAATAGGGTCCCATTATTGGTATTAGTGGGATGAATGGTGCCCCATTATTTGTATCATTGGGATAATTAGTGCGCCATGATTGTTATTAGTGACATGAATTATGCCCCCCGTTAGTGTCAGTGGAGGAGTAGCGCCCCAAGGGCTGGATAAAGGTTAGAAAAGAGAGGGGTGTATTAATTCCAAGATGTCCTCTCACCTTCTCAGCACAGCCATTTCGTTTTTTTGTTTGAAAAAACAAGACTGACTACGTGGTATTTGTCATGAAGCCTCGATCTGTACCTTTCCCAATTAATGAAAACTTTTGACGTTTTTACACTGGTTCCTTCAGAAGGTCAAAGCAAGATCATGACCAGAAGGTTCTAACCTTACACGCAGCTTTTGTGGATCAATATCAATTAGTCGGTTAAAAATTAGCTTCTTTTCATTCAACTTTCTGTACTGTTATACGTCCTAAAGCCACTATATGTTGTCTTTAAAGAGGAAAGTAGAGCTTTCTTCAATAGTTAACTAACTGGTATGGGCAAACATCTCCAACTGTACTTTGAACATAGCGCTTACCATGCATAAATATTATTAGCTCTAATAGGCTGGTAAACTGAAATTGCCTTATTAAAAGACCACGTGCATTAAAGTCCAAAGAAGCCAACTGGACCTCAGTTCAAAAAAGCTGAATACATTTCACACTAAGGATGCCATCTGTCCATGATTGAAAGGGCCAGTCTCTGTTTTGAATGGTATGTCCCCAGCAAACAAACATTCCCAGTGAGTGCAAGGATAAAAAATTGTCAATATGGCATGACCGGTGCAGCCGGGGCTGGGACAAACTACATTGATGGAAAGTACAGTGTGGTCCGAATCCTCAGGATAAATCCTATGGCTTTAGGAACCTCTGAAGAATCCAATCCAGTGCACCTAATGCATCACTTCTGAGAGACTGAAGAGATCTCTAAGCAGCAAACAGACAAAAAGATCAAAGTGCGCAGACTAAGTATAGTAGGTGTGTAAACATTTATTAAAGGAACTCAAATAGCAATTCACATAAAGTAAGACAAATTATGCTTATCGTGTTTTTTAAAAGGATTCCCAGCTGGGGAGGACACCAAGAAAACTGTCACAATGGATGCACTGGATAAGGTCTGGATGGCAACTGCAATAGATAAGAGAGACAGCAAGGGGCCACCAATCTAAGTGCAGAAAGGTGGAGAAGTAGATACAGCACACAATAATTGGCAACTCTGTGTGTGGATGATCTCATGCATCATTGGTGCAGCTGGGAGGAGGAGGCATCCAGGATCCCAAGATGGCGTCCCTGCTGCAAGGAGTGGAGTAGCCGGGGTGACCAGGCAGCCTCGTGACAGGAAGCAGCACATGTGGATCGACGGAGCACATGCAAGGACAGGAAGTGATGAAACAGGAAGTGATGTTGGGGGGTGGCAACAATTTTTGAAGCCGACGTCTCTTTTTCAAGACAGTGAGTGCCCCAGGTCCCCGCACAAAAAGAACCCACATTTTTTTCTTCAAAATGTGAATTATGCAGGTTTTGGAACCTGAGGCACTCATCAGCAGAATAGCAGATTCAATGCACTGGGAAGGTATGGTGAGTATAATTCATGTGCTGGAGGTGGTTTTGTCATGATGAGTGGGGGTATTGTATTAGAAAGAGTGGGTACTAGGTTTTGCTAGGGAGGCATTCTGTGAGCTACTTACTTCTGCACTCATGCAGTAAGTACCCCTACACTCTATGTTACACATTTCTGACCCCGGAACTCTGTGTATCACCCATTCCTTAACCCTGCATTGTATGCACTCATGGCCCATGAACTCTGTGACCCAGAGCATAATGGGCTCAGGTTTTATTTACCCATACCTCTTCAAGCCCCTCCTACTGTTAGCACAATGCGTTCTTACTTTCTTCAGAGTGCCCAAAGGTGGTCCAGGTCTTTTACAATCCTAGCAATACCCCAATGTTCTATAAGTAATGTCATCAGTAAGAATTGCAGGTGATACTCCAATATGGCGCTGCTGGAACCAGTCAAGAATGCGTTACAATTAGTGATCGTCCGATATCAGTTTTTCGTTGCCGATACCGATATTTTGGCCATTGCATATCGATATTGGCTGATATTTTCGTACATTTTAAAAAAATATATATATTTTTTTATTTTTATCACTTGACAGGTACTCTTGTGGAGGGATCTGGGGGTCTAAAAGACCCCAAACCCCTCATCTGCACTTAAAAGCATTCAAAATGCCAAGTTTGGCTGTTTTGAATGCTGTATTTTTTTTGAATCAGGCGCCGAGTACCTGGAAGTGGTCATTACTTCCGGGCTTTTACATGGAGACCCGATCAGAGCCGAATGCGGCTTTGATCGGGTCTTCGGAGGCCGTGCAGGCTGGTTTCCCGGGTCTCACGTTGGGACGGGAGACCCGGGCGAGCCGCGGAAGGCAGCAGGAGGGGGGACGTCCCCTCCCGCTCCTTGTAATTACAGCCGAGCGGCTTCTCAGCCGCATCGGTTGTCATTACAAGACGCCAGTACCGGGGTGATGCCTCTAGCTGCAGACATCACTCCGGTACAAGCACTTTACCAAAATATCAGCAATATCGGTCACCTTGGTGGCCGATTCCGATATATCGGGGAAAGTGCTTTGCCGATAATCAGTCGATCACTAGTTACAATCGTCTCTTGGGCTGGCTTACACTCTAATGTCCTTGAAACAGTCACACATATTACTATTATTGTGGTGGTTAGTATTCTAATTACATGTTGCACAAGGGAGGATGTTAGTCTCATATAGTGATTGGAACTGGTAATGCATCCAAGGAATTCATACAGATGGGTTTCATCCTACAGATCTCTACAGTTTACATGTCTATGTTGGAGCTGTTGCTCGGTGAATCCTTCCTTCTACATATTGCATGCGATGTCCACTATTTCTCTCTTATTCTATGACTGCTATGATGACCCAATCAATTAGCATGGTGCCTAAAAGGTTGTCAATCACCATAAAGATCTTGTTATGGTAGACATGGCTTCTAAGTTTAACATTTGAACAGGTACGGTACAGGTACGTCGGTTTGCGGGAAGTAGTTAAAGCAGGGTTAGGTTAAAAAAAAAATATCCCACGCTTTGAACATCTCACGGAGCACTGTTCAATCCACCATCTGAAAATAGAAAGAGTATGGCACATGGTGGGGATCCACCAAATCGGACAGAGAAAAGCTGTAAAGTGATTGCTTATAGGTAGGCAAGAAAAGAAAAAAAAAAAGATAAAGAGCTTTGTTTCACGTAACGTCCGTACACACGGGCAGAGTATCTGGTGGCATCGGTCAGTTCGATAAAAACTGGCAAACATATGGCCGTGTGTACGTCGAAGGGGCATGACCCAAAAAGGTCTGCCAATCGGCACCTGATCAGCATTCTCAGCCAATGGCTGAGAGCGCTCACCGGTGTGCTCTGGCAGGGGGGCTGTCCCCCTGTCAGAACAAAATAGCACAGGAGTTCATTGTACTAACATCAGATTGTTAGTACAGCGGCACCTCCTGAGCTCAAGCCCGCTGGGTTGAACAAAAAAAAACAACTAATGTGTACTAGGCTTTACTTCATGAGCCCTGTTCTTATTATACTCCCCCTAAAAAAAAAAAATGTCTTTGTGTCTTTCTAGGAACTCTATTTTTTGACCAGCACCAGGGATTCTGGCTAATCCACAGCATACCCCACTTCCCCCCATTCCCAGAGGATGGCTATGGCTATCCTGATACTGGTAAACTTTATGGCCAGACAGCCATCTGTGTGACCTACAAGTATTTTCAGTTTAAACAAATTGGTAAGTATGTTTTTAAAGGATTGCTTTTCATTGAAAATAGCACTCACCGTCACTTTATTAGCAACATCTGTACACCTGGTAATACACAGAGGGGGTCATTTACTAAAACTGGAGAGTGTTAAATATGGTGCAGCTGTGTATGGTAGCCAATCAGCTTCCAGGTTTTATTGCCAAAGTCTTGTTTTTCTTTTTGTTAAAAATAACAAACATGTTATTCTTACCTGCTCTGTGCAGTTGGTTTTTCACAGAGTGGCCCCGATCCTCCTCTTCTCAGGTCCCTCTTCAGTGCTCCTGACCCCTCCCGCCTGTTAAGTGCCCCTATATACAGACACGGCCCCTTTCTTTTCTTGTTGGCTGACTGACTTTGATTGAGAGCAGTGGGAGCCAATGGCGCCACGCTGCTGTCTCACCATTGAGGAGGAGGGTCCCGGGCAGCTGAGACACTGCTCCAACATTGCTGGATCAAGATGGGCTCAGGTAAGTATTAGGAGGTGCTTGGGTGGCTGCTGCACACAGAAGGCTTTTTATCTTAATGCATAGAATGCATTAATATAACAAACCTTCTGACTTTACAATCACTTTAAGGCCCCTTTCACACGAATAGTTAGAATTCAGATACAATGCAGGTAAGCCGCTCAGCTGAGAATGCTTATCAGATGTCAGATCCGTAGTCCCGGGCAGCACTCTACACACAAAAGTAGTGACCGCACTCTGATGTAGGAAGAAGCATTAAAGCGGAGTTCCGGCCACAAAAAAAAAATGTCAATGAAAATACCCCCTTGACAGTCAGGGCTAGTACATTCCACAATGGATAGCCTCTGATCTGTCCCGGTTCGCACTTACCTGCAAGAAGAAATACTCACTTTTAAAATTTCTTCTCCAGCGCTGCCATCTCAGGTCTGGGCAGCTTGAAGCCAGCGCGATCCTCTTCTGCGTCCTCTTCCGTCCTCTTCGGTCCCACGATGCACTGCGCCGGCCCCGCCGTCACTTCCGGGGCCGCAGCGTCATCCCTGCACAGCTTCTGGGCATGCCCAGAAGCTGTTTAGCAAGGTATGACGCACCTGAACCGGAACTGACGTCGGGGCCGGTGCCGTCGCATTGATTCCTGGGAGCGATGACGTTCAGCTACCAAGAATCATTGCAAAGCGGAAGTGACGGCGCGGGCCGCGGCCGCCGAGGGAGGAAGTGGAAGAAAGGTGAGTATATTTTTCTGCAATTACAAGGTAAGTAAAAAAAAAAAAAATCGTAATTATCCATTTCTTTTTCAGGTGACCTATAGCAAGCGGATGGCCCAAAATCGACTATGTCGATTTTGGGGCCGGAACTCCGCTTTAAATTTATTCACCACTTGCAAATCCAAACATGACTTGAAACACCACGGACAAGGACCAAAGGTTGACGCGTTTCACGAAATTACATTCGCTTACTCATAACCACACAAAATGCTTAGTGGAGAGACTGCTGATAAAGAGGCACGGCAGCTGAAGATCATTAGTGCAATCACAAGGATCCATTTCCATTGCCGTTACGCCTCCCGACCATAGTCACAATCCACCAGCATGTTAAAACCAAAAAATGTCTTATCTTCATATACCTCTACATTATCAAGGAATTCCATAGATGAATCAATACATATAAACCCATACAGTGGAAAGTGGAAAAATGGGTATGATGATATACACATATGCATCCCAGGCAGAAACTCCTCTAATTGACCATAAAAAATGTATAAAGATAAGTAAACAAAGAAAAAGGGAGAAAAAAAATATATAGGGGCCAGAGAAGAAAATGTAGAAAAAAAAGAAAAGACAAACTTTCACCACATATAGAGTGCAACATATATGCAATCAACTGTCCAAAAAAAATAAAATAATAAATTTAAATAATAAGTGCAAAAAAGATATATATACCGTGGGTACAGAAAGTATTCAGACCCCCTTAAATTTTTCACTCTTTGTTATATTGCAGCCATTTGCTAAAATCATTTAAGTTCATTCTTCTTCCTCATGAATGTACACATAGCACCCCATACTGACAGAAAAAACACAGAATTGTTGACATTGTTGCAGATTTATTAAAAAAGAAAAACTGAAATATCACATGGTCCTAAGTATTCAGACCCTTTGCTGTGACACTCATATATTTAACTCAGGTGCTTTCCATTTCTTCTGATCATCCTTGAGATGGTTCTACACCTTCATTTGAGTCCAGCTGTGTTTGATTATACTGATTGGACTTGATTAGGAAAGCCACACACCTGTCTATATAAGACCTTCCAGATCACAATGCATGTCAGAGCAAATGAGAATCATGAGGTCAAAGGAACTGCCTGAAGAGCTCAGAGACAGAATTGTGGCAAGGCACAGATCTGGCCAAGGTTACAAAAAGATTTCTGCTGCACTTAAGGTTCCTAAGAGCACAGTGGCCTCCATAATCCTCAAATGGAAGACGTTTGGGATGACCAGAACCCTTCCTAGAGCTGGCCGTCCGGCCAAACTGAGCTATCGGGGGAGAAGAGCCTTGGTGAGAGAGATAAAGAAGAACCCAAAGATCACTGTGGCTGAGCTCCAGAGATGCAGTCAGGAGATGGGAGAAAGTTGTAGAAAGTCAACCATCACTGCAGCCCTCCACCAGTCGGGGCTTTATGGCAGAGTGGCCCGACGGAAGCCTCTCCTCAGTGTAAGACACATGAAAGCCCGCATGGAGTTTGCTAAAAAAAACACCTGAACGACTCCAAGATGGTGAGAAATAAGATTCTCTGGTCTGATGAGACCAAAATATAACTTTTTGGCCTTAATTCTAAGCGGTATGTGTGGAGAAAACCAGGCACTGCTCTTCACCTGTCCAATACAGTCCCAACAGTGAAGCATGGTGGTGGCAGCATCATGCTGTGGGGGTGTTTTTCAGCTGCAGGGACAGGACGACTGGTTGCAATCGAGGGAAAGATGAATGCAGTCAAGTACAGGGGTATCCTGGACAAAAACCTTCTCCAGAGTGCTCTGGACCTCAGACTTGGCCGAAGGTTTACCTTCCAACAAGACAATGACCCTAAGCATACAGCTAAAATAACGAAGGAGTGGCTTCACAACAACTCCGTGACTGTTCTTGAATGGCCCAGCCAGAGCCCTGACTTAAACCCAATTGAGCATCTCTGGAGAGACCTAAAAATGGCTGTCCACCAACGTTTACCATCCAACCTGACAGAACTGGAGAGGATCTGCAAGGAGGAATGGCAGAGGATCCCCAAATCCAGGTGTGAAAGACTTGTTGCATCTTTCCCAAAAAGACTCCTGGCTGTATTAGATCAAAAGGGGGCTTCTACTAAATACTGAGCAAAGGGTCTGAATACTTAGGACCATGTGATATTTCAGTTTTTCTTTTTTAATAAATCTGCAACAATGTCAACAATTCTGTGTTTTTCTGTCAGTATGGGGTGCTATGTGTACATTCATGAGGAAGAAGAATGAACTTAAATGATTTTAGCAAATGGCTGCAATATAACCACCCACTGTATATATATATATATATATTATATATATATATATATGTGTATATATACATATATATATATATATAAATGAAGGAAAAAAGTATAGAAAAAAAGTATAAATGTGAAAAAGAGAAGAAGAAATGTATATAAATATATGTATAAACATAAACATAATGAAATGGAAGTAGGTAAAATCAGGAGAGGATGGCGATATAGACATATAGCATATAACAAATAATTATGAAAAATTCTCTTATCCAAAAAGCTATATCCAAATCCTTTTCTTATAACTCAAGACATTTAAATATTTAAATATTCACATGTGTATCCTAAAGTTCATTCAAATACATATAAATATATAAATTTTTCTCCTTTTTTCTCTGTTTACTTATCTTTAAACATTTTTTATGGTCAATTAGAGGAGTTTCTGTCTGGGATGCATATGTGTATATCATCATACCCATTTTTCCACTTATGAGTTGAAAAAACATTTATGTATGGGTTTATATGTATCTATCCATCTATGAATTTCCTTGATAATGTAGAGGTATATGAAGATAAGACATTTTGGTTTTAACATGCTGGTGGATTGTGACTATGGTCAGGAGGCGTAACAGCAATGGATATGGATCCTTGTGATTGCACTAATGATCCTCAGTTGCCATGCCTCTTTATCAGCAGTCTCTCCGCTAAGCATTTTGTGTGGTTATGAGTAAGCGAATGTAATTTCGTGAAACGCGTCCACCTTTGATCCTTGTCCGTGGTGTTTCAAGTCATGTTTTGGATTTTCAAGTGGTGAATAAATTTAATGTTTCTTCCTACATCAGAGTGTGGTCACTACTTTTGTGTGTAGAGTGGTTAGAATTCAGCTTTTAGCTGCAGAAAGAGGAACTTATTTACCGCAGCTAAATGCAAACAGTGCATCCCCATGGCCCCATTCAAGCACTGCGTTTAGCAACGTTTTCACAACATACTGTTTTGTGCATTTAAGAAAAATGAAGTTGACAGCGTCCAGGAGCGATGTACCGCAGATATCTGTATATAAACGCAGTTAATCGCAGTACAAAAAAAAAAGTAAACAGTTGCTATACAAAAGGCAAAAAACGACCGCAGCTGCATATAATCGCACATAATTTGCAATGTATTTATTTATTTCAGGTACTTATATAGCGCTGTCAATTTATGCAGTGCTTTACATATACATTGTACATTCACATCAGTCCCTGTTCTCAAGGAGCTTACAATCTAAGGTTCCTAACTCACATACATACACAGTAGGGCCATTTTTTTTTTTTTTTATACAGGATCCAATTAATCTACCAGCATGTCTTTGGAGTGTGGGAGGAAACCGGAGTACCCGGAGGAAACCCACAGAGGCACAGGGAGAACATGCAAACTCCAGGCAGGTAGTGTCGTGGTTGGGATTTGAACCAGCAACCCTCTTGCTGCTAGGTGAAAGTGCTAACCACTACACCACTGTGCCGCCCCAATTGTGCCAGGAGTGTTGAAATTTCAAAATAACAAAACATGCTTTTACCAGCGGCACAACAACCACCCGTGTGAAGGGGGCCTAATTGAACAAGCTGAACTTAGAAGCTGATTGGCCACCATGGACAGCTGCACCAGATATTGAGCCCTCCAGTTTTAGTAAATCTCCCCTACAATTATCTAATCAGCCAATCATATAGCAGCAGCAGCAGCACAATGCATGAAGTAATGCAGATACAAGTTAGGAGGTTCAGTTAAAGCTGAACTCCAGGTATGATTTGATTTTAAATGCATACATTTAGGAAAATAATTATTTGTTCCCCCGAAGATTTTGTAAATTTGCCCACTTACAAAGAAATTAAGGTTCTATCATTTGTATCACAGGTGTATTTTAAATGACAGAGACAGAAAATGAAGCAAAAAAATCAAGAAAAAAAAACAAATGCTATAAATTAAGTTACAGTTCAGTGAGTAAAATAAGTATTTGATCCCCACGCAAAACATGACTTAGTACTTGTTGGAGAAACCCTTGTTGGCAAGCAGAGAGGTAAGACGTTTCTTGTAGCAAGTGACCAGGTTTGCACACATTTTAGGAGAGATTTTGGTCCACTCTTTTTTGCAGATCTTCTCTAAATCCTTAGTGTTTCTTGGCTGTCGCTTGGTAACTCAAAGTTCCAGCTCCCTCCAAAAATGTTTGCTAGGATTATGGTCTATACTGTTTTCCATAACTTCCAGGAAGAGCCTATCCTCAATGGACATTGCTACCTGATTGTTCTCCTTTGCTTTCCTGAACACTGTTCATCCTAAATTGCCTTGGTCAGTCATAGGTATTGCTGTCACAGGGGGAACTTAGGAAATGAAGAGGTACAGGGTTGCTGTGTGGTAGCTCCTTTATGAGGATGTTATTTTGACAGGGCTGGAAAAGAGAAGGGCGACCATACTCTAGTATACTAGTGAGCAAGTTGTTAACAGATGTCGGTTTGTGTGCGTCCCCCAGGCAAACATCACCTATGATGACCCATCCAAGATCAAGTTTTCGGGCATATGGGGCATTGGGAGGACAATTGATCTGGTTTCCTCCTTTGTGGGCTTGCAAGATATCCCTCCCTAGGAGTAAGATTATCCGAGCCTGATCATCTAGTTCTGGTTTGAGATGTGCTATGTGATTCAGGTGAGTCTAGTGAACTGCTGCATCTGGTGTGGGGATCTCAGATCTGTTGTCTGGGATCTGATTGCAGTCTATTATGGTCGGTAAAGCCCCGTACACACGCACAGATCGTCGTCATACAAATGTTCGTCTTTTCTCCCCGGGATGTCGGTGTCTGTTGAAAAGTGCAAAGACAGCACAAGGACAGCACAAGAATTTTGTCCGCAGACTTCAGCTGACTGCAGAAGTGATGTCATGTAATGGTTAACTTTCCCTGTGTTTTTTATTTTCTGAGCATGCCCAGTCTTGCAAATCTGCGGTCTGTCGGCTGATTTCTGTACTGACAGGCGAACAATCGTCCGTTCTGGTGTCCGCAGACAAAAATTTTCATGTTTGCAAGAAAGACTCTTGTCCGCGGATTGTGTGCAGACAGTTGTCGGAGGCACCATACTAACACGCGTACAATCGGCAGATCTTTCGTCCGCCGACGTTTGTATGACGACGATCTGTGCGTGTGTACGGGGCTTAAGCCCCGTACACACGTACCGATCGTCGGCATACAAACGTCGGTGGACGAAGGATCTGCCGATTGTACGCGTGTTAGTATGGTGCCTCCGACAGATGTCTGCGCACAATCCGCGGACAAAAGTCTTTCGTGCAAACATGAAAATATTTGTATGCCGACACCAGAACGGACGATTGTTCGCCTGTCAGTACACAATTCGGCCGACAGACCGCAGATTTGCAAGACTGGGCATGCTCAGAAAATAGAAAACACAGGGAAAGTTAACCATTACATGACATCACTTCTGCAGTCGGCGGACAAAATTCTTGTGCTGTCCTTGTGCTGTCTTTGCACTTTTCAGCAGACACCGACATCCCGGGGAGAAAAGAGGAACATTTGTAAGCCGACCATCGGTACGTGTGTACGGGGCTTTAAGGGTAGGCATGTCTTACCATCCACAGATTTGATTTGTAGGCTGTCAACTCTTCTCCCCGCCGTCTCCACTGTACCTGCACAGGTCTAAAGGCCCGTACACACGTACCGATCGTCGGCATACAAACGTCGGCGGACGAAAGATCTGCCGATTGTACGCGTGTTAGTATGGTGCCTCCGACAGATGTCTGCGCACAATCCGCGGACAAAAGTCTTTCGTGCAAACATGAAAATTTTTGTCTGCGGACACCAGAACGGACGATTGTTCACCTGTCAGTACAGAATTCGGCCGACAGACCGCAGATTAGCAAGACTGGGCATGCTCAGAAAATTAAAAACACAGGGAAAGTTAACCATTACATGACATCACTTCTGCAGTCAGCTGAAGTCTGCAGACAAAATTCTTGTGCTGTCCTTGTGCTGTCTTTGCACTTTTCAACAGACACCGACATCCCGGGGAGAAAAGAGGAACATTTGTATGCCGACCATCGGTACGTGTGTACGGGGCTTTAAGGGAGTAAGGACTGCTGGGGCCCTTAATGTTTAGAATGTCAAAAAACACAGATCTAGCTAGTGACTTATTACCCTGATCATCCAAGATAGCGTAGAGCTTGACTGCTTTGTCACTGCGTCCTTTTGGGTAAACTCTTATGCCCCATACACACGTGCAGATTATCTGCAGACTTTTGTCTGCAGACTTACCAAAACCATATAATATGAGGTCAAACCTAAACACTTTCAATTTGTATGCAATCCGGCAGGCCCTTGCACTACATAGAAAAAGTAAGTCTGCAGACAAAAGTCTGCAGATAATCTGCACGTGTGTATGGGGCATTACTAGACAGATTTTGGAACAGGATCTGTAATTCCTTTGCAGACTTCAGTGCACTGTGAAGTGATTACTATTGCATCTGAGCAAGAGTCTTTGGCCTCCCGCCATGCTCCTTGTCACTATGGGCTGGTGGGAAGGTTCTTGGAGCTGGCCCTGGGTGCAGAGCTATGTTGTGATCTGTGCTGCCACACTCTGTACATTTAACACTGACCTTACAGTCCTTGGCAAAGTGTGTTGATGAAGAGCAGCACTTGTAACAGATGTTGTTTTTTAGAAAAGGCCTTGCGATCCCATTTCAGAAGAGGATGTGACATCTTATGCAGAGGGCAGAACTTAGCAGGGTCACTTTCTTGATCCTCTGGCTGAGACTTTGCAGATCTGTGGGAAGAAATGTTAGTTTTGTGCACTGCTACTGGAGCCCTTAGTTGCTTAGGGCCAGAAGTGACATAAGACACTGGAAAAATGAAGCAGGGGTCATCTTTCGTTCCTGCTTGTAAGTCTACAAAGTCCACAAACTCTCTAAAGGGTGGAAAAGGTACATTGGATTTTCATTTGTAGTTACAGCCATGAGCGATCCTTCTTTCGTGCAACTCATAAGGAAGTTTTTGTGCTAAGGAGTTAATACCTCTAGCTGAGTCAAGATAAGAAAGGCAAGGTAAGTCTCCTTCTGCTTTAGCAACTTGTAACTCCATACACAGGTCACTAAAGCCCCGTACACACGCACAGATCGTCGTCATACAAATGTTCGTCTTTTCTCCCCGGGATGTCGGTGTCTGTTGAAAAGTGCAAAGACAGCACAAGGACAGCACAAGAATTTTGTCCGCAGACTTCAGCTGACTGCAGAAGTGATGTCATGTAATGGTTAACTTTCCCTGTGTTTTTTATTTTCTGAGCATGCCCAGTCTTGCAAATCTGCGGTCTGTCGGCTGATTTCTGTACTGACAGGCGAACAATCATCCGTTCTGGTGTCCGCAGACAAAAATTTTCATGTTTGCAAGAAAGACTCTTGTCCGCGGATTGTGTGCAGACAGCTGTCGGAGGCACCATACTAACACGCGTACAATCGGCAGATCTTTCGTCCGCCGACGTTTGTATGACGACGATCTGTGCGTGTGTACGGGGCTTTAGTCTTTGGTAACCTCTGCTAGGTATTTTTGGGAAGTTCTCTATCCTTTTAAATAGTGTACTCTCTATAGCCTCTGGTGACCATAACATCTATCCAGTCTGCTCCAGATGTTTGTAAGGCCTATCTCTATGTGGTTTATATTAATGCCTCTGATCCTTTTGGCATGCTCAGCAGAATCATTGCCAAGCCACTTTACAAGGAGATCTATCTGTTCCCTGCAGTATAGATCTAGACCTTTGATGGCACTATGGAAAGAAGATCGCCATACCCTGTAATGCTGGGGGCGATCATTAAATTAGACAAGCACTTGGGTAACTAACTCACGTTTTGCAAGGAACTTGGCAAAGTCTATAGTAGCCTGATTAACATTAGGGTAGGCTTCTGGTATATTGTGGTGTAGTTTATAGGCATACCTGGTAGAAGTCTCTTCTTTAGGCGGGCTGGGTTCATACTTGCATAAGGTTGGCGGCTCGTACCAGCTTGTTTCATACCCCCTTGAAGTGAAAGCAGGTGTTTGATGCTTGTATGAAGGCTGAGTAGAAGGTTTGGTTGGAGCTGGATAGCCATGATCTCGGTCAGATTTTTCTTGCTTGTAGCACTGGGGTTCAAGGTCGGCTTCCTGCTGCTTTGTTTGATGTGACTCACTGACGTCATGTTTGATTTCTTGCTGTGGAGTACTGCTCGGGTTAGAGTGCTGGTAGACATAATCTGAAGTGTGCTGCATGGAATCTTTGTGGTCCTCCTCTAGACTTAGTATGCTGCTACCTACTCTTGGCTCATCGTAGACTGCTGCTTCTGCTTCTGCAATGGTGGTAGTAGTGTCTTGGTCCACTGCCAGCCTCTCTGTGTTAGCTTCAAGGATAGCCTGCTGCATTTTCAGAGATGCCTCTTGCTGAGCTAGTTCAGCCTCCAGGCGTACTCTTTGTTGTTCTCTCTCTCTTGCTCCTGCTTCACCTTTTCTGCTTCAAGGTGAGCCTTTTCTCTTTTCATCTGCAACTCTTGGTCTGCAAATGCGGTCCTGGCCCTCGCTGCTTCAGCTTTTGAATGGGACGATTGCTGCTGCATTTGTGACAGATGACTTAGATGAGCTTGTTGTGATCGTGTTTTGTAAGAAGATGCTCGACTGTGAGACATGGCTGCGGGGGAGAAGCTGTCCTGCTGTGTAGAGACCGTTGTGGTGTCGTTGCTGCGTGACAGAGCACGTCTCTGTGTATCCTGGCTGCTTGCTTCACCTGCTAAAGGCCTGTTTCCTCTAAGCCTTCTGACTGTATGGATACTGCATAGCCCGGCTGTACAGTCTTCCAAAGTCAACTCATCTTCACCTCAGAGGTCAGCAAAAAATGTCACTTTTCTAGGACAGAGAGCTAAACCTTCCTGCTCCATAAACTTCAGATACCATATTTCTTTGATCTCAAATTTATTAGAACAAGCCAGGTGAAACTATAAATTGATAAAAATAAACATCAATTGGTACAAAATTACATACAAGAAAAAAACAATGCTCTATAATACAGGATGGGATAACAAGACCTCACTTTTTAAGCTCTCTCAGGGATGATGGCGAGAGATTGAGGAAACATGCCTTGCTGTAGCTTCTGAAAATGGTGGCTGCTTCACTTCCTCTAGAATACACTGGTTCCTAACAACTTTATTAACACATTCTATGAGTTTACAATATGTAACTACAGCAGAATAACTGAAGCTATACCAAAAAAGAACAGTAGGTGGCATCTGCACTCTGCATATAACTAGCTTATGTAAATCAAGAAAACCCAACATGTTATTTTAGGCAACATATACACAAGTAATCTGAATAAAGTCCGGTGGGCAGAACAATGCCAATAAATATCTAAAAGATTCAGAGGATTGGGAGAAAGTGCTGTGGTCAGATGAGACCAAAACCGAGCTATTTGGCATTAACTGGACTCGCTGTGTTTGGAGGAAGAAAAATGCTGACCATGGACCTATGAACACCATCCCTACAGTCAAGCACAGACGTGGAAACATGATGCTTTGGGGCTGTCTATCTCTGCTAAAGGTACGACTTTTCTGCATTGAGGGACCAATGGACGGGGCCATGTATTGTAAAATCTTGGATGAGAACCTTCTTCCCTCAGCCAGAACACTGAAGATGGGTCATGGATGGGTCCTCCAGCAAGATAATGACCCAAAACGTACCGTTAAGGCAACAAAGGAGTAGCTCAAGAAGAAGCACATAAAGGTCATGGAGTGGCCTAGTCAGTCTCCAGACCTTAATCCTACAGAAAATTTAAAGAGGGAGCTGAAACTTCGAGTTGCCAAGAGACAACCAAGAAACCCTAAGTATTTAGAGAAGATCTGTAAAGAAGAGTGGATCAAAATCCTTCCTGAGATGTGTGCAAACCTGGCCACCAACTACAAGAAATGTCTTACCTCTCCTTTCCAACAAGGGTTTCTCCACCAAGTACTAAGTCATGTTTTGCTTGTTTTTTTTTTCTGGGTTTTTGGTTGATATTCTGTCTCTATCATTTAAATTACACCTGTGATAAAAATTATAGACCCTTCATTTCTTTGTAAGTGGGCAAACTTACAAAATCTTCAGGGGATCAAATAGTTATTTCCACCACTGTATTTACAATGGTCCAGCTTGGCACAATGTAAGTAGACGGTGCTACTACAGTGATCAATGCGATCTTCTGGGTCCTGTGGCTGCCATTCAAAGAACACTTTTTTTTTTTTAATGAATATAAGGTGTTCTCTGATTGGATGAGGTGGAGAGGAGGGGTGGTGATGTCACAATCTCCACCTAATCCGATCACTAAAGTAATCATAAACTTTCACAGGGTTCCATCCTAAATGAGATATGCACAATTACATTGGTCCAAGTTTGACTAATGTAAGTGTGCAATACCCGGGGTACAGCTGAAAGTTTGCATCAAACACCAGCATGGGAGAAAATGCGATTCCAGTGATTTTGACTCTAGCATGATTCTTGTGCCAGATGGGCTGATTTGAGTCTTTCTGTAACTGCTGATCTTGGATTTTCACACCCCTGCTCTAGATTATGATCGGGCTTCTGATAATGTAAACAAAGCCGCCTGTCATTCTCCCCTGTGTAACAATGGAGATCAAATGGTTCTACTATGTAGGACCGTTGATCACTGTTCTTACACATCAAGCCACAGCCAATCACAGTTAGAAACACGCCCCTAGGACACACTTAACCCCTCCCTCTCAAATAAAGTTAACTCCTTCACTGCCAGTGTCATTTTTACAGTAACAGTTCATATGTATAGCACTGATTACTGTAGTAATGTCACTGGTAACCCCAAAAGTGTCAAAAATGTCAGTCAAGGGTCCGATCTGTCTGCCCCAATGTTGCAGTCCCGCAAAAAAAATTGCAGATCGCCGCCATTACGCATTAAAAAAAAAACAACAAAAATGACAAAAATCTTTCCCTTTGTTAGTAAACGCAATAACTTTTGCGCAAACCAATCAAAATATGCTTTTTGCGATTTTTTTTTTTACCAAACATATGGTAAAAAAAAAATTGGCCTAAAATGTTAAAAAAATTTGATTTTTACATTTTTTTTTTTGGGAATTTCATATAAAAAAATTTGAAAAATATTGTTATTTTTTCAAAATTGACGCTCTTTTTTTGTTTATAGCGCATGATCAAAAAATCGCACAGGTGATCAAATACCACCAAAAGAAAGCTCTGTTTGTGGAAGAAAAAAAAAGGACGCCAAATTCGTTTAGGTACAGCGTCGCACGACCACGCAATTGTCAGTTAAAGTCACGCAGTGCTGAATCGCAAAATAGGCCCTGGTCAGGAAGGGGGTAAAATCTTCCGGGGCTTAAGTGGTTAACAGCCCTTAACCTCCCCTCTATGTTATCCTATGTCCATGCACACATAGACGTTTTTAGCAGTTTATCAGCAGGGGAGTTTATGGACTGTTGTCTGAACGCCCTAAAATCGTGTTCAAGAGAAGTTCTTCTGACCACAAAAGCCACTGAACACTGAAAAACGCTCATAAACGCACATAAACTCTAGGCAATTTAGCACTTTATCTAGCGTTTATCTATTTCAATGGTGAGAATAAATTTAAATTCTGCTCAATAAAATAAATAAACTCCCAAACTCCAAACTCTGTTAAAATTTGAAAAAATGCAGCTTAGGTGAGTTTATAACACTGATTTTCTCCTGTCAGGGTAAACAACCTTAACAAGAAACCAGTGTGCATAAGGCCTAAAGCAAATACTTGAGATTCTTTTAGGCCCGGTTTACACTACGTCGCTCCGACTTAGGCGCGACTTGCACGGACTTCATAAAATGAATGTCTATGCAAGTCGCCTCCAGGTCGCCCGGAGTAGTACAGGACCCTTTTTCTAAGTCGGAGCGACTTGTGTCTCTCCTATTAGAACGGCTCCTGTACCGCACAATGGGAGTGTGAAGGACCGCGACTTGTCAGGCTGACAAGTCGCGGTCCAAGTCGGACTAGTGTGAATGCGGTCTAAAGCTTTTTTTTTTTATACGTGCCAACCAAAAACAAAATTTTAATAAATATATAAAATGAATACTAATGTACATGATTTCTTTTTCCTGGATTTTTCCCTGGATCACTGGACAGCTACCCAACTTCTGTACTACAACCCAAATGTTTACAACTGCTCCATCCCCGACCTGTACCAAGAAGATCTTTGGGGCCTGTGTACCATATGTCAAGGCAAGAGGTTTCCTTGGGTAGATGAGACAAGGATTGCTGTGCTGAGATCAGCAGAAGGAGAATTATTTTTGAATTTTGCTAAATCCAAGTACTTTGTGGATGGTAAGTAAATAAGGAGATTTTTTTTAGTAATATTGAGTCTTCATTGAAGACTATTGTCTCCATTCCTGTGGTCCCTTTTGTGAAGGAACATTATTTTAGGGATCCGTGTACCTCTAACACCCAGGCACAACATTGAATTGAGAATGAAAACTGTATTCCAAGAACATAGCTAAACACATAGATAAAATGCATGTATAGGAACTGTTTTACCTGCCAAGGATTTGTGTTTCTGCCTATTTATTTCTGAGATGTACACAGCTCTGTCCTCTCTGGGGCAGAAGACCTGATTTTTCTCTGCTATAGTTGAGTTGAGAACATAGGTGTGCACAGCCTATGGCATTAGCGTGTGCACCCCCAAAGCTCAGACACATATGCGTGTATATATACTGACAGTGTCAGTAGAGCAATGGACGGTGTCAATTGTTTTTATTTTTATTATTTTATTTTTTATTTTTCACAATTTTATTTTTTTAAAATTTTTCTTGACAATTTAGGAGCCCTGTTAGTTTCGGTTCACACTGATCCGACCCAACTTCGGGCGACTAATGCCGTCGCCCATGCACCGCGACTTCGTCGCAGCTTGCAAGTCGCTCCGACTTTGCAAAAAAAAAAGACGCAGGAACCTTTTTCTAAGTCGGAGCGACTTAAGTCGCTCCTATTAGAACGGTTCCATTGCACAGCATGGGCCGCTACTTGTCAGGCGACCAAGTCGTCTGACAAGTCGGAACAGTGTGAACCGGCACTTAGGGGGCGTTGGTGAAATATCAGGGGTCTAAACAGGGGGAATCTTTGCTCCATGGGGTAATTAGGGTGTGCCAGGTGTGCGCACGCTTATGGTTAAGAAATACTACAGATCTACTTCTCAAACTTTCCCCACTCCCCGTGACTATAGAGTGAGCAGAGAAGCAGCAGAGTGATTGGCTCTTCTTTCTGGCACTTATTTCTCTCCTCCTAGCAGCATGTTCCTTGCACTGTAGCACAACTGATTGGCTCCTTGTGCTGCTTCTCCCTCCCCCAGTTCAAGCTTTTCTGTACAGGGACTTAAAGGGCAGCTGATATTTAAATTAGAGTTGTTGTGAGGAATTAGAATGCCTTCCAGTTTTTTATTGCTTTCTCCAATAGGGAGATTCACCCTCTTTATTTTACTTTCATCAAGAGTAAAAGTAAATTAAAATCCCAAATTTTGTTTTGTCACCAGAATAGGAATGAAGGAGAAAGAGAGTTTTCGGTGATGCTGTAACAACAAGAAATGTTCTCACTTCGGAGGGGTTTCAATTCACAATGGGACACAGATGGCAAGCCCCCCCCCCCCAAAATAAAAAATAAAAAAAATAAAAGAAGATGTAAAAAAACTGGAAGCTTATATTCTCCCTTACTCCGTACAAAAAGTTAGCCACTGCCCGCACCTATAACTGGTCTTTGCAGCAAGGAGCATTGGAGGGCAAAAAATGTCAAAAAAAGGCCAAGGAAAATTCCAAGCTCTATACTTTCCGACCAGCCTGCGACCAACATAATTGACCTGTCTAACAGTATGCGTTACAAACAGGGGTTTAGTTTGACTAAACCCCTGTTTTAACGCATGGCCTTTTTTTTTATGTAGTACTTTTTCTTTACAAGGTTAAATAGATTAGGCTTTCAATGTGGCTGAGATTAGGTTTAGAGTTAGTTAGGTTTTGCCTTTACTTCCACTTAATTAAAAAAAAAAGTCATCCTGTTATTCAGTGATAGAGAAACTAACCGTACATAGCACCTAGAAGTGCAGAGGAGTGGTTTGGATTATGCCACCTAGAGTGGTAGGAACTGGTGCACAAGGGTTTCCTGAGATAATAGTAATTAATACACAGTACATAGGGGGAACTGCACACCCCACAGACCCTTGATGGGGAACTTGTCAATTAAAAGTTGAAAAGTGTGTGTGTGTGTGTGTGCGTGTGTCACATCCTGACTGATGGCAGCCTATTCTTGCATAGTCAATGCTTGGTTTTTCTCAGAACATATTTATTATTAACCGGTTGAAGATTGACCACAAGTTCTCAATGGGATTAGGGCCTGAAGAGTTTCCTGGCCATGGATCCAAAATGTTGATGGTTTTTCCCCAAGCCACTTAGTTATCACTTTTGCCTTTTGGCACGGTGCTCCATCATGCTGGAAAAGGCATTGTTCATCACCAAACTGTTCTTGGATGGTTGGGAGAAGTTGCCCTCGGAGGATGTTTTTGTTCCATTCTTTATTCATGGCTGTGTTCTTAGGAAAGTGAGTCCACTCCCTTGTGAGCGAAGCAACCTCACACATGAATGGTCTCAGAATGCTTTACTGGTGGCATGACACAGGACTGATGGTGGCGCTGACTTTTTCTTCTCCAGAGGTTTTTTCCAGATGCCCCAAACAATTGGAAAGGGGATTCATCTGAGAAAATGACTTTACCCCAGTCCTCAGCAGTCCAATCCCTGAAGCTTTTACAGAATATCAGTCTGTCCCTGACGTTTTTCCTGGAGAGAAGTGGCTTCTTTGCTGCCCTTCTTGACACCAGGCCATCCTCCAAAAGCATTATCCTCACTGTGCGTGCCGATGCACTTACATCAGGGTGCTGCCATTCCTGAGCAGGCTCTGCACTGGTGGTGCCCTGATCCCGCAGCTGAATCAACTGTAGGAGATGGTCCTGGCGCTTGCTGGACTTTCTTGGGCTCCCTGAAGCCTTCTTCACAAATGCAGTGGAAAAGTTTTTTATGGCATTAAGTAAATTTTTATGGCAAAGAGGGACTTTGCAAATAAATGCAAATTATCTGATCTCTCTTCATAATATTCTGGAGTATATGCAAATTGCCATCATAAAAACTGAGGCAGCAGACTTTGTGAAAATAATATTTTTGTCATTCTCAAAACTTTTGGCCACGGCTGTAAGCGTAATTTTTCTTCCTTTTTTTTATTCCATTTATGATGTCTACAAACTCTCAATAAAAAATGATTCAACATAAAATCCAATTGCTTGTTATGGGTTACTAATTTTTTTTTAATGATGGTCTTGTTTATGTTACATACTGGCTCCTCTTTCACCGTGTGATTCCTTTCCTAATGCTTGTCTAATAGATATCTTCACAGCCTGGATCGCCCAAGTTCTGGATTCAGACTTACTGACAGAAACATGGCAGCCGAAGGGGAAAGAGCTTCCATCAAACTGCTCCCTGCGATGGCACGTCTACAACATTCGGAGGATCGCCCTGCCAAACCTTTCCTTCTACTCTCATTATGATCATTCCAAGTGGTGTGTTTCCGAGATGTACAGCAGGAGCTGGATATGCATTGGAGACCTGAATCGCTATCCTGAGCAGAAATGGAGAAGTGGAGGCTTCATTTGCACCCAGATGGAGCTCATATACAAAGCATTTAGAGGAATGATCGCCTACTACACTGAATGTAAATAAAATGTTCATTTACAGGTATTACTTTTTGACTTGGAACAATCATAACCTCCCACATGCAAATGAGAATAAAAGTTAGCCCAAGATTTTATAACTTCTGATCCAAAACTTAACCTAACTCCTGAACACTGTTATGAAAAAATATTGCATTTTGATAAATATATGCTGCTAATAACTGTAGTTTTGTGTTTTATATATGAATTTGTTTTTATTTCATATGCCTTGGTCCGTTTAATTACCAAGACTTCAATATATAAGCATTTAAAGGCCCTTTTATGCATGACAATAAAGTAATATTAAACATAGAATTCTACTTCACAGCATATTTAAACCCCAGAACAAATGGTTAATGTATTGCAGTTCACAGTCCTTACATGAAGTGGCTTTTAATTTTCTGGTTAAAAACATTTAAAAAATTACAAAAAATACACTAAAGAAATAGGAAGAGATGGCCTGGCTGCCATACACTTGACCCGGTGGTTAGCAAAGAAAGGCAGCCTCAACTCAATTCATGCAGGTCACGCCCTGGGGATGCAAAGCTGAGGCTGCTTTTACCTGCCAACCACTTGGGCCAGGTGAGGTGTGCGGCAGTCGGGCTATTTCTTCCTGTTTCTACAGTGTTTTTTGGTTCTGGACAAACCTTTCCCCAGCCTGTACCCTCACTGGTCAGGGGCATCCAACTCATTGGACCTTGACAGCCTAAGTGGGGACCCCTAAGCATTTATCGGCGGTCACAGTACGTACAGAAAATACCTATTGATCTTGCCAAAACTGAAAGTGCCTCTAACACACATGGCAGAAAAAAATATGATCACTTCTGATGAAATTGCTGTAGTTTTTTTTTTTTCTCATTCTTTTAAATTCATCTTTAAATAAATGTTGTCAAAGCTCTCAATTTATTGGTAGTTTCAACTTCACAATTGTCTAAATTCTGGTGGTCGATCAAACTCACAGTTCATTAGTTTCAGGTGATTATTTGCAATCGTATGAGTGATTCCAGTGTGGAAGGAAAGTGGTTGAAATTCTCCACAAATTGGCTTATGTATGGCAGCTTTTTTGATATGCTATACAAAGCTGTATTTTTCAATTTCTTCCACAAGATGGCAGTATGATGACAGTGAACTATAAATATTCAACACACTGTCATTACTTTTCTGTGAGTACTTGGGGTTTCTCCCTAGCTAAATTGTATGGGTTTCCTGCATGGATGGGGTGAATTAATATTATTGTGGATTGGGTGAATTGGCATTATTGTGGATCGGGTGAATTGGCATTAACTACTTAAGCCCCGGAGCATTTTCCTGCTTAACCTCCCTGGCGGTATGATTATCTCAGGAATTACATACCAAAAGCGGTACAATTGTTTTCATGGAAATTTGGCGTTATGTATTATAGGCCTACAATTCTTAGTAATTACTGACTTAAACCTGACCAAAACAAGACTCTAGTAGACATCCCAGATGTGATAAATTGGAAACACAAACACGTGAATTATAATTGAATCAATAATATTATTTTATTATTTAATATATAATATATATAATAAAATTATATTATTGATTAGATTATAATTCATGCATTATATATTATAGATATATGTGTATATATATATATATATATATATATATATATATATATATATATATATATATATATATATATATATATATATATATATAATATATAACGCATGAATTATAATTGAATCAATAATATAATTTTATATATATATATGTGTGTGTGTGTGCATATATATATATATATATATATATATATATATATATGCATATATATATGCATATATATATATATATATACCGGTATATATATATATATATATATATATATATGCGCATATATATATATATATATATATGCATATATGTATATGCATATATATATATATATATATATATATATATGCATGTATATATATGCATATATATATATATATATATATATATATATATATAATGCAAAATGTGTTTTGTGTTTTGTGCAACGTTTTTTTTTTTTTTTAATTTCCCTCCCTAGTTCCGCTCCCATGCAGCATTGCTGCTGCAGGGAACGGAACTAGGAAGTGATAACGGACAATTGCGCGGTCGTGCGATGCTGTACCTAAATGAAATTAACGTCCTTTTTTTCCCATAAACCGAGCTTTCTTTTGGTGGTATTTAATCACCTGTGCGATTTTTATTTTTTGCGCTATAAACAAAAAAAGAGCGACAATTTTGAAAAAATAACAATATTTTTCACATTTTTTTTATATGAAATTCCCCCCAAAAAAATGTAAAAATCAAAATTTTTTAACATTTTAGGCCAATTTGTTTTCTGCTACATATTTTTGGTAAAAAAAACCCACAATAAGCGTATTTTGATTGGTTTGCGCAAAAGTTATCGTGTTTACTCACTAAGGGAAAGATTTATGTAATTTTTATTGTTTTTTTTTTTTTTAACTAGTAATGGCGGCGATCTGCAATTTTTTTTGCGGGACTGCGACATTGCGGCGGACAGATCGAACCCCTGACTAACATTTTTGACACTTTTAGGGGTACCAATGATATTACTACAGTAATCAGTGCTATACATATGCACTGTTACTGTAAAAATGACACTGGCAGGGAAGGGGTTAACTTTATTAGTGATCAAGGGGTTAAGTGTGTCCCTAGGGGCGTGATTTTAACTATAAAGGGGCGTGGCTTATGATGTAACCACAGAGACATATGATCCTACATAGCAGGATTGTATGATCTCTGCAGTTACACCAGGGAGAATGACAGGCGGCTTTGTTTACATCAGCCGCCTGCCTTTCTCCCTCTTCAGCGGGAGATCGCGAGTGACCGGCGGACATTGGAGCCGCCGGTCACTCGCCCAGGGATGCCCGTGAACGAGCGGGGGCGGGAGCGCGCCTCCGGCGGCGCACGCTCGCCCCTGCGGGCTCCTGGGCGAGCGACGTAGTACTACGTCGCTTTGCCTAGGAGGGGCTGACTGCCGCAGTAAATATACTGTGGGCGGTCGGCAAGCGGTTAATCAAACTATTTTGTACTGCTACAGGCCCAAATCTTTGTAGCACATTACTATTCCTTCCAAACAGTTCATATAAGAGCCAAAAAAGGGTTCAGATAGCTATTTACTTTGAATATTTATGACTATATTTATGACTTTGAATATTTATTGTTTTGTACTTTTTTAAACTTTCCTTTGTAACTTCCCAAAGGCATGAAATCCATGAATTGCCTGGTCTTTGCCAGAGTCCCTTGCAAGGAGATGTGTTTTTTTTTGCTCAGCTGTATAGCAAGGACGGGGGTGGGGGTTGCCAATGCAAATGCTGACTTTCAGAAAGTCCGTTATTGCCTAGGGTGGGGGTCAAAAGTAAACATGTATTATATCACAGCTTACAAATTCTTAGATGTGATAGCTGCATTCGTTCTCTTTTGTTATGTTTTCTTGCCTTTATTTTCACCTGGTGATCCTACCAGTAAGTGTGTTGTTTTTCAAACGAACAAGCTCTCCTGTTGAGATAAATTGCTTACCACTGACAGGGGTACTTACAAAGATCAGCTTTTATTTCTTCCTTTATCCCAAAAAGAAAAAAACGGTTTGCTGTAACTGCTTATAAAGTATTGGCTGGAGTTTGGCTTCAATTCGTTAGTGTATCTAAATCTTCTAGTGTATCTAACGCCCCCTGATTAAAGAGGTTGTAAACCTCCAAAAAAAAAAAAAAAACCTGAAAGACAAAGGCATAATGAGCTAGTTTGCATCGCATACTAGCTCATTATAAAATACTTACCTTAGAACGAAGCCCCCGCAGTGCCGCCTGCTCACCGCTGACATGGCCAACATGTTCATCTGTCTTCCTTCCGGGACTGCATCCTCCGGCCATCTGATTGCCCAGAGCCGTGAATACGTCACTCCAGCGCATGCACACGGGAACCGCCGTTCACGGCACAAGGCTCTGAAGGAATGGCACGGGCGGCCGTGCCTTCAAAGTGCATGCGCCAGCGATGTCACCGGCTGCATGCAAAGTAAATATCTCCTAAACGTTGCATGTTTCGGGGTATTTACAGTCAGGGCTGCTGATAGGGGGTGACCACCAGCCCTCTTGTAGGGGGCCGAGCACACAGGGGGGCCCACACAGAGAGGGGGATTAGTGATGGACAACAAATACAGAAATCTTCCTCCAGCACCTGAATCTGATCTGTCCCTCTCCCTGCTATCAGCTTTTATCTGTTGAGAAAGAGACAGTCTTCCCTCACTAATCCCCCTCCCTTGTGTGGGCCCCCCTCCCAGCACTTATCTCTGCTCAGGAGTTTATTTGTAAATTGTAACTTTGTTTCTCTCTCTCTGTCTCTCTGATCACTGAGCTCCAACTGCCCAGCCTGTATATTTTTCTCATCTGATCTTCTTTTTTATTTAACATAGTTGTTTTTTTTTTTAGATTTAGCAGGAATAATGCGAGTTATGTTATATTTGTGTCTGATAATAGTGATTTTGTTGTAATTTTAGCTAAATATATCTTTAATATTTTCTTGGGGGGGCCCTGCCAGGTAGTCTGTACGGGCCCTGCGATTTCTAACAGTAGCCCTGTTTACAGTACCTATAGGTAGGTCTTATCATAGGCTACCCTATAGGTACAGAGAAAGCTTTACTTTCTCTTTAACTATGCTGCAGTGCAAAGGTGCCCCTTATGCTCCTTCATCTAGAGTGGGGGCGCTCTAATACAGGAGGTGTGCTACTGGCCAGATCACCAGGTGAAAACAGAGAGAAAAAAGCCTAAGAAAGAAAACTCATGCAACCACATCTAATGAGTGGAAAGCTGCAATATATTACATTTTTGGTTTTGGGTTTAGTACCGCTTTAGGTGTGGCCCTAGACATCATGAAAGAGCCATAAATAATATTGTGTGAGTGTGATGCTACGGAAAGCTATCAGACTGCAGACATGCATAGTAGCAGATAGTGGTTGTTGGAGACTGGCTGGACACATGCTTCAGGAGACAATCAAAGATTGGAGACACTTTATATGAGACTTCTAAGGACCACTATTGAAGCCCCTTTATATCCATAATGAATGCAGCTGCAAGACTTATCCACCTTACCAACCGTTCAGTGTCCTCCAACCCTCTCTGCCAATCCCTTCATTGGCTTCCACTCACCCAACGAATAAAATTCAAAGTGCTAACAACAGTTTACAAAGCCATCCACAACTCTGCCCCCAGCTACATCACTAACCTGATCTCAAAATATCAACCTAACCGCTCTCTTCGGTCCTCCCAAGACCTCCTGCTCTCTAGCTCCCTTGTCACCTCTTCCCATGCTTGCCTCCAGGATTTCTCCAGAGCTTCTCCCATTCTTTGGAACTCTCTACCCCAATCTGTCCGACTGTCCCCTAATCTATCCATCTTTAGACGATCCCTGAAAACCCTTCTCTTTAAAGAAGCCTACCCGGCTACTAACTAATAACGCTGTTTCTCTTGCTCCATCAGCGCATCCCCCACAGCTATTGCCTTTTGTATCAATTGACCCTCCCTTTTAGATTGTGAGCTCTAACGAGCAGGGCCCTCTGATTCCTTTTGTTCCAAATTGTAGTGTAACTGTAATGTCTGCCCTCATTTTGTTAAGCGCTGCGCAAACTGTTGGCGCTATATAAATCCTGTATAATATTAATAATAATAAACAGTTATAAGTATTAATGCGGCACTCCCTTTGAGTGCAAACTAAGTGAATAATTTCCCTGTGTGGTATGTGGATATATACGGCGGGTAGAATAAGTCTTGAACACATCACCATTTTTTTTAGGTATATACATTTCTAAAGGTGCTATTGACATGAAATGTTCACCACATGTCGGTAACAACTCATACAACCCATACATACAAAGAAACCTAAACAAATAAGTTCAGAAATTAAGTTATGTGTAATAAAATGGAATGACACAGGGAAAAAGTATTGAACAAATAAAGAAAGGGAGGTGCAAAAAAGCATGGACAGCCAAGACACCAGCTGAAATCTATCAGTAATTAGAAATCAATCCTGCCCCTTGTCAGTGCACATTAATATCACCTGGTTCAGTCTCGACTGATGGCCTATAAAAAGGTGTCTCATTACCAAGGTGTCACACAAGAAACTTCTGATGATGGGTAAAAGCAAAAAGCTCTCTTAAGACCTTTGCAACATTATTGTTGCAAAACATACTGATGGCAAGGATTTCAAAACTTTTGAATGAGCCAGTGAGCACAGTTAGGGCCATAATCTGAAAGTGGAAAGAACATAATTTCACCATAAACCAGCCATGACCAGGTACTCCTCACAAGATTTCTGACAGAGGGGTGAAAAGAAATATAAGAGTTGTCCAAGAGCCAAGGACCACTTGTGGAGAGCTACAATTGTTTCAAAGAAAACAATAAGTAATGCACTCACCTGCCATGACCTGTGTATGCACACCCACCACGCAAGACTCCATTGCTGAAGAAAAAATTTGTTGAAGCTCCTTTAAAGTTTTCTGCACAACATTTAGACAAGCCTGTGAAATACAGAGAGAATATAATCTGGTCAGATGAGGCCAAAATTGAACACATTTGATGTCATAATACACACCATGTTTGGAGGTGAAATGGCACATCACCCCCATACCAACTGTGAAGATTGGAGGTGGGAACATCATGGTGAGGGGCTGTTTTTCAGCATTTGGTTCTGGCAAACTTGAAATCATTGAAGGTAGGATGAATGGAAAAATGTACCAATAAATCTGCTGCCATCTACCAGGATGATGAAGATGGAAGGAGGGTGGACATTTCAGCAAGACAATCATCCCAAACACAAAGCCAAGGAAAGTCTCAACTGGTTTTAAAGAAAGAAAATAAAGCCGTTAGAATGGCCCAGCCAATCACCTGACTTGAATCCAATTGAAAATCCACAGAAAGAACTAAAGATCAGAGTTCATAGAAGAGGCCCACGGACCCTTCAAGATTTGAAGACTGTGTGGAAGAATGGGCAGAAATCACACCTGAGCAACGCATGCGACTGGTTTCTCCATACAGGAGGCGTCTTGAAGCTGTCATTACCAACAAAGGATTTTGTACCAAGTATAAAAATAAATTGCAGTTAGCGTGTTCAATACTTTTTCCCGGTGTCATTACATTTTTTTTACACATAACTTAATTTCTGAATGTATTTGTTTTGGTTTCTTTGTGTGTATGGATTGCATGGGTTGTTACCGACATGTGGTGAAAATTTAATGTCAATAGCACCTTTATAAATATATTTACCCAAAAAAAACGGTGACGTGTTCAATACTTATTTTAACCGCGGTATATATCACTTTACATTACATAAAATAATAAAGTGCTAAAAATTACAAAATTTTTTTTAAAAGCAAAATATTTTTTTTTTCATATACCCAGTGAAGTAAACAGCCTCAGATGATACACAGAGAAGAGACAAATCCTCCTACATACGTTTTACATGAATATCTGCTGTCTTCAGCTGTCCACATTCTTTAAAAAGTGAGCATTGTGTTACACATTTTTCTTCCTATTTCAGCAGTTGGTGTGGAGTCTTGGCATACACTGTGTGTGAGCTGATTGGAGGAAAGGCACCCCCCCCTCCACATAGGCAGAGGAACAAAGAAACATGCAGAGCTGTGCTGTGAATAGACAAGCTCTCTGCTTATCTGTCTCCAAGTCCCTTCCCCGACACAAATTTCCAGCTGCTTTTATCTCCTGTGTCGGAGAACTTGTCAGATGTTATCATGCTGATAACAGAGGAACAGAGCAGCATAAAGACACTGGACTTAGAGCTTTGGAGAGAGATAGGTAAACACTACAGATATATGTGCCCAGGTCAGATTTCATGAATGGGGTTTACATCCACTTTAAATCACGGAAAACTTCTGTGATGTGATAAAAAGGCCAGGAAGTCTATAACCACATTATTAGTAAGATCAAGTCTAAAAATATGGCATCCACATTAACTCCTCCTCCACTTTGTGCACAAATGTTACAATGTGTCACCACCGCCATGCATATGTGCCTCTGCCACTCTTACTCAATGCACTCACCTCAAAGTATGAGCCTAAAAACATAAATTGTTAGCTCACATGTGCTTGAACCCCCTAGGACAGGGGTCTACAAACTATGGCCCTCCAGTTGTTCAGGAACTACAATCCCATCATGCCTAGTCATGTCTGTGAATGTCAGAGTTTTACAATGCCTCATGGGATGTGTAGTTCTGCAACATCTGGAGGGCCGTAGTTTGAGGATCCCTGCCCTAGGGGCATGATTAGATTGTATCACTTCAGCACAGGTATCCTCAAGGAGCTGCGATTTCCTTGGTGGTTATAAAGGGCTTGTACCTCTTTAAGAGACCCTCTGTCTCTCTGCTGCCAGAAAAAAACACAAGGAGGGTCTCCATAGTGTAGTATGTAATATTATCCCAGATTTTTTAAAAAAGAAATACACTTAATTTAAAACTCAGGTAAATGTGCCTTTAAAATCAATGAAATCCAGCACTCGGCGGCATCAGTGTCACCCGTCTTCTCCCGCGCGTTACGTCACCGCCCTTGTGACTTCCCCCTTTATAAACCAATACCTTCCCACCTGTGCCCCCTGCGGCCCTCCTAAAAATGACTTTTGATAGGTCGCTCAGCAAGATCTTTTTTTAACTTCTTCCGGGCCGCCCGCCTGCTATAAAACTCACCCAATAAAAAAATAAAAAAATGTTTTCTTTATTAATTTAGGCCAATTTGTATACTGCTACATATTATTAGTAAAAGAAAATCCCAATAAGTGTATATTGATTGGTTTGCGCAATAGTTATAGCGTCCACATACTAGGGGAAAGATTTATGACATTTTTATTTATTCATTTTTCTAGTGATGACCGCGATCAGTGATTTCTAGCGGGACTGCAACATTGCAGTGGCGGACAGATCGGACACCTAACTGACACTTTTGGGGGTACCAGTGACATAACTACAGTAATCAGTGCTAAAAATATGCACTGTTACTGTAATAAGGACACTGGCAGGGAAGGGGTTAACATCAGGGGTGATCAAAGGGTTGAGTGTGTCCCTAGGGAGTGCTTTCTAACTGTGAGGGGGATGGACTCACTAGATAAACATAGAGATAGGTGTTACTGAATAGCAGGAACACCAGATCCCTGTGTTCATCTGTGACAGAACGGCGGTCTTGTTTACATAGGCGTTCTGTCTCTATGGGGAGCGATCGCGGGTGGTCGGCGGATATCACTCCCACCGGACCTGCTGATTGGCTTCTCCTCTGGCCAATCAGCGCACGTGCGCCCCCATTGGCTATTACACGAAACAACGTACCAATACGTCGTTTGGCGTAATAGAACCCGACCTGCTGCAGTATAAGTGCGGCGACTGGTCGGCAAGTGGTTAAAGCGGAGTTCCGTTCATTTTATGTTTATTGAAAGTCAGCAGCTACAAAAAGTGTATCTTCTGACTTTTAATAATCACACGCTCACCTGTCCTAGGATCTAGTGATGCGGCAGCCCGAAGCCTCCTCTCCTCTCCCTGGCCTCACAAGTGTGGGCACCCGGCTGTGACAGCTTGGAGCTTCACAGCATGGTGCGCACTGCGCATGCGCGAGTCGTGCCTCCTCAATGGCCGGGCAATCTTCTGGCACTTGTGACGTGCCCCAGAAGATTGCAGAGAGGGAGGGGGAGAGAAGAACCTCCGCTCAAGCCACCTAGGCGGTCCAAGCAGAAGTGGGAGTGGGTACCTGTCAGAACTAGGTATCCACCCCCCCAAAAAAAAATGACATGCCAAATGTGGCATGCCAGGGGGCGAGGAGTCCCAAAAGCGGAAGTTCCACTTTTGGGTGAACGCCGCTTTAATGAAGTGTGAATGAGTCCTAATGTGAGGTAGAGGCTCAGACTGACGGCTGGAATGATAATACAGACTATAGGACGGATGTATGGGGTGCTGGCCCACACCTCCCAACTTTTTGAGATGGGAATGAGGGACGTCTATTACCGTGTTTCCCCAAAAATAAGACCGGGTCTTATATTAATTTTGGCTTCAAAAACCACACGAGGGCTTATTTTCAGGGGATGTCTTATTTACGGTATGTACAATGACTATCTTCAAATGATTGTAACCCTAAAATAAATATCCTGATCCATTAAAGCATGATAGACAGCACAGTGCTTGTGCTGTGTCATTTAGCCCTCTCTATGTTCTAAAAAGCCGAGAATAAAACAATAAAATGTTAAAAAAAAGTTCTCTCCCCCTGTCAGCTCAGAAATCAGCATTATGACATTCTGTCCAATGCTTATTCGTTCCCAAAAATAAACCTTGGATAAAGTCATTGTAAAATTATGTAATCGATCTTGTCAAAAGATTATATAATGTGCAGTTTGTCTCCTTTTGTAACTTTATTGTGGAAAATACCTTATTTACAGCGCCGCTGGGCGCTCACGTGACCCTCTGGAGCTCTACTTTCCCTCTCTGAATACTGCAGAGGGAGGGGCTGAGATCAAGGATTTTACTAGGGCTTATTTTCAGGGAAACAGGGTAGCAAAAATATGTAGGAATAGGGCACACCCCCTGTCCCACCCCCTTAACCACTTTACGTCTGCTCACAGTAATATTACTGCGGCAGAGTGGTTCGTTATCGTCTGACGACGTAGACCTACGTCGTCAGACACTCCCCCTTCTGGGCGGCGCTTGCGCGCCGCCGGAGGCTCGCTCCCGCTGTTTTCATTCACAGCGGGAGTGGGGCCAGGGGAGGAGCAGCGGCGATCGCCGCTGCTCTGCCCCGATCGCCGGGGATCTAGTGTGGAGATCCGCCAGCTGTGTGTAAACACAAGCGGACGGATCTCCATAGTGACAGGGAGTGACAGATCGGACTGTTAAGCATAGCTGGACATCCGATCTGTCCATGACTCACTCAGTCACCTCCCCCCCTACACGTCAGTAAGCACCAGGCATACATTAACCCCTCCCTCTCCAATAAAATTAACCCCTTCCCTGCCAGTGTCATTTTTACAGTAACAGTGCATATATATAGCACTGATTACTGCAGTAATGTCACTGGTACCCCCAAAAGTGTCAAAAATGTCAGTCAAGGGTCCGATCTGTCCGCCGCAATGTCGCAGTCCCGCAAAAAAAATCGCAGATCGCCGCCATTACGCGTTAAAAAAAAACACCAAAAATGACAGAAATCTTTCCCTTTGTTAGTAAACGCGATAACTTTTGCGCAAACCAATCAAAATACGCTTATTGCGATTTTTTTTACCAAACATAGGTAGCAGAAAACAAATTGGCCAAAAATTTTTAAAAAAATTGGTTTTTACATCTTTTTTGGGGGGAATTTCATATAAAAAAATGTTAAAAATATTGTTATTTTTTCAAAATTGTCGCTCTTTTTTTGTTTATAGCGCAAAAAGTAAAAATCGCACAGGTGATCAAATACCACTAAAAGAAAGCTCTGTTTGTGGGAAAAAAAGGACGTAAATTTCGCTTGGGTACGGCGTCGCACGACCGCGCAATTGTCAGTTGAAGTCGCACAGCGCCGAATCGCAAAAAGTGGCCTGGACGTAAGACAGCAAAATCCTCCGGTGGTAAAGTGGTTAAAGGAGAAATATACAAAATTCTATTCGTTAAACCCACAAAGGCTTTTTTTTTTTAACCACTAATATTCCTCTATACTGGATTTTGGCCTATACAAAGGCAAGGATTTAGAAATTGGATGAAAGGTTTAGCACTGGGAAACACTTTTTGGAAGATAAAACATGCATTTTATAAACAATAACATAGTTCAGACTAAAATGAGGGACAAATTAGGAGGACAGAGGGACTTTGTTCCAAATCAGGGACAGTTAAGAGCTATGCTGTCCTCCCAGCAGCCTCTCTGAGCCCCTGGAGAAGCCTCCTTTCTGTTTCCATGGCAACAGCCGGAAGCGGAAGCGCACAGCTCCCCGGAAGTGGTGTCTGTGGGACGCACACACGTGTAGTGAGTAGTGTCCATCCTTTCCCGTCCGTCAGCCAATGAGAAGCCGCTCCGGACACTCGGGTTACCATAGAGATATATAACCGAGTTACCTAATCTAATTGCTCCACTATTCTGACAGAACACCTCGCTCTGTGTTTATACTCGCTCTGCTCTCCGCCCACTTCCTCCTTGGCTGACGTCACTTCTGGTGGCGGGCGTGGCTTACCCTCTGCTCTCACACATGGCCGGTGAGGAGGGTTGTCAGGCCGGGAAGAAGAAGCGGAATAAGAAGATGAAGGTGGCGGAGGATGAGGAAGGTGGCGGAGAGAGCAGCGCTCAGCCCGGGGAGCCGGAGGAGAACTCGTCCGCCTTCCCGCCCTCCTTCAGCCTGTCCGAGATAAAGAACAAGCAGCGCCGACACTTCATGTTCCTGAAGATGAAGCAGGAGAAGAGGAAGGTGAGGAGCCGCCAGGGGGCAGCACTGTCCCTTACACACGGGGGGGGGGGGGTCGGGTCGGGGGTCTTCGCTCCTCGTGTTTGCATTGATTGGCTGGGGCTGTCACATGGTGTGAGTCACATGCTCCTTCATACCCGGAAGTACAGGGCAGTGTTTATTAGCTGCCAGTGCTGGATAGAGTACAGAAATGGAAGGGAGGGGCTGTGTTGATGGATGGTGTTCCCATTCACATGTGTGCTTATAGGGGACACTGATTACCTGGGGGAGACTCAGCTGTAGACAGGAAGTCCCATACAAAGCAGTGTGAGGATGACAGCGCCCTCTGCCTGTATACAGAAACGCAGTGATTACCTGTAGGGCAGGGGTGTCAAACTCCAATTTCATCGCGGGCCACATCAGCCTTCTGGTTGCCCTCAAAGGGCCGGTTATATCTGTAAGACAAGATGTCCAGAGTCCCCCCCCCCCCCACCATCAGAAGCCAAGAGTCCCCCACCCTCCCTTACATCAGTGCACCCCCTTACCTTATGCTGCTGGGTAGCAGAAAGTGCAGGGTCTGGAGGAGGGCTGGAGTCAGCTGCCGGAGTCTGCTCAATGCGGAGACCAGGGGAGGCAAAGACAGTTAGTGCTGCAGCTGCACAGAGGAGGAGTTTTGTCCTCCTCTCTGCTGCTGAGACAAGGTAGGGGTGGAGAGGAGTGCCTCTATGACTGCATGGAGAAGTGCAGAATCTGGTGGAGGAGTTCTCTCTGCTGCTGAGGCAAGGTGGGGGTGGTGACGAGCCTCTCTGCGACTGCACAGGGAAGCGCAGGATCTGATGGAGGAGTTCTGTCCTCTCTGCTGCTGATGTAACTTCAGCTCCCCACCCCCTGCTTTTCAGAGCTGAGAGATCTTGTGTAAATTCTGCACTTTGAATGGATATCGGGGATAGACAGCTGTAGGAGTATTTGTGTAATCTCTGTGTATCACCTGAGGATAGTCCCTTCACTGATTATGTAAGGCTAGGGCTTTGACAAATTTGCTTTGAATGTAGGAGCCAGCTAAAAAATTTAGGAGCCAGTTTTTTTTATTTATTTATGTTTTTAACCTTTTTGTTACTTTCACCCCCCCCCCCCCCCCAGGCCAATTTGCAGCACCGTCTTACTTTGAAAGGCAATTGGGTTGTCGTGCAATACCGTACCCAAATTACATTTTTCTCATTTTTTTTTTTTTTGAGACCGATGGAGCTTCTTCTTCAGAGCCATTGCTTCCTGCTCCAGGCAGTCTCCCCGGAAAGCTCGATCTAGACGTGCATCCAGCGGAGGAAGGAGAGAGCCGCACATTTCCTGCCCCTATCAGCTCTGCTCCTCCCCAGACCCAGCGTTCCTACTACTTTACAGCCCCTCGTCTGCTCTGTCCTGCCCAGTGGTGGCAGGTGCATTGGGGGCGCATGGGCGCTGCCACCCCCTATCCATGCATTTGGCCCCCTAATCTACATGCAGGGCGCATGGCGTTCAATGGGGCTTTTTGTTTTTTTGTTTTTTTTTTAGCATGTGATTAGAACCAGAGGCTCTAATAGGCTAAAAAAAAGGGTGGGCTCTGCGCCCCGAGCCCACCCAGTTGTGTGACAATAGCGTATGAATATGGGTCTGAGACCCGTTTCCTGATTGGCCGAAAAGAGAAGCAATGCCATTGGCTATGGAGGAGGAGGGAGGAGACACAGAAGACTGGGGGGAAGAAGCCGAAGTTGCAGTTTGCTGCTGCCTGCCCTCCCTCCCTCCACATATCCAGGCGGGGGGGATGGTGCGGTCCATCTAACCCCCCCCCCCTTGGCCCATGGAGCACCAAGCCGCCAATAGTCCCGCCCCTCTCCTCCTTTAACCTGGCTTCACAACGCTTCCCTTCCCCCACCCCTGCTAGCCACTGGGGCTGGCACCAGACACCAGTCTGCGTTTTTCTAGTCGCAATGGGGACCTGGGGATTGTCGAATCCCTGTGTAAGGCTTTACAACCACTTTAACAAGCTGCAGTGCTAGTGTGAAGGGGGCCTTATACTTGTTCTTGTTCCTGCCAGAACTCCGCTGTGTACCCCACAGAAACCCACACAGTCACTGCTTCCAAGTCTCCCAGCTGGGAAGGTATTTCTTCTGCATGTGTAGAAAAATCTTCATGTATTCCTCTGGAGAGGCCATCCACCATTGGGAGGCATAATAAATGGCTTCTACATGAATGCATGCATAGAGGCTGCTGAACAGCTGAGATATGTCAAAGGACAGGTGAGTATAAAACATTAAGGGGGTTTGCTGGGGAGAAGGGGAAGTGTTAAAGGATTACATTGCTAAAAGTACACTTATCCTTTAAAGACGTCTGTTGCAGCTATAAAACCTTACATTTTTTTTTCAAATTTTCCAGGAAAAAATCGCTATGAAGAAGAAACGTAAGAAGGCGAGGGAGGCACTTGGTGACAAAGTATGTACAACCATAATTAAAGGCTAAATGCAGCCAAAACCAGATATATAAAAATCAGCACAAGGGACATAACTGTTTGCCCTTGGGTATCAGCCCTGCCCATTTGCTTTTTGATAAACTATTTAAACCCTCTGCTGTGCTCTACAATATACAATAGACATTCATTATTCTGAAGTCCAAGATAAAATCTAGGAGTGTTAGACACCATGAGATAATCTTGCAGAGCGCACAGGACAGCTATGAATTTCTGGCAGGATCCACAAGTATTTTCTCTGCACTTTTTATATAATCATAATTTTATATCATTTTTTTTATATAATAGACCAAAAGAGAGCAAATAAGAAAACTTAATTGTTGGGATTTAAATACACTTATTAAAGTTGGTAGTGTAAGAGGTTTAACATGAAGCAGTGTGCTAAATCCTCTATTGTTGCATGCCTTTTATTGTGCATTTGTGATGTATGGGAGATGACTGTAACTGACCAGCGTAAACCTGTTCAAGATGAAGAAATGTGCATCTTTGTATGGCACTAATATTTATCTTGTGTACCTAGGCACCACCAAAGCCTGTCCCCAAAACGATTGAAAACCAGCGTGTTTATGATGAGACAACAGTGGATCCTGAAGATGAAGAGGTAATTCAATATTATGATATTTCTTGGTGTCTTCAGGCCACCAAAGCCTTTACAAAGCGGAACTAAACTGTATCTGAGCACCACAAACTGAAAAAGCGATTTCATTAATTTGTAATATTCAAAGCAAACTCCCCCATTGAGCCATTCCTGTTTTATTTGGTTGAGAAATCACTTTGAAAATCATACCCTCTATCATTTCTAGTTGTTGCCATCTTTAGTAAGGGCAAATGATTAATGTAGCATTTACTTCCTGGAATTCATCTGTCCTTAGTTCAGACATGCAGACTGGAGGGTGTGCTTAGCTGAGAAAACCTCTCCTCCAGATAAAAGCGAAGAAATGGCCATCAAAAACTAAATAAACAAGTAAATATCTGCCTATATATTTAATAAGGGTAGCAGCATAAGGATTAAATATACTTAATGTTGATTGAGAGAGTTTAGTTCCGCTTTAAGGCCCCATTCACATGGACCCCAAAGTCACATGACAAGTCGCATCGCATGTTTTCCATTGAGTACCATTTATATCTGTGCGACTTAGTTGTTCCTGCACTACTTTGATCCGACTTTCATGCGACTTGAGGGCCATAGACTTTATTGTAAGCCCTCAAGTCGCATCTGCATGATACAGGCAACTTGTGTGTGACTTTCAGACATGCGCAGTTCATTTCATTTTCTAACAAATTCCACATTTTCAGAACAATTGGAATTCCAGTCGGTCGAAAATGTATTGACCGATCCAATAGAATAGCTGGTTGTGAAGTAGCGGGCCAGGAAGCTGGCTGCTGCGTCCTTAACTGATGACTCCCCACTGACAGCTGAATAAAACAAAAGAGGGGCACCAATTAAAAATAAAGGAAAAAAATAGTGGGGACCCCCCCCCCCACCCCTTCTATCCTTACCAGGCCCTTCAGGTCTGGTACAGATGCCCAAATTTGAAAAAACAGCATGAACCCCCCAATCCGTACCAGATACTTATCTGGGTATGCAGGGCTGCAGGTCAGGAAAGGTGGGGGGGGGGGGGGGGTCGGCGGCAAGGCCCCCTCCCAGAACCATACAAGGCCAGGTGCCCTCAATATAGTTGGAGCCCCAAAGCACCCCCCCAAGGGCGTGTACCTCTGGTATGGGCAGGGAGATGGAGGAAAGGTCTACAGTAGCCTGGCATTGTACCTGCGATCCACCAATTGTGGGTGCAACTCTTTTTACAGGTCTGCAAAAATGTGAATTTTGTTATTTTTATTCAAAGGTGGACTTGCCTTTATTTGTATTTTCCACCTGTCTGTGGTCTTGGCATCTGCTATATACACAGATAAACCACTCACCTGTCAGCACCCATCCCCCCGCCAATCCCCCCCCCCCCCCCCCCGAGTGACTATCCTCCCGCAACTTGTTGACTGGACAATGGAGGAGCATCCCCAAATAAGTCATCCCTGTGCTCTCACTTCTTGTAAGCAAGTTCAGAATGGTAGGGTGAAAGCCATGTGACAAGCAGTAAAGCACCGATTGGCTGTGCTGACCCTCCCTCTCCAAGTGGGTGCTGTATAGGGGATTGCAGGAAGCAAGGTAAATACAGATTCATATAATTTTATTAGCTGTGTTTTAAAAATAAAATGTAATGTTCTACTGAATACCTAACTGGATTTTTTAAATACTATCCTATAGGTGGCATTTGATGAAGCTACGGATGAATTTGCACCTTATTTTAACCGACAGACAGCACCAAAGATACTGATTACAACATCTGATCGCCCTCGTGGGGTATGAGATATAGCACTCAAACTTTTCAGTTTATTATATTTGCCCTTATTTTTCTTCAAGCTGTTTGTGGAAGTTTTTCTCTGTATTGCCTGTAGGAGTTAGAGAAGTTGATCTTTTATTCCATTTTGAAAAGTAAGAGCAAGATTTTTTATTTTTTTTTTTTTTTCATTCTGCTGTAAAGTAGCAGTAAGCAATCCTTTAGATCTGCCTCCATCACACGGTGATCAGGCCCTGTGCTCTGCTGCTGTATCCATGATGCTATTACTTAACGTCATGGTCTTTCTATAACCATGATATCAACGCATTTCTATGTAGAAAACTGAACTTTGGTGGGATGTTCAAAAATTTCTATAGTGTTCTTGGGAGGAAGAAAAGCTGGGTAATGGAAACCTGAGAACTGATACATAACATCAGGGATGTAAGTTTTGAATCTCACCCAAAGGCCACCAACATTTACTGTTGTTGGTCCTGGAGAACCACTGACCTGGGACAAATTGTCCTCAGCCTGATAATGGCTTATGATTTTCTTTTTCTCATGTTTGAGTTTTGGTTCCATTTTCACATTTTGTTTCCTATTCTTCACAGCGAACCGTAAAGTTTACAGAACAGCTATCATCTATCATTCCAAACTCGCATGTTTATTACAGAAGGGGTCTGGCACTGAAAAAGATAATCCCACAGTGTATTGCCAGGGATTTCACAGACCTGATTGTCATTAATGAAGATCGGAAAATTGCAAGTATCCTTTAGCCTAGCCTCTTTATATGTACGAACATTGTGCATCGCAAGGGTTTGAAAGATGACTGCAGATTTATTATAATACATTTTAATATGTTCTATCTGGTGTTGGGGTGATTTTTTTTTTTTTTTTTTTTTAGGCTCAATTTATACAATTCGTGAGCAGATCTCTGCTGTTCAGATACCTTCCAAACTCTACACTTCATGCCCACAGGTGCAATCACTACTTCCCTCATTCAACCCCACCGCCATGGACGAGGTTGCAAAACTACTTGCTGACGTCCATTTAACCACCTGCCCTCTGGATCCTGTTCCATCCCAAATGCTACGTTCACCCTCCGGCTCTATTCTACACTCTCTAACCCACATCTTCAATCTCTCCCTCTCTTTTGGCATCTTTCCCAACTCTCTAAAACATGCACTGGTCAACCCAATACTTAAAATGCCCTCACTGGACCCAACCAATCTTAAAAATCTATGCCCTATTTCCTTGCTCTCCTTTTTTATCCAAACTCCTTGAACGTCTGGTCTACAACAGACTGGGCAACCACCTTGCTGAGAATGGCCTCCTTGATCCCCTTCAGTCTGGATTTTGACCTCAACACTCCACGGAAACTGCTCTCCTAAAGCTAACAAACGATCTACTAAAGGCCAAAACCAATGGACACTATGCTTTACTCCTAGACCTTTCTGCTGCCTTTGATACGGTTGACCACCCTCTTCTCCTCAAAAAACTCCATGCCTTTGGTCTCCGTGACTGTACTCTTCTTTGGTTCTCTTCCTACTTATCCAACCGCACCTTTAGCGTTATTTACAATTCTACTTCCTCCTCTCCTCTTCCTTTCTCTGTTGGGGTCCCCCAAGGTTCTGTTCTTGGACCCCCTCCTATTTTCAGTCTACACCTCCTCTCTGGGTCAGCTGATGGCCTCCCATGGCTTCCAATACCATCTCTATGCTGATGATACTCAAATCTACTTATCCACCCCTCAGCTCACTCCCTCAGTCGCCTCTCGTATTACTAATTTACTGGCAGATATCAGTTTGGATGACAAACCACTTCCTCAAACTTAATTTATCCAAAACTGAACTTATTTTTCTTCCACGACGTGCCCCTTCCCCTGATCTCTGTCATAATCAATGGCACTACTATCAGCCCATCACCGCAAGCCAAGGTCCTAGGTGTTGTCCTGGACTCTGAACTCTTCTTCAAGCCCCACATTTAAGCACTGTGAAAATCTTGCTGCCTCAATCTCCACAACATCTCCAAAATACGCCCCTTTCTAACCAATGACACAATAAAGCTCCTAGATCACTCCCTGGTTATCTCGTGCCTTGACCACTGCAATTCCCTTCTGGCTGGCTTACCACTACATAGGCTATCCCCCCTTCAATCCATCATGAATGCTGCCGCCAGACTCCTCCACCTTACCAATCGCTCAGTGTCCGCTATTCCGCTCTGTCAATCCCTCCACTGGCTCCCGCTCACCCAACAAATTGAATTCAAAATCATTACAACTTACAAAGCCATCCACCATTTAGCCCCCAGTTACATCACCAACCTAATCGCTATTTTCGTTCCTCTCAAAACTTCCTGCTCTCTAGCTCCCTCATCACCACCTCCCATGCTCGCCTCCAGGACTTTTCCAGAGCCTCTCCAATCCTATGGAACTCCTTACCCCAATCTGTTCAATTATCTTCTACTCTATTGGCTTTTAGACGATCTCTGAAGACCCTCCTCTTCAGAGAAGCCTATCCTAGCTGCACCTAACACTCTACTCCCTTTTCTCCATCAGCTCATCCCCTACAGTTATTGCCTTTTGTTTTGCTTGACCCTCCCTTCTAGATTGTAAGCTCTAACGAGCAGAGCTTTCAAAGTCCTTTATTGAATTGTCTTGTAAATGTATTGCCCAGCAGCTTTCATCTTGTGAATAAACAAAGAGGTCGCTGAACTCAGTCCATTCAGAACTACAAGCCGTCAACCGCAAAGGCCAACAGTAGTTGTAGTTCAAGTAATTCACAGGAAACTGTAAATGAGCCCCATACAGCCGCATTATTTTCAATTAGTGACAGCAGGCGCTGGGAGAAGGTACCCGCTCACTAGGGAACGGGGTGAAGCTGCAGCAACTGGAACATGTTACATGTTCCACCCTAAAAACAGGTGTAACATGTTTCAAAAGGTGTACTTATCCTTTTTAAATACACTGAACAAAATTATAAATGCAACATTTTGGTTTTTGCCCCCATTTTTTATGAGCTGAACTCAAAGATGTAAGACTTTTTCTATGTACACAAAAGGCCTATTTCTCTAAAATATTGTTCACAAATCTGTGTTAGTGAGCGCTTCTCCTTTGCCGAGATAATCCATCAACCTCACAGGTGTGGCATATCAAGATGCTGATTAGACAGCATGATTATTGCACAGGTGTGCCTTAGGATGGCCACAATAAAAGGCCACTCTAAAATGTGCAAATTTTATCACACCGCACAATGCCACAAGTTTTGAGGGAGCGTGCAATTGGCATGCTGACTTCAGGAATGTCCACCAGAGCTGTTGCCCGTGATTGAATGTTCATTTCTCCCCCATAAACCGTCTCCAAAGAAGTTTCAGAGAATTTGGCAGTACATCCAACCGGCCTCACAACCACAGACCACGTGTAACCACACCAGCCCAGGACCTCAACATCCAGCATCTTCACCTCCAAGATTGTCTCAGACCAGCCACCGGGACAGCTGCTGCAACAATCGGTTTGCCAAAGGCCTCTTTCACAGGGGCGTTCCGTATGTCCGTATATCACCCCCATCCGATTGCGGATGACACCACTGACATCCGATTTGCATCCTTTTAGTTCTGTTCCGTTTTTTGGAACAGAACCCTATTTTTCTTCCATTTAAAAATGGAAAAGACGCAAAATCGGATGTCAGCGGTGTCATCCGCTGACATCCGCAATCCCATAGACTTACATTATGTCCGTATATCATCCGCAAACGGATGGGATGATATGCGGACTTACGGACCGGATGACACAAGTGTCCATAAAGTGCCCATAGTCCCATATTCCATAAAGTGCCCATAGTCCATAAAGTCCACAAGTGTCCATAAAAAAAAAAAGTGACTGAACGGACGACAAAAACGGAGCGCCCGTGTGAAAGAGGCCTAACCAAAGAATTTCTGCAGAAACCGTCTCAGGGAAGCGCATCTGCATGCTTGTCGTCCTCATCGGGGTCTCCACCTGACTGCAGTTCGTCGTTGTAACCGACTTGAGTGGGCAAATGCTCACATTCGAGCATTCTCTTCACGGATGAATCCTGGTTTTCTTAGATCTTTTAAGTTCAGCTCATGAAAAATGGGGGCAAAAACAGGTGTTGCATTTATAATTTTGTTCAGTATAGTTCAACTTGTTCAAAGATATGAAAGACAGCCTAACGGGAATTACACTGAAAATGGACTTTTAAGAGCACGTACTGAAGTCATCATAATGGGCCAGACTATCAGGTGAGAATCTGACTCAATGTTTCTAAAGAGGTAACTAAAAAAGAACACTTTGCTATTTATCAAATTTCATAACCAGTATCAAACCTGTGAATTATTTCAAAAAGTAGTTGCGTCAGGGCTGACTTGTGTACATCTCAATATAGTATCTGTACCGTTTGTTACTCTCCATCCTTCCTGGCTTAGCTGTAAAATGTCTGCAGATGTACTGTTATGTCTTTAACTCACAACCTCTAGATGGGCTTGTCCTGAGTCATTTACCAGATGGTCCAACAGCACACTTCAAAATGTCAAATGTTCGCTTGCGCAAGGAGCTTAAGGTAGGTCTTGAAGCCATTCACTCTTATTTTTATAACCATATTGACTTTCTTATGAACTTCCATGTCTTGATGCTGCTTCTTTATATGGACTAAGAAGGTTTTTGTTGGGTGTAATCCAATGCAACCAAAACCACAACTTACAATGGAGAATAAGATTACGATTTTGACAGTTCCAAATCGCATTACAAGTCGCACACCATTGCCGGCAATGGAACCGTTCATATCAGCGTGACTCTTGTTGCAGCGATTTATGAAAACGGTTCATGCACTACTTTTTTAGCAATTTAATTGTGACTTGCATAGAATTCTGTTAATTGAGTCGGAAGCCTCAATTAAATAGGCAGTGCCAATTCCACTAATATGCGGCTTTGAAATTGTGCTGAAGTAGTGCGTTTTTTTTTTTTTTTTTTTTTTTTTTTTTTTTTTTTTTTTTTTTGCCACACCAGTGTGAACCAGGGCTAATGGTTAAATTTGTCAAACTGGAGAGTGCAAAATCTGGTGCAGCTCTGCATAGAAACCAGTCATTCAGCTTCCGTGTGTGTGTGGTTTTTTTTTTTTTTTTTTTTTTTTTTTCCTAAGCTTAATTGAACAATCTGAAGTTAGAAGCTGATTGGCTACCATGAACAGCTGCATCAGATTATGCACTCTCCAGTTTTAGTAAATCAACCCCAATCATTTACAGTAATATGTGGAAGCAGACCACAGGATCAAGATGCATCTGCAAGTGTGGCTTCTACTTACAATGATAAAAGTTTTTATTATCTATATACAGATTAAAAAAAAAAAAAAAAAAAATGTTATATATATATATATATATATATATATATATATATATATATATAACATATTTTTTTTTTTTTTTTGGTTCAATAACCTCTACTCCTATTTTAGATCAAAGAAAAATATATAAAAAATGCACTCACAAGCCTTGATGAAAGGCTTGCTGTGATCGCCCATGGATCCCTGCAAAGTCTGGTTGAATTGCATTGATTCTGATTTGACCATATTGCTTTTAACACATTTGGTGTGCTGTATACAATTTTTTTCTTTAAGAACAAAGTCTAAGCTATGAAATAAAAGCAGGTCCAGTTATCAGTTTGCTCTGTACATAGGATTGGTTAGCTTGACAGTGTTCTGGTAACTCCCTTAGTACTGTTTTTTTTTTTTTTTTACCTGATTTATGTAAACCTTTTTTTCCTTTTGCCAAGTTTTAAACCACGCTGCTGCTATCTCTGCCTTTTTTTTGGATTTGGTGCAGAAACATGTTGAAAGTCTGTGTGTTGCTGGATACATTATTTCCCATTGCTGGGAACTCGGTTTAGAGTCAGGGACCACGTTTATCAAAGGTGCCTTGATGCCGGTGCAGTATAGCTTCACACTTTTTCAGATCTATGTGAATAAAACTACTAATTATATATGAAGGTTTCCTGCTTTGTAATGTTGCACTTTTTTTTTTTCTTGACTGTTTTTGAGAAAAGGAGATTGAGTGATTGCAGTGAAAAATCTGAGAATCTACAAATCTGAATTTAAGGAAATATGTCCTGTTGAAGTTACGAGTAGCCGGAGTAATAACTTGCACAAGAAGGTTTATAGACTCCCCTGTGGCTGCACTGATTGGCTGTCGTATTAAGTGAGTCACTTGGTCCTCCATACCAAGAAACACCTCCTAGCACTGAACAGAGGCTGGGGAGTGAAAGGCTTTAAAAATAAATGCAATATTTTTATTTTATTTTTTTGCAGGTAAAAAAAAAAATGTGCATTTATTATTTTTTCTTGTACTGCAGAGCATTTCACCTGTGATCAGCAGATCATGGGTGCAATGTCAGACTCCTGCAGACTGTCAGTATAGCTGTCTGCATGTACCTCTGATACAGACAGGCAGTTACTGGAGTCCAGGAAGATCCATGAACTACGAGAGCGCTCCCCCAGTGCCCCCCTAGCTCATTCAGAACTACAAGCCTAAATACGGGTGTAACTTGTTCAGAAGGGTGAACTGATCCTTGAAGCACAGTTGAGTAAATCCTGCAGAGAATGGACGGAATAGAGCAAACAAGCTTCTTTACCTTTTTTAAAGTAACGTGGTTTACCCATTCAGGGCAAAAACTAAATTACAAGAACTACTATTTTGAAATTTCTGTACATAGGGAAGAAAACAAAAATGCACAACATATAGCAAAAAATGTATCCATGGACTTCGAAGAGAACCCATAATCTTTTGAGGCCCATATCTTTCATGCCTCAGGCAGCACCTCCAGCATACAGACACCCACATCACATTTATGTTGCATTGCCCTTGTATGGAGCTGGGGAAAGTCATTCAATTTTTGTCACTTGCAGAGAAAAGGAAAAGAGCCCACAGAGCACAAGCCAGAGGTCATCCTAAACAACTTCACCACGCGTCTCGGACACTCCATAGGCCGCATGTTCGCCTCCCTCTTCCCCCATGACCCCCACTTTACTGGACGACAGGTGGCCACTTTCCATAACCAGCGGGACTACATCTTTTTTAGATACCACAGGTAATTCATTCCTATATACCCCAATGCAGATGGTTTTGTGTGATTTATCTTCTACTGGTGTCATTATCTGCATGGTTCTCCAGTAAATTTCTATGATTTCTTTGAAGGTACCTGTTCAAGAGTGAGAAGAGAGTTGGTATCCAAGAGCTCGGGCCCAGATTTACATTAAAACTGAGATCCCTTCAGAAAGGAACCTTCGACTCGAAGTATGGCGAGTACGAGTGGGTCCACAAGGTTTGTATTTCACATGAACTTTTAAATCCTTTTTCTTGAAATGTTTGCTCTTCCATATTGTCATTGTACTCTTACAATCACTAGGGATTCGGATGTGATGCCAGCAGCCATAGCTGTTGTCAAGTTTAGGTTATAATTTTATTGTGATAGACACAAACCTTTTCTTCTTTTTAGTAAGTGGCCAGGAAGGTTGGGTCTTCTATTAAACAGATTTACTGCTACAAGGCGACTGCTCTGCGCAGAATCGCGTGTGTGTGTGTGTATGTATGTATGTATGTGTGTATATATATATATATATATATATATATATATATATATATATATATATATATATATATATATATATAATGTGTGTATATGTGTGTGTGTGTGTATATATATATATATATATATATACCGGTATATATATATATGTATGTATGTATGTATGTATGTATGTATATGTGTGTGTGTGTGTGTGTGTGTGTGTGTATGTATATGTGTGTGTGTGTGTGTGTGTATATATATATATAATATATATATATATATACACACACACACAATTCTGTACTGCAAGGTAGGGGGCGGGCATGCCACTTCTGCTGTGATTAGTCACAGCAGAAGCCAATCAGCGGGTGCTGGCCAATGGATGTCGGCCAGCAACCGCTGATCGCTGAGGGGAGACCCTGGACGGCGCTTTCTCCTATTTAAAGAAGGCAGAGCTCTGTCCTGTCAGTTGGAATGTGATTTTGTGTCCCTGTAAAGCAGGGAATAATGTCCAGCACATCCCTTTAGTAAAAGCAGCACACTATGTACACAAACACTGGCTAGGCACACATTTTAACCCTTAAATCGCTCTAGATGTTAAACCGCTTCCAAGCCAGGGTCATTAGTGCAGTGACAGTGTATGTTTTGGCACTGATCACTGTATGTGTCTCTGGTTCACACAATGTGTCCGATTGTCCACTGCACTATCACAGTCCCTCTATAAGTCGCTGATTGCTACCATTTACTAGTAAAATAAAAAAAAAAACCCTAAAAATTCCAGTACATATACCATAGTTTGTGGATGCTATAACTTTTGCATAAACCAATCAATATATCAATATACGCTTATTGGGATTTTTTTTTTACCAAAAATATGTAGCAGAATACATATTGGCCTAAAATTTTTTGAAGAATTTTTTTTTTTTTTTTTATTGAAAGTTTTTTATAGCAGAAAGCATAACTTCTTTTTTATTTATTTTTTTTTGTTCAAAACGGTTGGTTTTTTTGGTTAACGGTAACAAAAAATAAACACAGAGGTTATCAAATACCACCAAAAGAAAGCTCTGTTTGTGGGAAAACCATTTTGTAAATTTTATTTGGGTACAGCGTTGCATGTGCAAAATAAATCTGGTGCTCTACATATAGTAAATTATCCTGGTGTACAGTGGTAAATTTTTTATATATATATATATATATATATATATATATATATATATATATATATATATATATATATATATATATATATATATATATTAGTGTGTGTAGTAGAAACACAGTGACAGGTGTACAAACGTGAGTATGCAACGTGACCTATAATCAAAAGTCCATGTGATAATGGGTACTTCAAAATTAATATGAAAACGTGATAAATTCAGAAATAAGTCCATTTATCCACGTGATATACTCTTCAATGTATATGTGAATATTTGTGATGTTGATTCAGTGACAAGAATTCATTGATCCGCGTGGTTGGTGCAAAATCCCACCACCTTACAAGTTATGTTCTTACCTGACGGATATGGTTAAGTGCAAATAGCTCCACTCAAGTGACCTCCTATGATGTGACAGTGATATGTGTGCCACTGCACACGGGTGAAACATGTACTCATTTAAGCCTCTTACCAAATAAAATAGGTAGTAAGAATGTATGGATCTCTTCCAAGGTAATAACACCTGTATAGGTGGACACTTGAAGGGTTAAGTGGACAATCCTGTGCTTCCTCCGCTCTCCTGCAGGTGGCACCTCTCAGATGACCCCCAATAGGAAAATGAGAGTAGGCAGACAATAGTGCATTACCTCACAACTTTATTGTATACAAAAAGAGAAATGCACTTACACTGTCCCAAATACAGATGAGTGATAAGCAGTAACTTGTAGTAGACCACGGCCGACTGCACCGCAGATGAATAGCGTAGAGCCTCCCTGATTTTGCATGACTGTGCATTTGTCAGTTAAAATAGTGCAGTGCCGTATCGCCAAAAAAATGGCCGGGTCATAAAGGGGTGTAAATCCTCCAGAGGTTAAGTGGTTAAAGCTAACTTCAAAGAGGCACACTAATCATCATTGAACAGGAGATGCCCCTTTCTATTGAACCAGTTATAGTATTGTTCTGCAGAAAGACCCGTGGTTTTCAGTACAATCTCTGTACAATGAAAAGGATTTCTTTCAGTTGTGCCTTTTTATTGCTAAAAGACATTCGCTGTACACTGTAGAGTAATCCTGACATGAGTTAGAATATATTATTTTTAATTTAAATTAGATTACCTTTTCTGAAAACATCTTAAAAGGACAAGTTTTAATTTTGATATATTTTTTTCCACTGGTGGAAGTGACCGTGGATCATGGGTGCAATGTCATGCACTCGCAGACACTCCAGCTAAAACCGTTCCCATGAATATATTCTATCAGCATAGTCAACCATTTGCCTGGAATTTAGCTTTAAGAGGCAGATTCATGACAAGGAGGAATACATTATAAAATTACAGTCTCAATCCAAAGACACTTTATACATCGATTTCTGTTCTGTGAAAGGAATTAATTTTTAACATATTTTTTTTATTTTTACAGCGACATGAAATGGACACAAGTCGAAGAAAATTCCACCTATAATCACTGCTGATTATAGATTATAGTGGGACAATGATTTTACCTGTGTGACTCTGTACTGGAAATGCTGCATTGGCTCCCTGTGGTGGCTATAAAAGAGAGGAACAATGTAGTCACATGTAATGATTTTTAAACTTTCCATGAACTGGATTTACTAGGATATTTCAGAGCTGTCCATACAAAGTATTCTCCCGATATAGTGCCATCTGCAAAGTTCCACTAAATACTGGCAAAAAAAGTAGAAAGTGTATTGTGGGAGCGGTCTGGAATGTTGGTGCTATCGCTTTTTAGTCTGGATGATGAATGAAAAGAAATCCTCCCATTTCCTTACAGGAAGATAACCCTGTACATTATCCACTTATGCCAGCAATACATGTACAATGTAATAAGTTTGATTAAATATGTATTTTAGAAATCGGTCTTGACCAGATGGAAGGTTCTATCAGTAATTTTTCAGTATCATTAAAAAAGGAAACTATTAGTCTTACCAGAGAATAGAATCTAATGGGACCAACTCAGTCTTTTCCTGGCTGTGTCTAATGTCTGGCACACATGGAAATTTCCCCCCCCCCCCCCCCCCCCATTCATTCAATGCAGCAGATTGGCGCTGTACTAACACACCTGTCACTGCTCAATGGCTGCAAGTGCTGATTGGCTTCTGGTTTTCCAACATTTTCATTAGAAAAAAAGCTGGTGCTTAGATTGGTTGTCGGACAAGAACTCGTACACACTGGGCCGAAAGTCAGCTGGTTTCTGTTGTAATGACTGATCTCAGGCCATGTGTACAGACTCTAACAATTCTTTTTTTAAGCAAGAGATCATCTGGAACAATCTGAACTTTGGTCAGTTGTTTACCATTACATGTTTAACCACTTCCCATCCAGCCTATTGTCAAATGACGGCTAGGCGGGACATTCGTCATTGCGGGTGGACGTCATGGTGTCCTCTCGGAACAGGATGCACTTTGGTGCAATCTGTCACTGGCTGTGTCCACCGGAAATGAATCAGTGTACCGGCCCACCGCTGGTTCTATGTGATTGCTGTGACCAATCACAGCAGATCTCAGGACAATTGTAAACAATATATGGCTTCCTTTTTATGCCATTCATTGTGTATAGTTGTGTTGCTAGCTGTGATTGGTCAGTGATCACATGGTACAGAGAGGGCAAATCACAGCCCATCTGTGCCATGTGATTAGCTGATGTCAACCACAATACACACTGGATGAATCCATTTTTATTTAGTAAAAATGGTTAATTGTACTAGTGAAATTCACTGGTATAAACAATATTGTTTAGTAGAAGAAAGAAAATAATAAATCCTGGTCACTTTCATAGAGTAGTTACAGATTACTATGGCAACACTGTATTGCTCAGAGCAGAGTGTGTAAAAAGAAAGTTGAAAAAAGTAAATTCCTCTGACAGACGCAGCTCTCAATGCTTGTTCACTTATGGGTATTGCGCCATCTACAGGAGTAGACGAGGCAGTGTAATGTTTTCACTTGACAGGCCTATAGGGGCTGTCTCTCACGACATTACCCCAGACATACTGTGCTCTAAAATCAGTTTCTTGCTGCCTAGTGAAAGAGTAGGACCTAGCTTTCCATGCTGGGACTTTGGTCTTAATTTTTATTTTCTTTTAAAATTCTACAAGATCGATTTGATGGCATCCTTGGATGCTTCCTTTGGCCACAAGGTTTTGCAGGCTGCTGTTTGACGAAGAGACCATGGTTTCTCTTCAGGGGTGAAGTTTTGTTTTTTGGGGAAAGCTCCTGTTGGTTGAGCTTTTTGTTGCCCTGTTGGCTACGTTTTTAGCCTTGGAATGGTGTTAACAGTTGTTGATTGCTTTCTTCCCACGCCTCATGCCTACACTGCTTTGGGACTTCCCATAAGTGAAGAAGCATTGAGAGCTGCGTCTGTCAGAGGACATAAGACAAAATGGGATTTTTCTAACAACTTACTGTAAAATCCTTTTCTCAGAGTCCTCTGACAGACACAGCTCCCGCCCCTCTATTTTGAGGTTGGTTGTGTCTTCTTTCACTGCTTGCTACGAAACTGATTTTAGAACACAGTGTGTCTGGGGTAATGTCGGGAAGGACAGCCCCTATAGGCGTGTCAAGTGAAAACTTTTCACTGCCTAGTCTACTCCTGTAGATGGCGCATTACCCATAAGTGAAAAAGCATTGAGAGCTGCGTCTGTCAGAGGACTCAGAGCAAAGGATTTTACAGTAAGTTCTTACAAAAATCCTTTTTTTTTTTTTTTTTTTTTTTAAACAACTTTATTTTCCAAAAAAAAAGCGACTTTAAAAATCTCACCATGCCTCTAAGTTGGATTGCCTACTTTCCAATAAAAGGGTAATTTGTACTGTCCTGGTGTTTTCGGGCATCGAGAAATGAATATCTGTCAGTAGTGCAGGATTGCTAGATTTTTCAGAGATAAATGGATTTTTGTAAAATCTTACCGTAAAATCCTTTTCTCTTAGCTCATCGACAGACGTAGTCCTCGGTGATACACCACCTTCGGGTTATGTTACCTCCGCAGGAGCAGGACTAGACAGGAAATTAAAAAGCTCTGGCCACACCCTAGGGGCAGTCCCAGAGGGTATATCCTCTCTCTCTCTCTGCCTCAGCAAATCAGTTATGTGAAAAAGCAGTGCTTAGAGAATTTAACCCAACCCAACTCCAAAACAGAGGGGCGGGGACTACGTCTGTCGATGAGCTAAGAGAAAAGGATTTTACGGTAAGATTTTACAAAAATCCATTTTTCTCTAGCGCTCATCGACAGACGTAGTCCTCGGTGATACACCACCTTCGGGACGTCCCAGAGCAGTATCACAACTGAGGGGTGGGAAAATGGAAATCAAATCCCAATCTAGAAGGCCCAACCGGTGCCAACTAGAAGTTTACAATGCTCATCCTTAATGATGAGACTCAACAAAAAAATTTTTCAAACAGAAAAAAAAAACCCTCGAGGTAGACCACCGGTCTCCTCAAATTGCGGCCTGCAAAACCTTGCGGCCAAATGAGGCATCCGCCGATGCCGTCACATCAATTTTATAGAATTTAGTAAAGGTATGTACCGACGACCAAGTGGCCGCCTTACATACCTGGACCACTGACGCCTGATGGCGAAAGGCCCAGGAAGTACTGAGCGCTCGAGTGGAGTGCGCCCTAACAGGGAACGGAGGACTCTGACCCTTAATAGAATAAGCCTGTACCACCGTTGTCTAATCCATTTGGCAATGGTCGCGGCAGATGCAGGCAAACCCTTTCTGGGGCCATCCGTGATCACAAAAAGTGAATCCGTCTTACGGAATGATTCCGTAGCTTTCAGGTATACCCTGATTGCCCGAACCACATCCAAGGAATGCAACGCATGTTCCCGATGATGCTTGGGCTGAGGACACAAGGAAGGTAGTACAATATCTTCATTCAGATGAAAATCTGAAACCACCTTAGGAAGAAAAGATGGCTTAGGATGAAGTACTACCTTATCCCTATGAATCACTAGGTATGGGGACTGGCATGATAATGCAGCCAGTTCTGACACCCTGCGAGCAGAAGTAATAGCCACCAAGAAGACCACCTTCTGGGATAAAGTAAGCAAGGGAATCTCCCTGATGTTTTCAAAGGGAGGTTTCTGTAGAACCGACAAAACCAAATTAAGATCCCAGGGCGGTAAGGGCGCGCGGACTGGAGGAGCCAGGTGCCGCACCCCCTGGATGAAATTCCGCACCAAGGATTTGGTAGCTAAAGGTTTCTGAAAGAAAATTGCTAATGCTGAAACTTGACCCTTGATGGTGCTCAAGGCTAGCTTCTGCTCAACCCCTTGTTGCAAAAAGGCCAATATTCGAGACACCGAATAGGTACGTGGAGGAAATCCTAAAGATTCGCACCACGCAATATAAGTCTTCCATGTGTGATAATAGACTTTGCTGGAAGTCGCTTTCCTTGCTTTAATAAGGGTAGGAATGACAGAAGTAGACAAACCTCTGTCCTTCAGTACTTGGGTCTCAATGGCCAGGCCATTAAAACCAGCGACTGTAAAGCACGAAGGTAAATAGGTCCTTGAGACTACAGACACTCCCTGAGACGAAGTTCCCACGGAACGTCTGCGACTAACCTGTCCAAGTCGGCCAGGCCGGCTTGAAGAGGCCAGCCTAGAATTTCTAGGACCACTGGCGCTGATTGGATCTGAACCAGGCGTCCCTAGAGGTATCTGGCCCCGACCATCCGAGAAAGTCTGGTCGTTTTCTGTTCCCACACATTTATCAGATACCTGATAGTTATCAGGCAAGGTGATCTTTTCTGGTTGAACCTCAGGGACCGAAGTCACCCGACTAGAGGCTACTTGGCCTATCTGGTCAATCAGATCCGATTCCTGTGAGGTATCGGGACTAATCTTAGGAAAAGGTAAAGGAAAAGATCTATACAGGGAACGGTAACTACCGCTTCCTGTACTTAAATGTTGGAAGGGAAGAATCGCACCGGTAGTAGTGGTTGATGCTCGATCTAATGTCCTGAATACCGGTGAAAACGTCCCCCCACCCTGAAATTGGGTGGGGGCGCACCTTCAGGCTGTGTACTCCTTTACTTCGGGTTTGGCTGGGTTGGTCCTCTGCTTGTCCGACCAGCCCTTCTTGAACCCTCCTGGAGGAGTCTTGCCTTTCCCGGAAGTACCAGCCGGGCGTCCTTTATGGGCGGTAAAGAAAGGTCCTCGCTTGTTGCGAGGTTCCTTAGCTTTTGCAGCCTGTGGCAAAAAAGTACTCTTGCCCCCGGTGGCATCCTTAATGATTTCATCTAGGTTGGCTCCAAATAGACGATTCCCCTGGAAAGGGAGATTGGTCAAAGTCTTTTTGGAACCTAGGTCAGCTGACCAGCATTTTAACCACAGCACACGTCTGAGGATCACTGCTAACTTAGATGCATGCCCTAACAAGGGAGTAGTGTCCAAGGCTGCGTCACAGATAAACCGTAGCCCTTGTATGATCTGTTCTATCAAATCAGATGTCTCCTGGGGAATATCTTTTCCCCTAAGATCTTGGCGTACCATCTTCGCCCATTCTGTAAGTGTCTGGGAAACTAGACCAATAACAATTACTGGTCTAAATGCTGACCCTATCAGAGAAAAGATAGTGCGGGACTCCGCTTCTATCTTTCGATCCACCGGATCCTTAAAGGACGAAGTGTCCTCCACTGGAATAACCGTGGCTTTATTCAGCCTGGAAATAGGCGGATCCACGACTGGTGGTACCGTCCATTTCTTAATGATGGATTCCTCAAACGGATAGCGTCTAGCAATACGCTTGGAAATAGTAAAGGTACGTTTAGAATGTTCCCATTCTCCTTTAATCTGATTTCCAAAACATTTAGGTACAGGAAAAGCCTTCGCCGTCTTGATGGGCTTATTAGTCCCAAAAGGCCTCTCTGTTTCAGTTGCCTCTGCCGGTAAAGCCTCAAGTTTTAAGGTTTCTTGCACTGCCACAACTAGTGCGTCCACCAATGCTTCTTCCTGAATTATAGCAGGAGAAGAAGCGTCCTCCTCACTGTCTGAGGGGGCTTTACCTGGGATAGCAGCCCTTGCAGAGGAACCTGCAACTGCAGTGACCATCTCTGAATCAGAGTCAGAGGTGTCAGATAGTATAGGGGTAGGCGGGGGTCGCTTCCTTGACCCCCGTCCCTGACAGGCCGCCTCCACCCGAGCCACCATAGACTCCAAAATTGCTGTAAATGACTCTATACTCTGTACACCGGCGGGTCCCGAGGCCCCCTCGAGGGAAACAGGTGGGGGAATCTGTGTGGCAGGGTCCATAATAACTCCAGTTACTTCCTGGATGATATAATTCAAAGTAAAGAAAAACTTTTTTTTTTTTTTTGACCCTCAGCGCCACAAAAAACCCCTTAGTGTTACCTGCTAGGGATCCCTATCGATCGAGAGAGAGAGAGATAGACCCCCAGGCTCACCACTTGATGTTCAGAGTTGAACTGCAACAGCTTACAGCGCTGTCTTAGACAAACAGGAAGTCTTTTGGCTGGCTGCCCAGGAAGAAAGGAGGCGGCTCCGCCCCTCTGTACGCCTTCCGGCGCCTCCCCCAAGCTCCACGAGGTGTAGAATCACCTAAAACATGGCCGCCCCCATGCTGGAGACACGAGGCTACGCCAAAATGGCGGCTCGTGCGATCCAGTAAAAAAAATGGCGGCGGCCTGTGCTGACTAGCGGTGTGCTGCAGGCACACAACACTCTCTCTGCATGGGGATATGGCGTGTTTGGCGGTACCGGCCCTGGCGGACCGCATGGCCGTTCGGGAGGCCTGCTATTAGCTGGAGATCTGACTTGGAAGGCAGTCTACATGTCCATGGCTTCTGACTGGTAGGTAGCTTATACTTAACCCATAAGATTCCCAGAATGCCACAGATTACATCTTTAAAACATGTATACAATAGATTGTTAGCTCCCAAACCAAGCCTCCTGGCTTTTGCACACATAAAATCACACTCAAAATAGGAGGATTTGTGACATGTTATAGGATAGAAAGAAACTCTTTCTTACCATACAGAGAGGGGCCCGCGTTCACCACAAAACCCGTCAGGGAAAACAGGGGGAACATACTACTCACCATACCGGAACCAGGCGGGCACCAACTCCTGACAGTACCCCTCTCCACCGGGGCGGGAGGGCTGTCGACCGATACAGACGCCGTGACTCATGGTCTTTGGCGTTTCAGCGAGACGTTTAACTCGCGGGTTCAGTCCTTTAATGGGACTTTGTCGCGGCCGACTCAGCGCGGAGCTATGGCCTGCACGCGCTCGTAGGCTGAACTGGGGTGACCACCGGATCTCAACATCCAGCCCGTCGCCCAGTTCAGCTTTCTTGCTTGAAGATCTCACAGGAACACTGGAGAAAAAAAGCTGTCCAAAAATCCTTTTAGAAAAAAATTTCTTGCCAGGACCTAAGATCCCAGCAAGGTATCTAGGTCCTTACTCCTAACTAGACAGAAAATAACTGATTTGCTGAGGCAGAGAGAGAGAGGATATACCCTCTGGGACTGCCCCTAGGGTGTGGCCAGAGCTTTTTAATTTCCTGTCTAGTCCTGCTCCTGCGGAGGTAACATAACCCGAAGGTGGTGTATCACCGAGGACTACGTCTGTCGATGAGCGCTAGAGAAAGATTATTTATATATATATATATAAAATCTCTCTCTACCATAGTTTGTGGACTCTATAACTTTTCTACAGACTTAATAAGAACCACTGCTTTGGATTTTTTTCCACCAAAAAAATGTAGCAGAATAGTTTCATCTAAATTTATGAAAAAAAAAAAAAAACATTAGCAAATATTTATAACCGAAACAAAGAAAAACAATTGTTTTTTTTCCCAAAATATGTTTGGTATTTTTTTTTTTATTTTAATTTATTTAGCAAAAAATAAAAAACCCAGTCATGAATAAATACCACTAAAAGTAAAAAAAAAAATATTCATATTGGTACGGTGTGACCATGCAATTGCCATTCAAAGTGTGACAGCGCTGAAAACTGGCTTTGGTAGGAAGAGGGTAAAAGTGATGGTGCTGAAGTGGTTAAAAAAAAAAAAAAATAATAATAATCTGTTCGGTTCAATACCTGACCACCTTCTGCAAACGTATGCTTCCTGTCTCTGGCTTCACTAGTGTGTCAGTGGCCTGGAACATTATGCCTGACTTGCATACTTGCTAGGTTGTGTACTCTGAAATTATTGATGCTAGTCGAACAGAGTGACACCCAGGTACCCAACAGTTTCAGTGGAGGTCAGCAATGGTAGCACATGTTCACATAGGGCTCATAGGCTCATACACATGGCCGATTAGGGCTGGACACTGCTCGGATGAGCATATTCTGGCAGCGGGTACAGCCAGATGTTTCCAATCAGCTGCGAACCTTAAACAGGTTCAAATTCGTCACAGGCTGACACTGTAGTGCAGGGATCCTCAAACTATGGCCCTCCAGCTGTTGCAGATCTACACATCCAATGAGGCATTGTAAAACTGACATTCACAGACATGACTAAGAATGATGGGATTTGTAGTTCCTGAACAACTGGAGGGCCACAGTTTGAAGACCCCTGCTGTAGTAGCTATTCACATATAAGTGCACATGGAGTGATGATCTGTGGTTGGGGACAGAAGTGCACCCCTGGGCACACATCAATCTAATAGCAGGTTCTCGCTCCATGCACAATAATATATGGGTGGTGTCAGCCTGTCATTGATTTGTACAGGCACAGCTGATCAAAAACATCTTGTTGCACCCACCACAGCAATGAGCTGATGCTGGCAGTGTAAGGCCCTAATTGGCTGTGTGCATGCACCCCTCTGCTTGTTGGGCTCTAATGCCTGTCTTCCACAGCCCTAGGGTGTCCTGTCCCTGCTTTACAGCATCCCTGGCACCACAAAGCCTCCTAAAATCTTCAAGGACTGTACTGGTTCTTCCTGCAAAAGGCACATGATCTCCATTCCTTACAGTGAAAAGTCTGCAGTTATCCTTTGTGAAGGGTGTTAAAAATTTACAAGAAGGTTCTGTGCAGCGCCCAGCAAAGAACCTGTTAGAATAGGTACAATATGCCCCTCCAGGGTTGTTGGGGGAGGCATCAAAAGCCCAATAAAATGAAAACCAATTGCTATATAAAAAAAAAAACCTGTAATAAATATGTATGTCCAGTTTCACATTTAGTGTGCATTCTGAAGCTTCTCATGCTAGTATTTAAAAATGATGTAAACCCTTAAATAAAAATTTGCCACAAGGCAGGGCTTTTTGTAGAAGAAAATTAATCACGCTCTTCTGCCACAAATACCTCCTCCCCCTATACTGCTAGCAGTTTTTTATTTTAATCCTGACTGTGGTGCATTAATAGTAGTGTACCGGCCGTGCGCTTGTGCGGGAGTTGCAACATCAGTCAATGCCCAGCAGATGACGCAAGAAGACAGTGGACACAGTAGAAATACATGGCACCGAACAGGTAGCTTAGACCTCACATCTCTGTAGAAAAGTGCACCTAGAAGTAAGGCCCCTGCCAGAGAGGCAGACTCCGCCCGTGGATCGGTCTGCTCATTGGGGAATCTTTCCGGTAAGTAGGTAAAGGACAGGTCCGCTTCCACTTATGCAGAGCGGACACAGCCCACTTTTCTCTGTGAGTGGTCACCGCCTGTCCATTTCCATTCAATCCACCAGATGACTGGGGAAGGGCTCCCCCATCCATCTGTTTTTAGTGAATAGATCAAGATGTCGGGGGGGGGGGGGGGGGGTTTCAACAGACATGTCTGTTCACATCCACTGCTCCATAGAGGGCAATGAATAGTACAATTGGGTCCACCTAAAGGAAAAAACCCAACAGGCGTACCGGATAGGCCCCTTTCACAAGGGTGGACCAAAGTGTATCATAATGTGCAAGTATGCTGTTCATACTGGCCACATTATGGCAAATACTGGCCTAAGTCAATACTTTTTCCAAATTTGTCCATCGCAAATTCAGACCAATGTTTAGTAAATAAGGGTTCAGCTTGCATTGCAGGTGTTACAGAATCTGTAAATTCCAATCAGTGCTCTTACACAAGGACTCCATAGCCCTGTCCAACATACGACTCAAGTGACTTGTAGATTACACAGGACTTTCCTTTCCCCCAAGCAGCTAAACAGAGGGTTGAGAGAAAGAAAAAAAGTCAGAGTTTTTATCTGATAACTCCCTTTCCAGGAATCCTCCAGGACAGTCACATGAGAAATGGGTTTCCTGCAGGAGGAGGAGCCTAAGCACAGCTAGGTATAAAAAGGCTGCCCCTCAGTCGTATAAAGATGACCTGGACAGCAAAGGCTAACAGCCTGATGTATCTAGTTAACAATTTACCATTGGTAAGGTTGGGGGGTCCACCGGCCTGGAGGTTCCCTGGAAAGGGAGTTTTAAGGTAATAACTCAGACTTTCCCCAAGTCATCCTCCAGGACGGTCACATGAGACCCCAAGGATGCATACCTGGGGTCTGACTACCGCTTGCAGGACCTTACGACCAAAGGTCAGATCTTGGGCAAAGACCAGATTAAACCTGTAGTGTCTCACGAAAGTGGAGACACTGGACCAGGTGGCTGCTCGATGGATGCCCCAGCCTTTTCTGACCAGGAAGTAGCTACAGAGCGAGTGAAGTGAGCCTTCATATCTGGATTACTGATCTGGATTTGGGTCCAGTAGGCTGTATCTATCGCCATCTTGATCCATTTGGCTATAGAAAACTTTTAGATGCCCATTTTCTCATAGGAGTGCCTCCGAACAATATGAAAAGGTTGGACGCCTTCCTGAAGGGTTTAGTGACCTCCAAATAATGTAGGACGCACCTCTTGACACCCAGTGTAGCAAAAACATCCTCCCTGGTTAGAGGGACGCTGGCAAAAACATGGTAATACCACTTCTTGTGATCAATGAAATGCCAATGCGACTTTAGGGAGAAACAGAGGGTCTGTTTTGAGTACCAGCTTATCTGGAAAGATTGTGAGAAATGTTTTTTATGGACAGGGCTTGTAGCTCACTTACAACACACCTGGTGATGGCAACCAGTAATGGCACCTTAAGGTTGAGGTGTTTAAGGAATGCTTCAGTGAGAGGTTCAAAAGGGTCTCTGGTGAGGGCCTTGAGCACCAATGAGAGGTCCCAGGGGGCTTCCCTCAGGCACTTGCTGGGGCGGGTTCTCGCGATGGATTTGAAAAGTCTTGACTAACTGATTATTGTTGATCGGCATATCAAGAAATACTAATAGGGCTGCTGCCTGAACCTTGAGGATACTCACTGCTAGCCTGGCTTCTGCACCCTCAAGGAGGAAGTCTAGAATGGTACTTATGCCAACTGTTTTTTGACCGCATGTTTGATGTACAGTATCTCACAAAAGGGAGGACACTCACTACTTTTCATTGTAGCAAAGTGTAAATTTGCTGTCCCCTCAAAATAACTCAACATACAGCCTTTACTATCTAAACAGCTGGCAACAAAAGTGAGTACACTCCTAAGTAACAATGTCCAAATTGGAACCAAAATGTCAATATTTTTTGTGGCCACAATTATTTTCCAGCACTGCCTTAACCCTCTTGGACATGAGGTTGCCACTGGAGTCCTCTTCCACTCCTCCATGACGACATCACGGAGCTGGTGAATGTTAAAGACCTTGCGCTCACTCTTCCACCTGTTTGAGGATGCCCCACAGATGTTCAATAGGGTTTAGGTATGGAGACATGCTTGGCCAGTCCATCACCTTTACCCTCATTTTCTTTAGCAAGGCAGTGGTCGTCTTGGAGGTGTGTTTGGAGTTGTTATGTTGGAATACTTCCCTGCCGCCCAGTCTCCGAAAGGAGGGGATCATGCTTTGCTTTAGTATGTCACAGTAAATGTTGGCATTCATGATTCCCTCAAACTGTAGCTCCCCAGTGCAGGCAGCATTCATGCAGCCCCAGACCATGACACTCCCACCACCATGCTTGACTGTAGGCAAGACATTTGTCTTTGTACTCCTCACCTGATTGCCACCATTCATGCTTTACACCATCTGAACCAAATAAGTTTCTCATCAGATCACAGGATACGGTTCCAGTAAACCATGTCCTTAGTTTGCTTGTCTTCAGCAAACTGTTTGTTGGCTTTCTTGTGCATCATCTTTAGAAGAGGCTTCCTTCTGGAACGACAGCCATGCAGACCAATTTGATGCAGTGTGCGGCGTATGGTCTGAGCACTGACAGGCTGATTCCCCACCCCTTCAACCTCTGCAGCAATGCTGGCAGCACTCATACATCCATTTCCCAAACACAACCTCTGGATATGATGCTGAGCACATGCACTCAACTTCTTTGGTTGACCAGGTTGAGGCCTGTTCTGAGTGAAACCTGTCCTATTAAACCTTTGTAGGGTCTTGGCCACCATGCTGCAGCTCAGTTTCAGGGTTTTGGCAATCTTCTTATAGCCTAGACCATCTTTACATAGAGCAACAATTCTTTTTTCCAGATCCTCAGAGTTCTTTGCCATTAGGTGCCATGTTGAATTTCCTGTGACCAGTATAAGAGTGAGCGCTAACACCAAATTTAACACCTGCTTCCACTGGCAAATCCCTGCAAAGGGAAGCTTCCCCAGGGCTGGCAGCAGCTTCTTCCCTTACTCAGGATGGCCACTAGACTACATCGGGTGGTGGCGCCATCTTGCAAACGTCATTTCCACCGCGCCAATCACAAGGCATCATGCTGGTGTGCTGCACGAGAGATCCCCAGCTCCCTGGAGCCCTTCGCGCAAGCCCGAGTAGGATGGGTGGGGGGGGCGTGTAGCCAAACACAGGACCTCCCACTGGCTGGCAAATGCCTCTGGGCTCTTCACACTTGATCTGAAACAGGGGTGGGAACCAAGCACCCCCTTGCCCTGCCATTACTACCACACCCCTGGTGCAGGAATCGAGGGGGAGCCCTGTGGAAACCCCAAGAGAGCCTGGAACTTGCTGCCTCACCATTTGGACTCAGGCAGAGGGAGGAGGTGTCCAGGGATGCCTGCCTAGGACAAAAAAAAATAAACTGGGGATGAATGTCATCTTCAGAGCTCATGCTTGCAGGATGGCAAACCCGAACTGAGTGACAGCCTTTTTGAACCCATTTGTGCTTGTGTTTTCTGCATGAGGAGGAACCCATCTCTCACATGACCGTCCTGGACGACTTGGAAAAATTTTGAGGATGAACCAGTCAAGTAACTACCAATGCACTTTTACCCTGTACAAGCAAAACAGAACCCTGTACAAGCAAAACAGAGGAAACCTATTTTTGGTTTTTCAAAAAGCATGTATTAATTGGTTTGTGCAAAAAAACAAACTATGCAATAGATTTATGGACTTTATTTTTATTAGTAATGCGAGGGATCAGCGATTTTTAGCAGGACTGTGGCAGACAAATCTTGACACCAATACAATGATCGTGCATAAAAACATGCACGGTTACTGGATAAATGACACAGGGTACGGAAGGGGTTAGCACCAGGGGAAATCAAAGGGTTAAGTGTGCTTTATAACTGTGGGGCGGGTGAGATCTGTGTTCCGATTAGTAGGAACACAAGATCACTCTCTTCCTGTCTGACAGAAGAGTGGTCTGCCTTGTTTACATTTCTGTCATTCTCCTGAACGATTGCCTTGTTTACATTTCTGTCATTCTCCTGAACGATTGCAAGTGACCGGTAGCCATCGGACCCCGCTGTGTCCAATAGTAGTGGGAGCGCGGATCAGCGCACGACCTAGAGCCTTTCCAAAAAAAAAAAAAAAAAAAAAAAAAAAAAAAAAAAAAAAAAAAAAAGGTACAGGTATGCCATTTTGCGCTCAAGGGCCACCCTACCGCAGTAAATTTACAGGGGGCAGTTCTTAAGTGAACTCGCTAGGAAGTTCATTGAGAGTTACGGAGTGTACCTGCCTGCCCTACAAGCAGACCGCTTACACAGTGGCTGTCTGCAAGAGCCCTGCATTGCACCCACAATCTGCTGATCACAGATGCAATACTTTGCAGGCTCATAAATAAATAAATGCAATTTGTTTACCTGCAAAAGAATTTGCTTTGGGGAGAAAAAAAAAAAAAAAAAAAAGTGCATTTATTTCATTTACCATTTCTTTCATTTACCATGAGCCTGCAAAGTATTGCACCTGTGATCAGCAGATCATGGGTCCAATGCAGGGTTCTTGCAGAGAGCAAGAGTCAATGAATTACCAAGAGAGCTCAACAGCGTCCTGGTAGTTCCTTGAGAACTACAAGCCGATAGCTGCAAAGGCTAGTTTTCACATTCACATAATGGTGTGAATAATGACACAGATGGAGCCGCATGATTGCTCTCCGCCCCCCCCCCCCTTTTTTGTATACACAAAAAGGTGAACTTATCCTTTAACCAACTGGGACAGTTTTGTTCTGTGTCAGGAATGTCAGAAAAATAGCAGTGCATGTCTTTGTGGGTGTGCCAAGGCACTCATCTCTGCCCCATCACAGCTGTATATATTGGTAGTGAGTTCTAAGGCTCTGCCAGTCTCACCAGATTTGGCGATGCCCCTATGGTGCTGCTCATGGTTCTCTTTGCTTAAAAGCACCACCAAGATGGGCACCTCCACAGACTATGCAGAACAAGCCTTGGCAAGTCATTAAAACAGGGAAAGATCAACTGCAAGGAGACCACAGGCAATACTGGAGACAAGTACTTTGCCCCCAACCTCGTTTTTACTGGAAAAACTGCCACAGTTCAGTTCCTCTTGAAGATGAAAGCCACATTCTCAGGCCATCCTCACTGAATATCAAATGTTGAAAATTCCACCTTTACTAAACTCCGTATACATATGATCTAACTAGGTTAGATTATTTAAAAAAAAAAAAAAAAAAGTTATCAAAAAAGGAACTAGTGGCCATATCCTATAGACAGGATCTTACCTAAAATGCACAAATAGCAAGTATTTGTGCAAAACCACCACAAGTTAGCATCATGAAATTACCATATAAACCAACAAAGCAATATTAAAATGAAATTTATTGTGGTTAGTCACCAGTGTATAAAAATCAATATCTTTTTAAAGACAAAAGAAATGCACATTACGGCAAATAGCACAAAGCGGAGAGGTAGATGTTAAAAAGGTCTGACAATAGATTGTACATGGAGGGGGGGAGGGGAGGGGAGGGGAACTTGGCACGTCCCGGGGGTGAAGTCTTGTACAGGGTCAAACCAAGCCACTCCTGACAAAATGCGATCCAGCTAAAGTTAATCTGTAGAGAAAAGGGGTAAGGAAAGAAAGTTAGTCTGCATTGCTAAAATTACTTTTTTTTTAAATCAGATCTTTAATAACGTTCTCATTTTAAACACACAGCTGCCACATTACACACAAACTACAGAAAGAAATCAGACAGACATACATAGACAGTTCAAGTTTAAAAAAAAAAAAAAACACTTAGCAGCTTCCTTAAGCATATGGATGCTGGAAAATCAGCTCCACTGTTAGCAGGGTAGAGAACACTGCAATCTCAAATATATCAATTATTTCACTTAGTTTCTAAAGATACACTGTATGAACAAAAAACTCCACACCTATCGGTTGCAAATGCCTTGTAGAGAAAGGAGACGACCTCAGGAAAATATTATCAAGACTTAAGTGTTTATATTGGCTCTACACTCAAAAGGAATAATTGCTTGTCCACGATCAAGTGGAATGGGGCCAAACCAGGCACTGCCAGCCAAAAGGTTCCATAGTCTATCAAATTCTCAGGTACAAATCCTATGCTGGTATAGGAGCTTTTCACAGGAGAGAAGTTAACTTGGTTTTTCCACTCCGCAGTCATTGGAAGACAACCATTTTTTGAGCAATTACTTTCTGTGCAAAAGCAGTCCGATTACAGAACCTACCACCTCATCAGGTAACAAAAATTAATTCAATATTAAGACAATTTAGGATCTAGTAGTGATAAAGTAATTTCATATATAGAGGATATCTGAGATACTACCGTTTGACAATACCTATGGGATTATGAGCAGCGCCATATCATATGAATAAAGTCTGCCGGACCTCTGGAACACAGACATCAGTTTCTCTATGCCTCCACCTATACAATTTATCAGGGGTGTGGTAGACTAGGCAGAATAAAAGTTGGAACGAGTCTGAGTAGGTGACAAAGACCAGGGGAGGAGTAGTCAGTGCTTGCTCCCATAGATCTACCATTAATGGGCCCAAATCCCATACATACAGCATCAGTCCAAAGCTGCAGTTGTCCCCCGCTGCCTCAAAGACTGAGAACTGAGTGAACACATGATGAAATGACTCCATTCTCTGGTCCACTGAGCAGAGATAATCACTCTACTCTCGAACCTTAAGTGGGGATCTTTCCAGAGCCTGGAAGTGCACTCCTTCAACCCAGAAGAGAAGTAGAAGCAAAAAAAGCTTGGCATTGCTTCTTAGATTAGATGCACTCTCTCATCAGAAGTCTTCTGACTATGCACCACAATCCCTGTGACTTGACTCATGTCATGGCACATCACAGGTAGCAACAAGGATATTATCGCAGAACTAGAGCTAAACTGGGAACTAATTTCCTTAATAAATGTAATGTGTTAAGCTTCACTTTGTAAAGAAAAGAAAAATTAAAAACTTGCACATGAGAAAATGGAAATCAGCAGAGCTTTACCATTCACTAAGCTCTGGGGAAAATGAGTGCAACTGCACACAGTCTATTTGTCTTTAGTAAATCCACCCTAAAGGGTTTCTGTACTCGATGAAAGTGTCAAAATCACAGTAGCAAGCACACCAAAATGTTATTACGTGACATTAAATGCATTGCTACATATACACAGTATAAATTATACACTCACCATAGAGCAATAATACAAATTTACAGGAAAGAGCAAACTTTCGGGGGTCGGAAAGGATTTGTGCTTGAGGAAATTCCAGTTAGTAAGGGATCGTGCTGTGCATTCTGCATACAGAACTGCTTCAGGTCAGCGGCCGCCTGAGAGACCTGCAAAAAGGAAATACAAGATACAGGCTTTACTATTAGTCATAAACATAACCCTACAGGGAGGGAATAGAGAGCCCCAAACCAATCACTCGAAGAAGCTTACAATCTAATGTACACTCTGCAGATACATACACTATTGGTTTAGGTGAATTCATTTTGTAAAAATAAGTCCTGGAGCCCGTCTAATAAATTTATTTTGCAGAGGTTTATCTGCGTTTTAAGAGATGTCACCTTGCACATGAAGAAAGGGACTGCTTGTAGAGACTCCCCATTATGCTCACTAGTGATGTTCAGCCTCAGCTACAGTCAGCACTGAAATCAGGACGTTTCACCTGTATCAGGAGGTGCTAGACCCAAGCACTGTCCCAAAGAGGTCACATGCTCTGCCATGCCCAGAACCATCATCATCATCATCATCATCATCAGGTATCATCTCTGGTTGTGACAGGAGTGGCAAGGAAGCACTGGCCTCAAGAAGGCAGACAAGAATATGGTGACAGGGTCTCTAAAAAAGGTGCTCAGTACCCAGTTATGGCTGCCATAAACGCCTCAAAATGCCAGGCCTTAGGAAAGCAGTTAGTTCACATGGCATGTGCTTACATCATGCCGACCCAAATATATACAGCACCTGGACTGTGACTTCATACTGTGTCTCGCTTGACAAAAATTCACTGTGTATTTTTATTTGGGACAAAAAGCATCCATTCTTATAACCATTTTACACTATCCATTCTGTGTATAGGCTGAATTGTGAACAGGAATGCTCCCCCCTGAAATTTTTAGTTTTGCAACTTTAACGTTCTTGTTAAGACACAAGGTTTTTTATCTTCACACGTTTTACATTCATGCAACCTTCTGTGTGCAGCAGCCCCCTTAATTCTTACCCAACCCCCCCCCCCCCCTTTGATCCAGCAATGTCCACGAGAGCCTTGCCTCTCTGGGGATTTGCACTCCTGATTTGCTATTGGCAGCAACAGGAGCCCATCAAGAGATGGAGGGGGCAGGGCTGAACTGTGGCACAGTGTGAGAATGGACACAGAGCAGCAGCTTGGGTGCCCCCACAGCAAGCACTTGACAGGAGGAAGGCATGGGACCCAAGGCGAGGATGAACCACTCTGTGCAAAACCAACTGAACAGAGCAGGCAAGTATAACAGGTTTATGGAAATAAAAAATAGCACTGGTGAGTGCCTAGGCACTCCTGTACCTACAGCCTCATAGCTGTATATTGGCTGTGAGATCTAAGGCACTGCTGCCTCTGACTGCTGGTCTCCTAGGACTTGGGAGTGAGAATTGGTGATGTCATTACTTCACAGCTCTCACTTATCTCTGCCAAGATGACCACCTAGAGACAGTGCATGGCAAGTCAATGATGGAAAAATTTGCTGCAGAGAGCAGAAAATACTGGGGACTTTTTGCCTTCTGTTCCACTTTCAAGACAAACTGAACTCTTGAAGCTGTAAAATTAAAAAAAAAAATGTATATTACTATCTATATAAACCCCCCGCCCCCCTATTTGGAATAGAGGGCTATAACCCCTGTCACTTGTGTGCCATTGGGGAAAATTTATAATAAGAAATGCAGCGCTAATTATTAATAACACCCATGATTTTATATAAATCAAATCATGAAGGTTGGAAATTCTTAAAGAAAAATAAAAATATATCAAAATCAAATTAGGATATCAGTGATACCTCTTTTTCCATATAGATTTTGAATATACATGTATAAGTGATAAATTCATATTGAAAAGAATAACCTCAAGAAATTGTGAAAGGTGAACTAAATACACGACAAAATAAATGTGCTATATCAACACGGAAAATTGTGCAGTCCATAAAAATTAGAAAGTCCAATTGAGTGTGAAACAAATTTTCAAATCTTAATCCAAGTGGATACTGGATGATTCCAAAAAAAATAAAAAAACCACCACTACGAAACAGGGGGTTTACCACAACAAGTGGACCCAATTGGCATATGCCTGATGGATCAGTAAGAGCAATGATGTTTAAACACTTCTTAGGGGCAAGGTCGTTGTCTCTTCCACCACTCCCCTAATCGGTCAAAAGGGAAGCTCGACCTCCCACCTTCAGTTGTACGATTCAGTATGGTGCCACCAGCATCACAATAAAGCCTGGATCCCTACTTCGCTTGTAACGCTCAATAGATACAACATCCAAAGAGGGAAAAGAAGAAACCTCCACATATGGTTTTACACTACGGTAAAAGGTTTATTTAAAAAAAAGGTCAAGAACACTTCCATTCCAGTAGATAAACACTTTCAGACAAAAACCAGCATAAGTGCGCAATGGCATGGACAGGACTCGACGCGTTTGAGCAGATGACCATTCAGTTTTGTGGTATGAGGGAGATAGTCCATCATATTGACCGGATCCTTTTCCCCTGAGGGTGATCCTCATGAGCAACCAGGGGGCGTGACGCAGCTCTTGATTCAATGAAGCCATTATCAATTTATTCCCTTATCACTCCCATGATCGGCCCTCGTTTGGCCTCTAGCAACCCCTGTGAGGCTACACAAAATGACATGCTCCATTTCAACCCCTTTGGTAGTTTATGGCTTCCTAGACCTCCCACCCTTTGAAGGTGTAACTGCCATCTGATCTTGGATGATACATTCCTGTGTGACAACTCTGTGCTTCCTCTTCCCCTGATGAAGAAATAGTCTTAGGATTTTAAAACATGTTGGGAAATCCGATTTGAATCACTATCAGTAGACTCATAAGTTTTGAGTACTGTATAGTTTGTTTTCAAATTCATTTGCACAGCTATGTACACTATTGTTGTCATTCACTATATGCATTTCATTCAGTATATGCATTTTAATGTGGTCTGAGTGATATGACATCACACATTCTAATTTTTTTAATGATACATTTTTTATATACTATATTCTCTACCGCAATTACGTGTATGCCTTGTTCAAACCCCATTGGGAACCATAGTTTCTTCCTTTTTGGACTCAATGCGTTTCGTCTAGACATCTGGTGTGAGGCTGCCACAGTTATTTCATGCAAATACAAAATGTGACCCTCAATTAGGACAAGACGGGGGAAAAAAAACGGGGGGGTGGGGGGGGACTTAGACTCCACTTACATGGGTAAACAGATTGACTTCCTGTGTGTCTTCAGTCCTCAGGGCACACTAAAGGCCCGTACACATGTACGGATCGTCGTCATACAAACGTCGGCGGACGAAAGATCTGCCGATTGTACTCTTGTTAGTATGGTGCCTCCAACAGCTGTCTGCGCACATTCTGCGGACAAGAGTCTTTCTTGCAAACATAAAAATTTTTGTATGCCGACACCAGAACGGACGATTGTTCGCCAGTCAGTACAGAAATCAGCCGACAGACCGCAGATTTGCAAGACTGGGCATGCTCAGAAAAGAAAAAACACAGGGAAAGTTAACCATTACATGACATCACTTCTGCAGTCAGCGGACAAAATTCTTGTGCTGTCTTTGCACTTTTCAACAGACATCGACATCCCGGGGAGAAAAGACGAACGTTTGTATGACGACGATCGGTACGTGTGTACAGGGCTTTACAGGCCAGAGTTTAAGTATTACCTTGGGGAGATGCAGACTAGAATACTGCAATCACTGAGCAGCAAATGATATCACCTGTGATGTATTTCAGTTTTCTTGCAAACCTGGCCTGTTAGTGTGCCCTGAGGACCAAAGTTGAGAAACACTGCTCTAGAGTACAAGGCGCCGGTGCATCTCCTCTCAAAAAAGTTTCGGTATAGACCCAGAACCAGATGAGTCAAGCCTCAATTTGGATGTCAAAAGGAATAGGGTCTCAAACCTTGATGTGAACAGCGAGGCGTATACAAAAACACCATTCAATGTAAAAGAACTTAAAATTGAGATGACAGAAATAAAAAAAGTAAACTCGTCCAACATAGGGCACAAAAGACAACTCCTTTACCTGGCGATTAGTCCAAGTTGTTTGTCCTGATGGGTCATATATAATTAAACAAACAATACAGAATTTTTTTTTTTTTTTTTTTTTTTAAGAATTATCAAATTCAAATTGGGCCCTATGGATAAATGCGTTAATATCCCACTCAAGATTCATTACAAACGGAGAGTGGGAGCATAACTCATAGATCCAAAAATGTCCCAAGGCGTGAAACTCCCCTAATGTTAGCACCACCCCTCCAAGGAGGAATACATCTATCAAGAATTACAAAAGTTGTACCTCTTAGGTCACGATTGAGATTTGTGATAAGGTTTTGGTACACTATGATTACTTAATCCCTTTTTTTTTTTTTTTATGTTAGCCATGTCAGTTTATCCTTACTGAAAATGGGCAAATAGTTCAGCCCACATAATTTTCCTGCATGGGAAGGTTAACAGATAACTGATATTTTTAGTGGCACAAGTGGAAAAATGAGGGTCTAACCAGAGGGTTAATGATGTTGGGGGCAATTTTACTTTTGCAATGAAGCCCCCCCCCCCCCCTATAAAAATAACACTGGTCTTGTCTGGCAATAAAGGACCCAAGATTCAATCATTTTTGAAATGTTCCAAGGTTTTATTAAAAAGGTGTTTAATCTGTTAACATTGACTTGAAAAAGGAGGTGAATAGGGACCATTTAAACTCATTTTTAATTTGAAAGGGTTTATCCGCTAAAAGGGAACTCCTATCTACTTCAAGGGTTCCATTTCAGAATCCCAACTCCACCTGATCATATCCTTTACCCAAAAATCAGTTTCAAAAGTAGAGCTTGAAGTCATGGATCTCAGTACAGTTCCGTCGCAGGCATAAAAATTGACTGCGAGGAACAAACTGTAGTCACGCTTTATGATGGCAACTGTTAACGGGGATAAAGCCATTCCGATCTGTGGGTTTAAAGCAAGTTTTGAACCTAAATTGTCGACTTTTCAATCTAAAAATCTAGGAAATTAATCTTCTCCAGGCTGGATTCGCATGTTAATGAAATGCCTTCATTATTCGCATTCAAGAGTGAAAAAAAAATCTAAGGATTTGATACTGCCGTACCATAGGAGGAGGAAGTCGTCTATGTACCTGGCTCACAGAACCAGATTAGATCTGTTCTGGGCATAGACGACATTCTCCTCCCACTTGGCCATGAATAGGTTTGGCTAGGCTCAGGGGCAAACTTAGCCCCCATCACCATTCCCTTTTGGTGCAGATAGAAATCAGCCATCAAATCAAAAATAACTGTTCAGTGGCAAACTAGCAATTCTATAATAAAACTGCACTGAACCTGCGATAATGAATCTTCATGCAATAAAAATGCTGAACCGCTTCAATACTTAAATGGTGAGGTATATAAAGAGGTCACATATGCTGTAGCCAGTATATAATCACCAATAATGTTGACATTTTCCAAAAGCCTGATATTATCTTTAAGGAAGGGGTTTGTCTAAGACAGTGGTTCTCAAATCCGGTCCTCGGGACCCACTAACAGGCCAGATTTTAAGTATTACCTTGGGGGATGCAGACTAGAATACTGCAATCACTGAGAAGCAAATGAGATCACCTGTGATGTAATTTAGTTATCTTGCAAACCTGGCCTGTTGGTGGGTCCCGAGGACCGGATTTGAGAACCACTGGTCTAAGAAGGGGCTGAAATTAAAAATCTATATAGCATCCAATATGCAATGTAATAGAATCAATCCCACTTAAGTGGAGTACACTAGTAAAAAATCTGCTGAAAATTCCCGTCCGAGGTAAAAATCGTACGATTTCCGGCTAGTGTGTACACAACTTTCAGCAGCCGATGCCGACATTTTCGAAGAAAAACGGAGGGACAAACACCAAAATTTTTATTGTCTGTCCCCAGACGACCAATTTTCGTTTAATGTGTATGCAGTGCGTCTGAAAAATCGGATACGAAAGACCGCGCATGAACATTTTATGCACCGTCAACTAAATGGTAATGAATCGGAGAATATTTTGTCCGATTGCCATCAAGTGTGTACGGGCCTTTACAATAGGGCGTCCCGGAGGTCGTAGAGGGTCCTTATGTACTTTAGGTAAATAGTACATTGTAGAATTCTAGGGGCTGATGGCATCAAATATGCCTTTTGTCTAAAATGGGTTCTCTCAAACCTCTTATATGGGGAGGTTGGGTTACTAGGTAGTGCTCTATAAGTGTCACTAAAGATCCTATTCATTTTTTGGTAGTCCACGTTGCCAAGAACAACAATTCCACCCCTTATTAGCAGGGCGGATAACCAAATATTTCCTTTCACAAAAGGGACTTTACCAGCATTAGCCTTAGATTGACCATGGGCTTTTTTTGACAGGAAATTTATCTAAATCATTAATGATGATTAAGGATTCTTTAAGAAATTTCCAACCTTCTTGATTTGATTTATATCAAAACCACAGGTGTTAATTAGCGCTGCTCTTATGGTTTATTTGTATACACATTTTGTCCTTTGTGGTGCTGGCTGCTTTCTAACAAAAATGTGTTTTTTTTTGGGACACTAGCGCAGTATTCCCCTATATTATACTTTTCTCTGACAATTTATACTGCAGCTAACAATATGTCCAACATGGACGTATTTGAATATAGAGTAATTCTCCATTCCTGTTCTGGCGACAACCCAAAATTAAGGAAAAATAAGATTGAATAGTGCTGCACTGCCAATGAGAATGCGCAATATGTGTGTGGTTTACAATACCATACGCTATTAAAAGTAAAAAGGCAGGAATACAGACAGTACGTTATGCTAGTGACCAATCCCCTTCCCTTCTGCTGGGATTTCAAATTTGTATAAAAAGATGTCCACAAATGCATTTTGGGTGCCAGAAAAAACCCTTCATCAGTGGAAGGTGGCGAGTAAGAATAAAATATGCAAACTGTAGATTTTAATTAGGACAAGTGCAAAGCCCATTAACAGCCGGTTGGAGCCGCCTTGCCCTAAAGGAAAGGATTTTATTTCTGTCTGTTGGGCGAGTTCCACTCACTTCCCGTCTGATAGAACAATGTCAGCAGGACAGGAAATGAAAGGAAAATCTCAGAGACCTGGATAGTAGTACAACCCTGCCAGGGGTTTGATCCTCTGCTTTCCTTTCTCTGTTCTAGAAAACAAAAAAAAGTTTTGGCTTCGACTTCTCACTTGCCATTTAAAGCAGGGCTAAACCTACAGTATTGCAGAGTTATACAGGCTGATCTCCTATACTGAAATGGCTTACCCCGATTTCACTGCACACTCAGCATGTCAAATTTTGCATTAAAAGTTGAAGTAGGTCAGATATAGCCCCTGCCTCATCTCCAGCATCATCTAGCATGTTCCTCACCACTAACATTCCCTGGGCCTTTCATTCATGGGATTGACATACAGCACATCCCCCCCCCCCCCCACACTCTGGGGAGACCGACCCTGGATAGCTGGAGTGTCGCTGGATCGAACTGGGGCTCAGGTAAGGGGGGGGGGGCGTTCTGAACACGGGTTTTTTTGTTTTTTGTATGTTCTTAATGCTCTCTATGCATGAAGGTAAAAACCTTTGAGTCTTTAACCACTTGCCGACCAGTCACTGGGACTGTACTGCGGCAATGTGGCTCGATTCCGTCCAGCGACTTAGACCTACGTTGCTGGACTCCTCCCCTTCTGGGTGGCGCTCGCACGCCGCCAGAGGCTCGCTCCCGCTGTGTTCAGTCACAGCGGGAGTCGGGCCAGGGGAGGAGCGGCGGCGATCGCCGCCGTTCTTCCCTGATCGTCGGGGAATTGAGTCTGGAGATCCGCCCGCTTGTGTAAACAAAGCGGGCGAATCTCCTAAGTGACAAACAGACAGATTGCAGGGTTCAGCATGGCTGAACATGCGATCTGTCCCTGTGTCACTCAGTCACCTCCCCCCACACACGTCAGTAAGCACCAGGCATACATTAACCCCTCCCTCTCCAATAAAATTAAACCCTTCCCTGACAGTGTCATTTTTACAGTAACAGTGCTTATGTATAGCACTGATTACTGCAGTAATGTCACTGGTACCCCCAAAAGTGTCAAAAATGTCAGTCAAGGGTCCGATCTGTCTGCCGCAGTCCCGAGGGGAAAAAAAAAAAAAAAAAAAAGAAAAAACCGCACAGGTGATCAAATACCACCAAAGGTAAGCTTTGTTTGTGGGAAAAAGGACATAAATTTCGTTTGGGTACAGCGTCGCATGACCGCACAGTTGTCAGTTAAATTCACACAGTGCCAAATCGCAGAAAGTGGCCCAGACGTAAGACCGCAAAATCCTCCGGGGGTAAAGTGGTTAAAATCACTTTAAGCCAGTGGTGGTCAATGCTCAATATGAAAGGTCTCGGTCTCAAGTGCTGCCCTCGGGTTCAAAGGGCCAAACATAAAATTTGAATATTCTGTCTCAAAAAAGCAGGGACAACAGGATATAGTGAATGACTGTAGATGGTCAGACATGATTCTAAGACAGGGATCTCCAAACTACGGCCCTCCAGCTGTTGCAGAACTACATCTCCCATGAGGCATTGCAAAATGACATTCACAGACATGACTAGGCATGATGGGAATTAGAGTTCCTGAACAACTGGAGGCCCCCTGATCTAAGAGATGGTTACAGACTGGAGAGGCAGCTAGAGGGTGAGGGGTGTTGTACACATATGGCCACTGAATGACACCCAGTCAAGTGAATGGAGCCGCACCCCAACCTCTGCACATTAGGGTTAAAACAGGCAGAAGGGGGGGGAGGGGTGTGAGCAACCCATCACCTCCCAGCCGCTCTCTGAAATAGGATTCACTGCAGACCACTTTTTAGAGGGGTGGAAAGGCCTGCCACTAGTGTGAATGAGCTCTTAAGCCAATCATACAATCCAATAGCACACCATTCAACCATAACCACTGAGAGGTAAAGTGAACAACAGTGATTATCACCTTACAATGGCATCTAAAAGTTGTGGTATATTAGGCAGCAAGTAAACATGTCTCTGAAGTTGGTGCCCCTCCCTCCTGTTGAGTGCCCCCACATCAAGCAGCTTACTATGGGGGCACAGTCACAGATCCCCGTTTCTATTCAGAGAAGGAGCGCCCACCCAGCCCCCTCTGACTGGGTAGCTGACTGATTGACAACAGTGGCAGCCAAGGGTGCCGCTGCTGTGTCCCAGCCAATCCAGGGGGAGAATCTCAGACGGCTTAGACACATTGCTGGACAGAGAGCGACCTCAAGTATTAGGGGGGGCCGATGCATGAAGGAGTTTTATCCTAATGCATCAAGATAAAAAAAAAAAAAAAAAGTGATTTTACAAATCCTTTAAGCCCTCCTCCTCTTCTATGCCACATTTGGCATGTCTTGTTGGGGGGTGGGTACCTAGTTTTGACAGCTACCCGCTCCCACTTCTGCTCAGGCCACCTAGGCGACTGAAGTGGAAGTTCTCCTCTCCCTGCAATCTTCTGGGAGACGTCGCAGGTCCCTGAATATTGCCCGGCCATTGAGAAGGCGCAGCATGACTCACGCATGCACACTCGGTTTTGAAGCCCGCACGCTGTCACAGCTGGGAGCCCAAACTTGTGCGGCCCAGGAGAACCAAAGGAGGGAACCAAGGGTTCTGATGGCAGCATCGCTGGATCCTGGGACAGGCGAGTGTTTAAACAGAAGCAGATACATTTTTGTAGCTGCTGACTTAACACACACAAAAATAAGTGGAACTCAGCTTTAAAGGAACTGCTACTCACGGCTTGGTGCCAGATACCGCAACTTACCTCCAGCCTGGGTTCACACTGATGTGGTGCATGACACCGCATGTAATTCACATAAGAATCGCAGCACATTCCTGTGAGAATTACACGCAGAGTGTCTGGGGTGAGATTGGATCTGTGAACCCCCATGGGATCAGATTCTTCAAGTCGCACTGCGTTGTGCAAACTGATTTCGGGGTGTCATTAACATTACACTCCCCAATTGATTCACATGAACAGACTGATTCCGATGCAATGCGGAATCCACAGCAAGTTTGTGAACCAAGGCTCAGAGGTCTAGTGGCAGCCATTCCCTGGCGGGTCGGGGCTGCTTTGTTAGCAAAAAAAATAGGGGACCTGCTCAGTGAGGTGGGTGTAAAGTTATGGCTGATTGGGGTTTGTAGGTTTCCCTATAGAGGTCAAGCAGGCCCCGCTTTCCAAAACGGACTTTCCATAATTCAATTCCCCACCCCCCCCAACAAAATGTTTTTCTGTAACCACTTCAGCCGTGGAAGGTTTTACCCCCTTAATGACCAGGCCATTTTTAACGATATGGCACTGCATTACTTTAACAACTGCGCGGTCGTGCGATGCTGTACCCCCAAAAAAATTCACGTCTTTTTTTACCCAAAAATAGAGCTTTCTTTTGGTGGTATTTGATCAACTCTGTGGATTTTGTTTTTTTAGCACTATAAACTAAATGGTGACAATTCTGAAAAAAAAATACAACCCAGAATCCAATTTCTTCATCAATTTAGGCCAATATGTATTTGACTACATATTTTTGGTAAAAATGAAATTAAAAAAAAATAAGTGCCGGTTCACATATGTGCGGCTTGCGAGATTGCATGTAATTCGGAGCGCACTGCTCCTTCATTACATGCGATCGGATGTGCGGATGCAAATTCAGCCATAAACTTTGTATGGCTGAATTCGCACGGTATCGGCACAGGACCCTTTTTTCCAGCTGCATCAGGATCGGATCGCACAGTGGTTCACACTTATCCGATCCTGTACGAACTGTTAGATCGCACTGCGATATGCGATCAAACTGGGGGTGTCGTTAACATTTAATTGACACCCCCAGCCTATCGCATATGGCAGTGTGAACTGCGAGGGGTGCGGATGCGATGCAGGAACAGGCTGCAAATTCACAGCCTTTCCGCATCGCATAAGTGTGAACCGGCACTAAACATCTAGTGATTGGTTTGAGCAAAAGTTATAACATCTACAAACTATGTGATATCTTTATTTTTTTTTCGCAAGTAATGTCAGCGATCGTTTTTTACTGCAACTGCGGCGGACAAAATCGTAAAGCTGACACTCTTTTGGGGATCAGTGTTAAAATATGCAGTTACTGTACCAATGACACCAGAAGGGAAGGAGTCATCAGGGGGAGATCAAAGGGTTAAGTGTGCTCCTAGCGGGTGCTTGCTAACTGTGTGGGGGATGGTCTGACTGGATGAAGACAGAGATCCGTGTTCCTGCTTAGCAGAAACAAAAGATCTCCATCTTCTCCCCTGTCAGAATTGCAGCCTGCCTTGTTTACATTGCCATTCTGCCTCTAGGGAATGATCACAGGTGGCTGGCGGATATCAGGTCCACTGGACCCCTTGATTGACATCCCTGTTAGCCAATCATAGCTTGACCGCACCCCTGGCAGTGCAACAGCGCCATCTAGCTGCTATTGCACAAAATAACATACAGGTGTGTGATTTTGCGCAATAGAGCCGGCCAGGCGCAGTAAATGTACGTTGGGCGGTCAGCAAGAGGTTAAACATTCTTCTGACCCCACCCCCACGGTTGCCATGGTGAGGATGACTTGTTCCCGCCCCCCTGACACAGGACGACACACAGTGGCCAGGCATGGTATTACACCATTAGGGGTCAGTTGTCTCCTCCTGCCGCCCCCCAATGGTGTGAGGGGGAGAAAAGATGGCGGTTCTGGGCCAGGCAGGAAAGGATGTGAATGGAGCTCAACACCCCAACATAAAGAGATGGGGGATGGGGTTCACCCTATAACTTGTCAGTGAGGAGGGGGGGGGGGCCATTAACCACTTTACTACCAGTCACGTAACCTCTACGTGATCAGACTTTGCGGGGTTATACCGGGATGATGCCTCTAGCTAGAGGCATCATCCCGGTACCGTTGTTTGAAGCCGACGGTCGGCTTTCCGTCGGTAACGATCGATGCGGCTCGGGAGCCGCTCGATCGTTACCCGGGGGGGCGGGAGGGGACGTCCCCCCCCTCCCGCCGCCTTCCGCGGCTTTGCTCGGGGCTACCGTCCCACCGGGAGCCCCGAGCACCCAGCCGGCACGTCCGCCGGCTGGATGGAGTCCCGATGAATGCCGGAAACGGCATCGATCGGGTCTCCGATGACGTAACCCGGAGGCGGCGTCCATGACGTCACGTCCGGGTTACTGTGCTGCAAAAGGCGGCAGATTTGAAAAACGGCTGTATGCAAAAATGCCGTTTTCGGCGTTTTGCATACAGGGAAGTGTAGTGGAGGGGTCTAGGGTCTTTTAGACCCTCGATCCCTCCATAAAGAGTACCTGTCACGACATATTGCTGTCACCAGGGATGTTTACATTGCTTGTGACAGCAATAAAAGTGATCAGATTTTTTTTTTTTTAAAAACCTGTAATAAAGTTTAAAAAAAAAGAAAAAATAAATAGGAAAAAAAAAAAAAAAAAATAAAAATTTAGCCGTCCCCGTCACCGTTAGCTCGCGCACAAAAAAAAACGTATACGCAAGTCGAGCCGCAAATGAAATCGCTGTTCAAACCACACATGTGAGGTATCGCCGCGATCGCCAGAGCGTGGGCAATAATTAAAAAAAAAGAGCTACACTCTTACTCTAAACTGGTAACCGTTAAATAAATTTAAAGCGTCGCAGATTGAGATCTCTATTGACCGTAGTTTGTCGCCATCCCACGGGGGGGCGCAATTTTAAACCGTAACATGTTTGGTATCTATTTACTCGGCGTGACCTCATCTTTCACAATATACAAAAAAAATGGGCTAACTTTACTGTTTAGTATTTTTTAAATGCAGTGAAATGTGATTTTTCAAATTTTTTCCAAAAAAATGGCGTTTTAAAGACCGCTGCGCAAATACCGCGTGACAAAAAATTTTGCAATGACCGACATTTTATTCTCCAGAGTCTTTGCTAAAAAAATATATATAATGTTTGGGGGTTCTAAGTAGTTTTCTAGGAAAAAATACTGGTTTTAACTTGTGAACAAAAAGTGTCCGAAATAGGGCTGGGGCTAAAGTGGTTAAAGGGGCAGTCCACCCACAAGTGTCAATGCACCCCATGGTGATAGGAGAGCTGTGACTACGCTGTCCGTGTATACACCCCATCCACTATCCTGTGTCCTCACCCCACACACACGAAGGACGAGACCGCCGCCCCTCCCCCACCCCGGACAGGGAAGATAGGGGGGGGGTCCGGGCTCCGAGGCGCGCCCCCGCCCTCCTCACCTTCACCCTGTTGATGCTGGCCTCCAGCCGCAGCTGCTGCACCATCTTCCTCATGGCCGACACGTTCGCGGTCCCCGACATGCTGCCTCGCAAAACTTTTCCAGCCAACTTTTCCGCCGACTTCTCCAGGGACGGTCACTGCGCATGCGCTTTATGAGAGCGGAAGAGGGGTGCGCGCAGCCGTGCCCGAGAGGGCGGGGGGCGCGCGCCGGAGTTAGTAGGCGCTGGGCTGGCGGCGGGGGCGCGCGCGGCAGGAAGGGCGGGGTTGTTGTTGTGTCTCCTTTTCCTGAGAGACTTTTCTTTTTAGGTATCCATAGTAACAGAACATGGCCGGTGTGGAGGGCTAAAGTGCAGCAAAGCTGACCCCTCCTCTTCCACACAGTTATAATACAATGATTCCCCTATTGTAATAAAAGAGAACCTGTGACCTGTGTGCTGCCACTCTCAGCCTTTCCACCATAGAGGAACTCTGGTCTCAGAGAACCCTCAGGCTACATTAACACCAGGGAATGCGTGAAAAACGCACGGCACGCTTGCAGTGCCATTAGTTGGGCCCCTTTCACACTTGTGCGACTTGTCCCGTGATTTTGGACCGCAAAATCGCATGACAAGTCGTTTTCCATTATTTTCAACGAGCCCCATTCATATCTGTGCGTTTTGAAGTCGCACCAACTTCAAAGTAGTTCCTGCACTACTTTGGGCTGATTTTAATGCGTTTTGAGGTATATAGCCATAGGCATTGCTTTCAAAATTGTGGCAAAATCGAGTCGCATAAGTGTGAAAGGGGCCTTAATGGCACCCCAAACGCAGCTAAGAAAGACGTGTTTTGTCATGCCATATAAAAACGTGCAAAGCTCACCACCTGTAAAAGCACAGGAACTTCTTTTGGTGCGTTTGTCGCACATAGGGCAGCCTGCGAATGGACCGCACTATCCTGTCACACAAAAAATGAGCCAAAAAAAAGCATTAAAAGATACACATTAGTGCCGTGCGCAGGTGTGAATGGCGCCGAATGATGATTGTGCTGCGGAACTGCCACAGTCGCGGGTCTGTTTTTTGTGTGTCGAGGTAATATAAACAGGTTGACTTAACCACTTAAGCCCCAGAAGATTTTACCTCCTTCCTGACCAGGGCCTATTTTGCGATTCGGCACTGCGTGAATTTAACGGACAATTGCGCGGTCATGCGACGTTGTACCTAAACTAATTTGACGTCCTTTTTTTCCCCACAAACAGAGCTTTCTTTTGGTGGTATTTGATCACCTGTGCGATTTTTTGATCATGCGCTATAAACAAAAAAAGAGCATCAATTTTGCAAAAATAATATTTTTCACATTTTTTTATATGAAATTCCCCCAAAAAAATGTAAAAATCAAAATTTTTTAACATTTTCGGCCAATTTGTTTTATGCTACATATGTTTGGTAAAAAAAAATCGCAAAAAGCGTATTTTGATTGGTTTGCGCAAAAGTTATTGCGTTTACTAACAAAGGGAAAGATTTTTGTCATTTTTTTTTTTTTTTAACGAGTAATGGCGGCGATCTGCAATTTTTTTGCGGGATTGCGACATTGCGGCGGACAGATCGGACCCTTGACTGACATTTTTGACACTTTTGGGGTTACCAGTGACATTACTACAGTAATCAGTGCTATACATATGCACTGTTACTGTAAAAATGACACTGGCAGGGAAGGGGTTAACTTTATTGGAGAAGGAGGGGTTAAGTGTGTCCCTAGGGGCGTGATTCTAACTGCGATTGGATGTGGCTTTTCATGTAACAGCAGAGATCTACGGTCCTACATAACAGGACCGTATGATCTCGGTTCTTACACAGGGGAGAATGACAGGCGGCTTTGTTTACATTAGCCGCTTGCCTTTCTCCCTCTGTAACTGACGATCACGAGTGACCGGCGGACATTGGGTCTGCCGGTCACTCGCGCGGAGGTGTCCGTGAATGAGCGGGGGCGGGAGCGCGCCTCCGGCGGCGCGTGCTTGCCCCCTATTGACTCACAGGCGAGTGACGTACCGGTACATCACTTTGCCTGCTCGAGGCTGACCCCCGCAGTATATGTACTTGCGGCGGTTGGCAAGCGGTTAACACCGAGGAATGCGTGAAAAATGCACGGCATGCTTGCAGTGTCGTTAGTTGTTAATCAATGGCACTTTAAACGCAGCTGAGAAAGACGTGTTTTGTCATGCCGTATAAAAATGTGCAAAGCTCACCATCTGTAAAAGCACAGGAACTTCTTTTGGTGCGCTTGTCGCCCATAGGACCGCACTTTCCTGTCACACAAAAAATGAGCCAAAAAAAGCATTAAAAGTTACACATTAGTGCCGTGCGCAGGTGTGAATGGCGCCGAATGATGAATGTGTTGCGGAATTGCAACAGTCGCGGGTCTGTTTTTTGTGTGTTGAGGTAATATGAACAGGTTGATTTAATACATGAAAACGCTTATGTTAGGCCCAGGGCCGGCACTACCTGTAAGGCGAATTAGGCAGCCGCCTAGCGCGCAACTTAGCAGGGGGCATCCTGCTGCACCCGGAATCAGTATGGACACTCCTCACACTGTGCCGCCTGAGCGCCTACATAGCAAGCCACACTATGTTGTGAGGACTGAGGGCTCCAGCGTTGCCGAAATCCCCATAGGAAATCATTGAATAATGCTTTCCTGTGGGGAGGTCTAATGCGCGTGCGCGGCCATTGCCGCGCATGCGCATTAGGTCTCCTCTGCTGACGTCGGCCGGCAGGGGAGACCCAATGCGCATGCGTGACAAAGGAGAGTAGGGGAGCCTGACTGCCGGTTCACACTAGTACGACTTGGTCAGCCTGACAAGTCACGCACCGTCGCGGTCCATTGTGTGGTACAGGAACAGTTCTAATAGGAGCGACACAAGTCGCTCCGACTTAGAAAAAGGGTCCTGTACTACTTCGGGGCGACCTGGAGTGACTTGCATAGACATTCATTTTATGAAGTCCGTGCAAGTCGTGCCGAAGTCACGGTGCACGCGACTTAACAGGTCGCCCCCTAAGTCGGATCGCCATAGTGTGAACCGACACTGACCCAGCGCCTAGGTAAGTCACTGAAGGGGTTTTAACCCCTTCAGCAACTTGGGATGGGGGGTGGGAGGGAGAGGGGCACTACAGGGTCCTGCAGTGCCAGGAAAACTAATATGTTTTCCAGGGGGCGGCAATTTTTATTTTGCCTAGGGCGGCAAAAATCCTTTTACCGGCCCTGGTTAGGCCTCATTCACATGGCTATAGTGCAGCGTAGACCGTGTGAGGGCTGTTATTAGGGATGTACAAGGGTTCCATGCATCCCAGCGCAGTCAGTTCCATTGGTGTCAATTGGGATGCATTGACGGTTGCCATCCTCCCGAAGTGACATTTACTGACACAACTAAAAATGTACTGACAGGCAAATTTATTTGTGACAGTTCAAGAAGTTAGCAAAAATGACAGTTTTCAGTGAAAATATAAACATTTAGGCTGGGTTCACACTGTGCGCAGACGCGGCTCACAGCAGGGGTCCAATGCGTCCCTGTTCTCTGTTTCAGGGACAAATCAGGTCTGAATTTTTGCATGAATTCGGACCTAAAACAAAGCCAAAGATGGAGAGGACTCCTGTGCAATCCCCTCTGCGGCTGCCATGGAGAGCCAGGCACACTCTCCTGTCATGCGAATTGGAAACCTGCAACCAATTCACATTAGTGTGAAACCAACCTAAAGGTACAATCACGTAACTAGTGCGATTAGCAATGCGCCTAAAGTCAAACAAAAGGCAAAAAACATATTTTACTTTTACATGAAGGGGGAATGCTGCGCACTCTGATGTAAAGGAAAACTCTGAGAACTTTGACGTAAAGGAGAACTCTGAGGACTCTGATGTAAAGGAGAACTCTGAAGACTCTGATGTAAAGGAGAACTCTGAGGACTCTGGTGTAAGGGGGAATGCTGTGCACTCTGGTGTAAAGGAGAACTCTGATACTCTGATGTAAAGGAGAACTCTGAGGATTCTGATGTAAGGGGGAATGCTGCGCACTCTGATGTAAAGGAGAACTTTGAGAACTCTGGTGTAAAGGAGAATTTTGAGAACTCTGATGTAAAGGAGAACTCTGAGAACTCTGATGTAAAGGAGAACCCTGAGGACTCTGATGTAAAGGAGAACTCTAAGGACTCTGATGTAAGGAGGAATGCTGCGGACTCTGGTGTAAAGGAGAACTCTGAGGACTCTGGTGTAAGGTGGAATGCTAGGGACTCTGGTGTAAAGGGAAACTCTTTTTCAAGGGGATCTCTGCTCACCAGACCCCCCCTTTACATTAGAGACCGCAGTGTTCCCCTTTACATCAGAGTTCTCATTTACATCAGGGTCTGCAGCATTGCCCTTTACGTCACCAGAGCCCCCCTTACACAAGAGTCTACAGAGTTCCCCTGTACATCAGAGTCTGTAGCATTCCCTCCTACAGTGCAAGGGGGAACTATGCAGACCCTGATGTAAAAGAGAATGCTGTGGACCATGATGTAAGGGGGATCCCTCTGGTCTCATAGGGGAACTATGATGTAAGGTGGTCTCACCAGAGCCCCCTTTACATCAGAGACTGCAGTGTTCCCCTTTACACCAGAGTTTCCCTTTACATCAGGGTCCGCAGAGTTCCCCCTTGCAACTGTAAGGGGAAATCCTGCAGACTGCACGCGCAGTTCTGAAGCCGACCCATGGCCATATTTTTTATGGGCAGCTGCTGTCCATAACAAACATTTATGATCAATTTGGATATCTGGCAAAGTTTTACAAACTGTCCATAAATTTACGGATGGTTGGCAGCCCTGGAGGAAGGGTACATGTCCCCAAACGCAGAGAGTGTGCCACACCCACATGGATGTCAGATTGGGAGAAGCGGCTGAGTCTGAGCTCCCGATTTAAAACTTCCGATTTAAAGCATAACTCCACTTTTGTTGAGAAAAAAACATTCCCCTCTGGGTGATCTCTGTACATTACAAGGATTTAACAAACTTTGTTGGAGATTCCTACCTTTTGTTATTCTGGAGAAATCATTGTTTCATTGTTTGTGCCTCTGTGCTCAGTTGGTCTATGGGAGTGGTTTCATAATTATCTATCAGCTGTGGCAGCTGCATGGCTCTAATGAGAAAATCTGATGGGCCTGAATCCCTTTAGACGTGTTCCTATTGAGAGTATCTCACCAAAAATGACATTTTTGTTGCAGGTGATGCCATAAATCTGACTTGTATCTTAGTGCAGACTTCTGGGAAAATTTGTGAGCTAATCACACAAGCAGGAAATGATGTTTCTGGGGTGTGGTCAGTATACATTCTGTGTACACAACACCTCCAGGTAGCCATATTGCATTTTCAGAAAATTACAACAGCTGCAGATTGAAAAGGAAAGGTCATTTTTAGTAACATTCAATCACATTATTATTTGTGTCGCAATTGTATACGCTATATTGTTTTTTCTTTATTTGCTACTTTTTTTTCCCCCATGAAAGTGGAGTTACCCTTTAGGGTTTTCACACCTTTGTGTTTGTGCTTGATACATTTTCCATTGAAATTAATCGAAACACATAAAAATGCATCTCAACGCATGGGTTAACACTTGTCAGTTAATGTTAATGATGCATAGATGGCGGCACCCCCGAGGAAGGACACGGGGAGAACACGGCTGGGGTGAGTGCACCGTTGGACCGTAGGACAGGTGAGTGTGTGTTTATTAAAAGTCAGCAGCTATAGTTTTTGTAGCTGCTGACTTTTAATAAACAAAAAAAATGACTGGAACTCGGCTTTAAATTTTTACTAAACCCACAAAAGTGAATTCAGTCTGTATATGCAGTAAAACATGCTTGTTATACTCACTGTGGATTTGATCTAAAAGAAGATGACCGCACTCCGAGATGAAATCAAACAGGAGTATGTTTATTCCACATCAAAAATAGGCATCAAAATTCAAAACTGTGAGACATAGGACAGCAGGTAGACGCGTTTCACGACTAAAAATGTCGCTTACTCATTACCCTTGGTTTTGAATTTTGATGCCTATTTTTGATGTGGAATAAATATACTCCTGTTTGATTTCATCTTGGAGTGCGGTCACTTTCTTTTTGATCAAATAGCGGTTGGATTACGGATCCGACCAGCACCTGACACTATCTCACCTGGAGCAGTCTTTTTTCAGTTTGGATTCAATATACTCACTGTGGAACCTAAGGGGTTAATCTACTGCATTGTGTAAAAAAGCTGTTTGATCCTGTCTTCTCTGATCCCCTTCTTCCACTGTCCCCAATCAATCTGCTGATAAAACATAGCCTTGGAGGCACTCTGCACATGCTCAGTTTGGTGTGTATTGTTAGAGAGTTTTTATTTTTTCTTGGTAGAGTGCATGTGATCAGCACAGGGCCAATCAGCATTGTCAAGACAGAGGGTCAGAAGTCCTGCAGCCCCATAGGACAGTCAGAGTAGAATGAAAACTCCTCCTACAAGCTTTAACCAGACACTGATAGAAGTCACAAGACTGCTATATACTGCTGATGAGGAAAGGTATTTAGCAGTTTTTATTTACTAAAATCATTGCATTTCCATGTTCTGTGTAGTGTAGGAGAGCAGATATAGTGACTGCAGGCTTCGGGTTTAGTAACACTTTACATTCAATAGAAAACATATCAAGGGAAAAACGCATTTGAGTAAATCCAAAAAAAGAAAGGCCCATTCAAACCCTGTCCGCACAGTGTGCTGATCAACGCAGGCTCAACACAGTGACACAAGAAAACAATTGAAAATAATTGCCCATGCCGGAGTTCAGCTTTACAGTTGTTTTAAAAGGCACAAGGTTTTTCACATTCCTTTATTCTTTGCATGAAGGTAAAAAAAACTTCTGTGTGCAGCAGCCCCCCTAATACTTACCTGAGCCCCTCTCCATCTAGCAATGTCCAGGAGAGCCTTACCTCTCTGGGGACTCACATTCCTCATTGGGTTTTGGCAGTAGTGGGAGCCATTGGCCCTTCCTTGTGCTCCTTGCTGCAAAGGTCAGTTATAGGTGAGGGCAGTGGCCATTTGTTTGTACAATTTTAAAAACTCGAAAGCATTTGAAAACACGATCTTAGTGTTTTGAATGCTTTTAAGTGCAGAGGAGAGATTTGGGGTCTTATAGACCCCAGATCACTCCATAAAAAAAAAGTACCTGTTACATGCCTATTTCTGTCACATATTGATGTTTTTTATTCCTTGTGACAGCAATAAAAGTGATAAAAAAAAATCAACTGTGTAAAATAATAAAAAAAAAATAAAAAAATAAAGTGTCCCTGTCCCCACGTACTCACCCGCAAGGGTGATCGCACGTGTCGGTCCTGCATGCGCGCAAACTGTGATCATCCCACACATGCAAGGTATCAAAATATACATCAGATCATGGTCAATATAATTCAGTCAGTCAGTAATTCTAGCACCAGACCTCCTCTGTAAATCTAAAGTGATAACCTGTAAAGGCTTTTAAAGAGTCCCCTATGGATAGTAAAATGTATGTTGTTTGTCTCCGTTGCACGGGCATGCACAATTTTAAAGTGTGACATGTTTGGTATCTATTTACTCAGCGTAACATCATCTTTTATATTTTACAAAAACAATTGTGTTATGTTTTGTGTTTCTTTTTTCGTTGCATTAAAATTGTGTTTGAAGAACAGCTACACAAATACAGTTTGACATAAAAATATGCAAAACCCACAGATTTATCCTCTAGGGCTCCTGCTTTAATATATATATATATATACAGTATATACTTGTAGCAGGATTTCCATGTGGGACTGCCATGGTTACCGGTGACACCTTCAGACAATTTAAGCTGAATGCCCAAGTGTGAGATTGGAGACAATGACTATTCCGGCATCTTTGGTTTGTTTTGTTTATTTGACATTGGGGATGGAAGAAGGGAATGAGTGGGATACTCCTCTGGCTCAACTAGGTACAAAATGGCACACTCTGGAGAAAAATGCCTTTTAGCGCTGTCTTGACGCCGGCTGGATGCCGAGCAACGCTTGTTGGCGCTTGAAAAATACTGACTTGCTGAACTGTACTTGGACTTGACTTCTGACACTCTGGATAGCTCAAAAGGTCCTGGACTGTACTGAGAACTGACTCCTGATGCCCTGGTTAGCTCAAAAGTCCTGAATACTACCCCTCCAGTCCTTCCTAACTGAGGTAGCCTCTGTAACTGCTTGTGCTACTGCAACTCTCAACACTGTACACTGCACACTGTACACTTTAACACTTCAGAGCCCAACCGCTGGCACCCCCTTGACACTTCAGGGTTGAAAGATTGTATTAACATGCCTTATTATATTTCATATATATTTCAACTTATGCCCATTCTATGATGAAATGTGGGCCCTTGCATTTGCATGGTAACGAGCCAGACTGACACTCATTCATACTGCCCTGGACATCAGACAGCTGTGTTTTGCATTTAGACGACATGTTACACACCTTTTTATTCATTCATTTGGACACTTGACAGAGTTAAGTCTGCGCATGGAAATTACTGACACCACCTAAACACATTTGACAATTGCTTGCATTAACACATGACAACTGAATACAGACGGGTCGACTCTGCCACAAAACACAGATTCAGATACAAGAAACCTCATATTAACACAGATGCATAGAGAAAACAAAAGCCCTTTCATGTACTGTTCTGTGAGATATGTGCTATTGTTAATTTGACTGATGAATTGTAACTAGTTTGGAGCAGTCTTTCCCGCTCAAAACGTGCCTTAAATATGAGCGAAACTTGCAATAAAATCAGTTGTGTCTGCGCTAAGTTTGAGTGCTATGTGTCGTCACAACTCCCAGCTGGATGAGGGGAAATTCACTATCTAGGGGGGGTTAGCCACTGAAGGGCTGTATATCATCTTTTAATTGCCTCCTGACGAGATGTGAGCTAACAACCACCTAAACACATTTGACAATTGCTTACATTAACACATGACAACTGAATAAAGACGGGGCGACTGCCATAAAACACAGATTCAGATACAAGATACCTCATATTGACACAGATACATAGAGAAAACAAAAGCCCTTTCATGTACTGTTCTGTGAGATATGTGCTATTGTTAATTTGACTGATGAATTGTAACTAGTTTGGAGCAGTCTTTCCCGCTCAAAACGTGCCTTAAATATGAGCGAAACTTGCAATAAAATCAGTTGTGTCTGCGCTAAGTTTGAGTGCTATGTGTCGTCACAACTCCCAGCTGGATGAGGGGAAATTCACTATCTAGGGGGGATTAGCCACTGAAGGGCCGTATATCATCTTTTAATTGCCTCCTGACGAGATGTGAGCTAACAAGGGTCCTCTCACTAGGCACCCCCTCTACACTTCAGGGTCCTCTCACTAGGCACCCCCTCTGGCTCCTGCACCGGCAAGCTAGCTTCTGGATTCCCTGGACCTTCACCGGAGTGGTCCCCTCTGTCTAGGTAGACCCCCAGGGGCAGTTTGCAGTACTCACGAATTGGGAATGCTTTCCTGAAACTGGACCCCCTCTGCTCCGCTGGTCCTCGGCACACCGGATCCTCTCTGCAGCTCAGCTCAGCCCTCTGTCCCCTCAGGCAAGCCGCCTGGGACACCCGATCCTTCTAACAGGAGGAGAGACAGCCGTACTCTCCCTCCTGGGACTCTGCTTCCTGCCAAAGATGCTGCGTCATGCGCTCCCCTCAAACTTATATCCACTCCCAGAATGCTGTGCGGCAGAATCTGCCTTTCTGGGGTAGATACAGGCCTGAGCGTACCATTGACTGGGTTTCCTCCACTGCCCAATGAGAACCCTCTCTTGGAGCACAGTGGGGAGACTCCCCAGTCTTAACAGCCATACCTGGGAGACATGACAGCCCAGCTGAAAAATCATAGCCCTGCTGTTAGGCAGCCAAGGCCCACTATACTTTACCTAGCACCTACTTTGTAGGGTACTACATACTGTTTGAGGGTTCTAAGTAATTTTCTAGCAAAACAAAAATTTACTGTTACATGTGAACAAAAAGTGCCAGAAAAAGCCTGGTCTTTAAATAAACAAATACCTCTCTAGTTTTCCTTCACAAGTGGAGTGTTCCTTTAAAACTATGAAATGGCGCACACTGAGCCGATGGGTCCGGGATAGGATTACACACCTATCAGGAGTGTCTGAATAGAATATGGTATCAAATTCCCTCTGCTGTCCATTAATTTTTCAGGATAATGAGCGGCTAATTGTCTTTTCCGTTGTTTTCTGCTTCTGGAACAAAGGCCGAGCTTCTGTTTGTAATCATAAAAAATAAATTTTCCCCAAAATATAGAAAATATAGAACTCTGCTCTTAAGTTCTAAAAAAGGTTGTAATCATTTCTGTGTTCTATGGACAAGAAAGGGATGAATACACAGTGTGACCGCTCCGCTCATAAATCAAGAGGAGGAGGTGAGGACTGCTAGAGATAACAGAATATTTCTTCTTCCAAAACAGGATGCGTCCTCTCCTTCACTGCCAGAGCCCAGAAATCATTCATTTTGTAGGAAAATAACGAGACGAGACGCAGAGACTGTACATGGCCTAGTTCAATCTGCTGCAGCAATGTGCAAAATCCAGACTAAGAAATCAAATCGAATTGTTTTTTTTTAAACCACATAAGCAAAGGGTCAGTTTAAAGTCCTTCAAACTTTACAGGGGCGGACTATAGCCAGTGGGAGTAAACAGTGCCCTGTCGTTGGTATTAGGGAGAGGAATAGTGTCCCATCATTGGTGTCAGTGGAGGAATAGTGTCCCATCATTGGTGTCAGTGGGAGAAATAGTGTCCCATCATTGGTGTCAGTGGGAGAAATAGTGTCCCATCATTGGTGTCAGTGGAGGAATAGTGTCCCATCATTGGTATCAATAGGAGGAATAGTGCCCCATCATTGGTGTCAGTGGGAGGAATAGTGCCCCATCATTGGTGTCAGTGGGAGGAATGGTGCCCCATCATTGGTGTCAGTGGGAGGAATGGTGCCCCATCATTGGTGTCAGTGGGAGGAATAGTGCCCCATCATTGGTGTCAGTGGGAGGAATGGTGCCCCATCATTGGTGTCAATGGGAGGAATAGTGTCCCATCATTGCTGTCAGTGGGAGGAGTAGTTTCCCATCATTCAGCTTCGGGTGTGGCTGCTGGAAGGTTCTCTGGCTGTGTGTCTGGAGCTGCTGCAGGTGATCTGTGTAAGAGGGGAGTGAGGTGAAATCCCTCCCAGCTCTCCTGGCTCCCTTCTGGGGAAGCCATGGAGGCCAGCAGGGCCTCTCCTGCTGGAGGCTCTCAGCCATCACCTGGGCGGATGGATGGCATGCATGCTTCTGTGCAGCCCGTGGTTGGTGATCTCTCTGCACCTGGTGAGGATGAAGATGCTGTATCCATTCGGGAGCGACTGGTGGCCGGGATCAAAGTCCTCAATAAGGAAAGAGACAAGCTCTACAAGCTTAGAGCGGATTTGAAACGCCTGAGAAAGCAGCGTGAAGGCTTGTTCAGCAAGAACCGTGGATCCATGGATTCAGAGGTCCAATTAGCTAAAGTCCGTGTGGAACATCAAGAAACTATCGTGGCCATGATGGAAGGCAGGGATGGTCCCTTCAGGGAGAAGTTTTGCAATGAACGAAGGTTTGCAAAGATGGAGGTGGAGGAGGAGACCCCCAGTTCTGACCCCCTTCTCCCTCAAGGTGAGGTAAGCAGCCCATTGCCATCTCAGGGCTCAGGAGGCATGCTGAAAGTTATACAGGTAATGGAGTCTCCAATGCAAGAAGATCAGCTGGTGTTTGGTGGTGTGGAGGACTTACCTGACAGTGTGCCTGATAAAATAAAGGCTATAAAGCCCCAGGTAAAAGATAAAACTGTTTTTGTGCCTTTTAGCACTTTGCCTAGTGATGGGTTTCCTAATGACACTCAGTGTGATTCCCCTATGCTCAGCAATGTTGTGCCTGCTGCTGATGTCTCTAAACAGGAAAAGTTTTGCTTAAAAAAAGACATTTCTGCTCAGGAACTACAAAACCCAGAAGAGCCGATTAACCCCCCTTCTGCTGAGCTTAAAACTATTTCAGTCACTGTTGAACAGGACTCTACAGCGCAGCAGCAGGAAGCACCTGGTACTGCATCAGAAACAGTTATTCCTAATAACATTGCAGGCGTGATGGAACCCATCATTGTGTGTGGAACTGATAATGCTGCTTGTTCAGGCCAGGCTGGTAAAAATAATAATAGTAGTGTACCTGATAATGTGACATCAGTGTGGGGTCTTGGCCCTAATAAACCTACATTTGCACAGGTGGTAAGCTGTGCTCCTGGCAATATCAACAAGCCAGGGTTACAATCAAGGAGGAGCTCTGCTTCTAATCGGGGTTTTCCCTCGCAGGCTGCCACTTTGAGCACCATTGGATCTGGTCTTGGATCTATGGCTTCTGCTGGGGGTCCAAGGCGGAACGTAGTCCTCCTTAAATGGGAAGGTGGTGCAGTCCCTCTAGCAAGGTGTATGGTGGTGGACCTGATTTTAGATATGGGTTTTGGGGCTGATGACCTATATGCCTTGATACATGTGGCTGGAAGCCGGGAATACACAGTTAGTTTCACCAGACCAGAGGGTCTTGACTTGTTCTGGGAACGATATATGGCTCGGTGTAGGTCAAGACCTGAATGGGAAGGTCTGGTGCCAGTGGCAGTTTCCCAAAGGTCAACAGTAAAGAAAATTACTATTATCCTAACAAATGAGAGTGTTCCTGCTCGGGACTTAGAGGTCTGGTTGAGAAATTATGGTGATGTTTTGACCAGGCCGGATAAAATTCATGATGAGCATGGCATCTGGACCGGGGGTTGGTCGGTAATGGTCAGGTTGGCTAGGGATGGGAATGTTGTCCGTCACCTGCCCTCCTCTGCCTTTATAGGGAGGGATAGGATGACTATTTTTTATCCCGGTCAGCCAAAACTGTGTCACCGCTGTGGAGAAAAGGGGCATTTTAGCTCCTCTTGTTCAGCACTGATCTGTTCGGTGTGTCGGGGACAGGGTCATGTGGCCAGGGACTGCACCCAGGCCATAAGGTGCAACCTGTGCCTGCGCCTTGGTCACCCCTACAGCCGATGTCCTGAAGCCTGGCATAATATGGATAGAGAGGTGATAGATGACCTGTTAAGGCTGGACAAGATGGAGGATGAGGCCCCTGGTGTACCATCCTCCCCTGCGGTGACTGACTCCCCTGGTCTTGTTCAGGATCCCTCCCTAGTCCCTGTGCCCACCCCTCCTCTATCTGTAAGTATTCCTTCTGTGTCTGTCCCTGTGTCCCCCCAGCCTACTGTACCCGCTCCTCTTGTGTCAGAACCTTCCAAGTCTGTGCCCCCCAAGTCCGTTATTTCAGATCAGTCTTCCCTTCCTAAGTGTGACCTTAAAGAAGCCCCCCACCCACCAGTGGTAGAGGGTACCAAAAAGGGTGCTGCTGCGGCTTCCTCTGTAAAGAAGTCTTCTGTGAAGACTTCAAAGAAGAAGAAAACAAGAGATGAAAGCATCTCTGAATCTGACCTGCAGTACCTGGAGGAGAGAAGGAAGGTTGTAAGGCGGAAGAGACAGACGGGGAGGATGGAACAGGGACAGGATGTCCCAGTGACTGTCTCCAACCGGTATAGGGCTTCTGCTTGGGATATTTCCTCATCTGGGGATTCTTCTGAGCAGAATTCAGAAATTGAAATGGAGTTGGAGGAGGCTTCAAGAAAGAGAGAGGCTTCTGGTGATGAGCAGCAGAGGGGAGCTAAGAAGCAATCCACCCAATAACCCAAATGGCGGTTCCCCCTCCGTTAAAAGTGGTGACATTAAATGTCGCCAGTATTAAGTCAGTAAGAGCTCGTTCTATGGCCTTCTTTTTGTTCAGCCAATTAGATGCTGAAATTTTATTTTTGCAGGAGACTAGGCTCACCTCCTTCATTCATATGGCCACCCCACCTTACGGCGGGGTGGCGGTGTTGTTTAAAACCGGCATGGTAACTGTCCGGCGGGTTATTGAGGTGGAGATTGGGAGATGTATGGTCTTAGACGTCCTTGTGGGAGGGCAGGACCTGCGCCTAATTAATATTTATGGACCGCACACAAAGTGGGACAGGAAATGCCTTTTTACAAGGATCAAGCCATTTCTTTTTACATCCCGGCAAGTGGTTTTTGGAGGTGACTTTAATACTGTGACTAGGCCCAAGGACAGGAAGGACTTCAATGACAGGCTGGGATATGATAGCATTTTTTTAAATAGTATGGTTAGGGATGCTGGTCTTGTGGATGTGCACATTAAGCACCTTCCGGATGACACAGGGTTCACCTTTCATTGTGGTAACAGTCAGAGTAGGATAGATAGGTTTTTTTTGAAGGAGGGGTAGGAGAAGAAAAGCAGCGCCACCTCAGTGTAGATTAAAAGGTTATTTATTACATAAAAACAACGTAGTAACTCACACAGAGGAAATTTTTGAAGGAGGCCTCTGCTTTCTCACCCCCAGTGGTGCAGCCAGTGGAGTTCTCTGATCACTGTATGCTATCTGTGGTCTTGAATGCTTCAGACTTCCCTCAGAGGGGCAAAGGCATCTGGAGATTAAATTCGACTCTCCTTGAGGAAGAACATGTTAGACAATCCTTTGAGGAATTCTTTCAGGCACAGGTGACCATCCTGGACTTTTGTAGCAGCAAGGCTGAGTGGTGGGAGCTGACCAAAAAGAGGATTGCTGGATTCTTCAGGGGCCTAGCCAATAAAAAACAGTTTAATACATGACCTACCAACGTTTGCGGAGGAAGCTGGATATTCTTGTTTCGAGAGGAGGAGATCCTGGGGCAATCTCTGAAGTGAAAATCCTCCTCAGGAAGTGTCAATATGACCGGCATACCTCTTTGGCTCTGGAGCGGGACTATGGGAAATACCACTCGCCTGACCCTTACCAGAACTGCAAACAGGGTGTAGCTGTTAAGATGGTCGTTGGCCTTAAGGATAGTACAGGTTCCTTGACAAAGTCGAGGTCAGGGATCCTGGAGGTCGTGAGGTCTTTTTATGCTGAACTACTTGGGAGGAAAGAGCTTGACCGAGACAAGATGGAAAGCTTTTTGGACTCTACTCCAGGTCTAAATGGTGGAGATGTCCATTTGACGGATTTGACAGAAGAGATCACAGTTGAAGAGGTGACGAGGGCAATTGAACAGCTTGCCATCAAAAAGTCACCTGGACCAGATGGTCTGACGGCTGAGTTTTACAAAGCCTTTAAGTCTATTCTGGCCCCACATTTGGTAGAGGTTTTTAACAGTTGTCTTGCTGAGGGGATGCTTCCCCCTTCCATGAGACACTCAGCTGTGATTCTTCTTTCAAAAGGTAAAGATCCTTCGATGATTGAGAATTGGCGCCCCATCAGCCTTCTCAATGTCCATAGAAAGGTGCTGGCGAAGATACTTTTCTGGCGCCTATCGGCAGTAGCAGAGTCTTTGCTTTCTCGCCATCAGCACTGTTCGATCCAGGGTAGGAGCACCTTCACAGCGGTTTTAGCTGTCCGGGAGGCCTTGGAGCAGTGCAGGGCTGCAGGCTGGGGAAAGTATCTACTGGCATTGGATCAGGCAAAGGCTTTCGATCGTGTCAACCATGAGTACCTGTGGTTACTCTTTAGTAAGTACGGTCTGCCGGGTGGTTTTGTCGATTGGTTAAAAGTCTTGTATAAGGGGGCAGAAAGCTTCCCTCTTGTTAATGGTTGGGTTGGACAGTCCTTTGAGGTTGGTTCTGGGGTGCGCCAGGGTTGTCCCCTGAGTCCCCTGCTCTATGTGTTTGCAATCGACCCCTTCATCAGGAGGCTAGAGAGTGGCATGTTGTGTGGGGTACCAGTGGGAATCCCAGGTTAGCCGCCTTTGAGGGTTGTTGCCTATGCGGATGATGTGTCAGTGATTGTCACTGGGACAGATGAAGCGGAGGAGGTGGTCTCTTTGACATCACGGTACTCTGAAGCATCAGGCTCCAAGATCAATCAGGAAAAGAGTGACGTTTTTTGGAAGGGAAAGGAAGGTGAGGGGTTTGATCTCCCGGACACCTTTCCAGTGCCCCAGGAAAAAATTAAGATATTAGGCATTGAATTTGGACCTGGCGATTATGGCCTCAAAAACTGGGAAGGCAGGCTGGAAGTTGCCAATACTAAGGTGGTCAGCTGGAAGAGATGGAAGTTATCTCTGAGGGAAAGGGTTGATCTGATTAAGACTTACCTGATACCGATCTTCTTGTATGTCAGCCCTGTCTGCATCTTGCCAGTGTCTCTCTATGCTAGGATCTATAGTGTGTTCTTCCAGATGCTGTGGGGGAACAGACTGAACCCCATCAAGAGGAATGTCACCTATCTATCCAGGAGGGAGAGTGGCTTAGGTATGGTCAACCCCGTTCTTTTCTTTTCACTGCTATTTCTCAAGTTTAACATTGGTAGTATGCTCGCAGTGGAACCTCCTGGATGGGCAGGCATGTTTAGATCTTGGTTTAGGCCTTTTCTGCGACTTTGGGAAGAAGGTGGCCAAGTGAAGAATCTCAGGGGTCATCGTGGTCAGCTTCCAGCCTATGTCGCTCCGTGTCTGAAGTTGCTGCGGCAGTGGCGACTGTCGGCTGAAGATCTCAGATCCGCTCCGAGGAAAGTCCTTATGAGCCGAGTCTTGAGCGAAGTCTTTCATGACCCACTGGCATTAAGGGATTGCCCAGGCCCAATTTTGAGGGAAGGGTTAAGATTGATAAATTTGTCTAGAGTCCCCCTTAAATTCAGGGATCTGGCCTGGTTGTGCTTCCACGGGAGACTCTATGTTCGGGGCAATTTGAAATTCCGCAGTGGGATGGATCGTGGTTGTCCTTGGGAGGAATGTACAGGTGAGGAGGAGACTATGGACCATTTTCTGCTTCGTTGCACTTTTAACATAGAGGTATACAAACAGGTGGGGCGGGCCCTCGGTGTTCCTTTCCTCTCCAGGCTGGATTATGCTGAGTGGGTGTACGGAGCATTCAATACTGGTGGGGGCTTTTGTTTGGATACACTTTTTTAAGTTAGCTTAGTAGTCCGTTATTACACATGGAATGCACGGTGTCAGGTCACCCTTTGGCTTAAATTCCTTTCTGTTCAGGTGGTGGTGTGTGACATTCTGCATGAGGTGGGGAAGATTCGGGCGCTTGAGAGAGACAAGTGGGGTCAGAGGGCTTGGTTGAAGGCGTGGAGGGGTTTCAAGCCTCCCTGACTGCCAGGAGTCTCTTTCCCGGGTGTGGCTTTCTGTCTCTTATCACCCTAGATTTTTTCTTAATGCTCAGTTTTTGATAAATGGCTGCATACATAGGTGATGGGTTGTGCCTCTTGGGCCCTCTCTGCTGCTTTATGTAAATAGTTTTCTAAAAATGTTGGAAGTGGATTATGTATATATTGTATATATTCTGCAAATGGATGTGTATTCCTTTGTTTTCTGTTGGAATATTGTACTATAGTTCTGTTTTTTACTTTTGTATAAAATATGTTGCTTGATTCTTTTCAATAAAAGATCAATAGTGTCCCATCATTGGTGTCAGTGGGAGGAATAGTGTCCCATCATTGGTGTCAGTGGGAGGAATAGTGTCCTATCATTGGTGTCAGTGGGAGGAACAGTGCCCCATCATTGGTGTCAGTGGGAGGAACAGTGCCCCATCATTGGTGTCAGTGGGAGGAATGGTGCCCCATCATTGGTGTCAGTGGGAGGAATATTGTCCAATTGTTGGTATCAATAGGAGGAATAGTGCCCCATCATTGGTGTCAGTAGGAGGAATAGTGCCCCATTATTGGTGTCAGTGGGAGGAATGGTGCCCCATCATTGGTGTCAGTGGGAGGAACAGTGCCCCATTATTGGTGTCAGTGGAAGGAATACTGCCCCATCATTGGTGTCAGTGGGAGAAATACTGCCCCATCATTGGTGTTACTGGGAGGAATAGGGTCCAATTGTTGGTATTATAAGGAGGAATAATGCCCCATCATTGGGGTCAGTGGGAGAAATAGTATTAAAGAACCAGTCCAAAAAGTCCAATAAAGATGTGATCACTTTCACATCTAAAAATGAGTGAAACCCTTCAGGAATACATGATTGATTGCTATCAAACCACGCTGTGCCTTTTCTTCACACACTGTGGTTATTCATCACTGAGCAAAGTGCCTGCTCACCTCCATATAAACAACAGCTTATCTCCTCTCAACCCGGATCAATGGCTCCACTCCTTCTCTCCTTGAAGGGATACAAGCTCACGTCCTCACAGGTCCCCACAGGAGGTCTGTGCAGTAAAGTACAACTTTAGAAGATGTTTTGGCTTGTTCAAAGTCTCCAGCTCCTAAGGCCACTCCAATTCTGAAATTGACTGATGTGGAGGGCAGACAGCGGCGGCTTCCCCCAGGCATGGACGGCGGTGGCGGCTTCCCCTGTGTCTCCTCCCTCCTTCTCCTCCTTGGCCAATAGCATGGCCTCTCCTTTGGCCAATCAGGAAACGGTTCTCAGGAAATGCTTCCTGATTGGCTGGGAGGAGAATCAGTGTGATAATAGCGAATATTAATTCGCTATTGTCACACAACTGGGTGGGCTCAGGGCGCAGTGCTCTGTGCCCCAAGCCCACCTTTTTTTGTGCTCAGCGGGGATCAATCTGCTGATCCCCGCTGAGCAGGCAGATGACAGGTCCGTCTCCACTTACTTTGCAGAGATGGAGCTGTCAGATCCCCGCTCTCCTCTATAGGAGATCAGATGAGATTGGACCACCTGTCCGTTTTCATCCGATCCTATCCCATCTGATCCTCCAGTCCAGACGGATGGAAAATAGGTTTTGCATCCATCCGGATTTCAGGGACAGGATCGGATCGGATAGCAGCTGGTGTCAGCAGAGATATCTCTGCTGACATCTGCTGCTCCATAGGAGTGCATGGAGCATCCGATCAGGTTCGCCTGAAAAACTGACAGGCAGACAGGATCGGAAAGCCCGTGTGAAAGGGGCTTTAGACAGTACAGCTGGCCCTCCAACTCAGCAGGTGCCTGGGCCCCCCTTTTTAACTTATGGGGCCCGGGCCCAGTACAGGAGGCAGGGGAGGACTGGGCCAGGGGGCAGGGGGGAAATTGCCCCCTGGGCCACTCTGATGCCCTGTAAAAAGGCTGCACTGCTTCTGCCACAGACATGCCTAAATGATTCCTGGTGAAGAGAAGTAAAAATTCCCCGCCTCTGACCTATTGAGTGCGGGATGAAGACAAGGACAGAGCGCAGGCCCCCCCCCCCCCCAGCATGGATGGTATAAACTGTGTTTGAGCAGAGGCCGGTTCCATGCCCCACTGGAGACTCTCCCCTGACCAGATCCCACCTGAGCTGTCCCAGCTCCCCCCAACCGCCCCCTGCTGACCAGGTCGGGAAACCGGATTTGGCCAGTGGGTAGAGAGTACCTGGAGCGAAGCTTTAGCCTGGAATGGGGGGTCAGAAGGAGGCCGGGAAGAAGGAGAGTGGGAGGGGGGCCGAGTTGCTGCACCATGAACTTCTGGATTATAGTTGCCCCCTGGGCTAAAAGTTGCTAGTCAGCTCCTGACAGGAGGGCTGGCTGTGCTGCCTTATCAGCAGCCCTGATTAGAATGCAGTAAAAAGCATCAAAAATGCATAAAAAACGCACCAGACCCCAGTACAGTGACAAAAAAAGAAGTAAAAAAAGAGTCTGGAATGCACCCGGAAACACACCGGAGCGCATCAAAAACGCTTTCAAAACGCAATGCAGAAATGCACTTAAGCCTCGTACACACGCGTCGATAATTGGCCGTAAATTTTCGGCCAACGTCCGATAGGCCAATTGTCGGCTTGTTAGTATGATGCTTCCGACAACCGACTCCGACTTTTCGGCCGAAAAAACACAACGGCCGATTTTCCGTCAGTCGGTACAGATTTCGGCAGACAAAAATCTGATGAGCAAGACTGGGCATGCTCAGAGAAGAAAAAACACACGGAAAGTAAACCAGCACATGACACCACTTCTGAAGTAGATTTTTGTTGGCCGAGAAAATTTGTGTGCAGTCTATGCACATTCCAACCAACAAAACACAACTCTGGACAAAAGTCAGACGATCGGTCGGCCGATAATCGTTGCGTGTGTACGAGGCATTAGAATGTATCTGGAGGACATTTTTACGGTGTGGACGGGCACTATAGGTGTTTTCCAAGATTCTTTCTGTAGGGATGTTCTTTGAATTAAAGAACCTCCTGTTGCCAAATCCCTGATTAGGACATTGCAGCTTCCCAGTAACCGGACAAAGCCGTCTCTTGACTACGGAGTCAGCCCTGCTAATTGTAACACACACAACAAAACAAAGCTTATCTGGATGTGATGCAATGTAGTCCCATTGCTGACAATGTGTGTATGTAGGGTGTGTCAGCTCCTGTGCTCAGCTGAATGGAACATCCACTGAACGGAGACCTGCATGGAACCAGCTCTCCTCAGACCCCGGAATAAATAATATTCATCCATTCATTCATCGACTTCTATCGGGATGAAAAGAGACGCCCCAGGATTTCCTTCACCATGGACAGCTACCAAGTTCAAACTCCTATGAGTCAGACAAGGCCGTCTACAGCGGGGGTGAGCACACACCTTCCATCTGCTAAACCTTTCATTGACCGACATGAAAATTTCCAACCTTTCACTGGGCGCTAAACTCTTCATGTGTAATATCAGATAGGAGCTTTCAGATTCACATAAAGCAGTATTAGCCCCGGTTCACATCGGTGCAACTTGTAATGCGATTTGACAGGTCCAAATCGCATGACAAGTCATATCCTATTGTCGGCAATGGAACTGTTCAAATCAGTTCGACGCCAAATTTGCGGTGCTGCACCGATTTGAAAAAAAAGTTCCTGCACGACTTTTTGGGGGATTTTAGGTGTCGACTTGCATAGACATCTGTGCATGAAAATTGCACAGAGGTCAGCCAAGTCGCACCTAAAGTCGCACTGACATGTGGATTTGAAATCATGGGATTTTTAGATGAAGTCGCACGATTTCAAAGATGCATTCAGTGTGAACTGGGGCTTAAACCCAAAAGAAAACATTTATTATATTGCAGCTTACCAATTCTTAAATGTGATGACTGCATTAATTTTCTTTTTTAGGCTTTCTTTCTTCTCTTTTCATCTGGTGATCCAGCCAGCAAGTCTGTTGTTTTTCAAATGCTCAAGCACTTTAGCAGAATGTATCAGTTTACAGGAATGGGACAAACCATTTAACACTGCTTAAAATCATCATCTGTTATTTATTTATGTAAAACCTTTATCCCAAAAGGAAAAAAAAAAACAGTTTGCTATAAGAGCCGGTTCACACTGCCGCGACCTCTAAGTCGCCTCATAATGGGCGACTTGTTAGCGCGACTTTTAGCGCGACTTCAGCGCGACTTTGCGCGTATTCAGCGCGACTTGTATGATAGACGACTTTGTACGACTTTGTATTTGGCCAATCAGAATATGATGGTTCTGGGTCATGCTCAATCACACACAAAAAAGTTCTTAAAAATTGTCGTTTTTGATAGAGAGCCAATTATTAAAAAAATTATTGAAAAAACAAATTAGATTTCTTTGGATTTAGTGTCTGGGGGGGTCCAAAAAGTGTACCTGTGAAGTTTCAGCTCTGTAGCATGTCCGGAACCAGAAAAAAAGATCATTTTTCTTATAATTTTTAGTAGCACAGGGATAGGGCTCCGCTCCACCTGGGCGTTTTTTTTGCTGGCATTTATTGGGCATTTTTTGGGCGTCTTTGGAGGCATGCCTGCCTCCAAAAACGCCCAAAAAATGCCCGATAAATGCCTGCAACAAAAACACCCAGGTGGAGAGGAGCCACTACCCTGCTCTATTAATAATTATAAGAAAAATGATCTTTTTTTCTGGTTCCGGACATGCTACAGAGCTGAAACTTCACAGGTACACTTTTTAGGCCCCCCAGACACTAAATCCAAAGAAATCTCATTTTTTTTTCAATAATTTTTCATTCAGTCATGCCTGCCTCCAAAAATGCCAGATAAATGCCTGCAACAAAAGCGCCCAGGTGGAGAGGAGCCCTATGCCTGTGCTACTAAAAATGATAAGAAAAATGCTCTTTTTTTCTTGTTCAGGACCATTTTAATGGAAAGTCGGATCACAAGTCGCTTCAAATAAGATAAGGCGGCGACTCCCATTGAAGTCTATGGGACAAGTCGGATACAAGTCGCCTCAAAGTAGTACAGGACCCTTTTCTGAAGTCGGAGCGACTTCAGTAGTGCCAATTAAGACGGCACTCATTGATTAACATTGCTTTTGTTATGTCAAGCGACTTGGGGCAACTTGAGGGCACACAAGTCGCCTCGCAAGTTGTGGCAGTGTGAATGGACTCTAACTGGTCTGTTCATAAATATTAGCTGGAGTTTGGTTACATCTGCTAATACATTGAACACTCCCCCCTCCCCCTCCAGACTGACAATGCTGCTGTTCACTGTGCCTCCTGTGCTCCTTTATCCAGAGTGGGGGGGGGGGGGCAGTCTAATACAGGGGGTGTGTTAATGACCAGATCACCAGGTGAAAACAGAGAGGAAAAAAGCTTAAAAAAACTGAAAAGGAATGCAGCCATCACATCTAATGATTGGTAAGCTGCAATATAATACATTTTTGGTTTTGGGTTTAATACCATTTTAAAGTGACACTGAAAAAAATATATGTTCCAGTATGTATTCTTAACTCGTAAAAGTCCCTTCTATTGCTATCAGCCTCTTCCATATCTTCAGATTTCTTTTTTTGCTGCTGCAAACCGAGTTCCTGTAAGAGGGTGGGTTTGTTCGTTCTCCATGGTCCCTCTTTATGCAGGCACATAGCCACCCTCCTTGTTTGCTGCTGAGATGGACTATGGGAATTGTAGTGTACATGGACACACCATATGCTGCTCATTCCAAACAAATGTAAGTAAGGAGGAAAAGGATAGATCCGGGGGTTGACAGAGGACATTACAATTACAACAAGGCAGAAAAAACATGCTAAGCAATGAAAAATAGATTACAGGACCATTAAGTAGGAGAATAAGAATATTGTTTAGTATCACTTTCATTTAGATCTACACCAAATCAGATGATATTTAAGCCATCCATACATGGACTGAGATTTGGTCTGTCCCTGCTGGATCCATGTATGGGCAGGCTGGTTGTCAATTTGTCAATTGATCTGTGTACAATCAGCCTGTTGGGTTTTTGCTGAACGATCAGTGCCGCAACACTGATCATTATATTCTGACAGCAGGGAAGTCTCCTCACTGTCAGAAAATAATAGCTCAGCGGGAGGGATTCCCCTATGCAATGGGGAAGCTATATATTTTTTTTCTTTAACCTGCTGGTTTAAAAAAAAAAATGTATCATGTATGGCCAGCCTGTTATATATTTTTTAATATGCAGCATGGCTCATATGAGTGCTGCCAGTTTGTAGGCAGGTGCAGTATGCTGTCTCCACTGCAGGTGGCGCTCAACCGCAGTGGCAATGCAAAGGGAGAGGAAGTCATGTGGGAACATGGTTCCTCTATGGTTTTCTGAGTCACTAGGGCAGCGATCCGATTGGATGCTGGCCACCCACGTGACTCTGGTGGCCATCTTAGGTGTGGAAGAGTCTATTTAAAGCAGAGTTCCACTGGCTTTTGTGTTTAGGCCGGGTGGAGCCTCAGTTCTCTCTGTCTTCTCCCCGTGGCGCCGGCTGTGGGCCGCCGGCTGTGTGTACTACTGTGGGCAGCCGGCTGTGACAGCTTGCGGCTTCACAGCCAGGTGCGCACTGTGCATGCCCGAGTCGCACAGCGCATCGTGACTGGCCAGGCAATCTTCTGGGACCTGTGATGTGTCCCAGAAGATTGCAGGGAGAGAGGGGAGAGGAGAACCTCCGCTCGAGCTGCCTATTCGGCCGGAAGTGGGTGTGGGTACCTGTCAAAACTAGGTACCCACTCCCCCCCCCAAAAAAAATTACATGCCAAATGTGGCATGTCAGGGGGTCAGGACCACTTAAAGCAGAAGTTCCACTTTTGAGTGGAACTCCGCTTTAAGACCCAGGCCCCTGGGTTTGGCGCACTTTATGTGAGTGGGTAGTGTACGGAAAAGTACAGAATCTGCTAGGAACAGTTTAAGCGATAGGTAAAGGTTCCTGACGAGGAAGGGAAAGCGTAGGGTTGCATCTCTCTGGATACCATCCTGATTGGGTACGAGACAGCAAGGTTAAATTCTGTCCCCTCTCAACGGACGCTGTCCGTTCTGCTGGAACTTACTTGCATGTCATTGGAAACTGAGCGTGGGCTAGGTGATTGTCCCACTGGGTCAATTGCGAACTGTTGCTGCAATACTTAACCACTTTACCCCCCTTAATGACCAGGGTATTTTTTGTTATATGGCACTGATTGGCTCCTGCTGTGTCCAATCACAGCAGGAGCGGGTCGCCAGAGGCGGGCACGTGCCCCAGACCCAGAGTACAAGCCGACATACAGGTACGTCGGTTTGCGCAGGAGGGCCGCCTTGCCGCAGTATATCTGCGTGGGAAGTCCTTAAGTGGTTAAATACAAGTTTTCCATTGCACCTGACTGTGTGAATTTTTGCCACCGCACCCCACTTACAAGTTTTCAGCCCCCTTCCTGCCTACATGCACATGCCTCAGAATATTTCCCAAGACTGCCTTCCTGATGGTGACAACAGTGGTCCATGCTTGTGCAATTTGTGCCTTGTAGTGTCCACCAGGGACGCATAAGAGAAAGGGTGACAATACAGGACAGGAAGGCCTTACATGGCAGGATCACCAGGTATTCTGTCATTTAATTATTGCATAATTACAACATTTTAGTGCATTCTTATCTTATGGGAACCAAATGATATATATAAATATGGTAAAGATCTCTGACTAATTACAAATAAATTGAAACAGGACTCAATACATGATTGAAGTGGAGTGGATGGAGAATTCAGTTAACATGCAAATATGATTGTCAGTAGGAATAAGCTCTGGTGTACTCAAAACTCATCTCTAACCTGAACTCTGAACTCCAGCTTTTTGTGTACTTCCATACAAAAAGTGCAGCGCAACAGAACCTTGATTTTTTAAATCACTTATAATGCATAATACCAAAACAAAACATTAAATTCATATATTCTCTCAACCTCTGGAACAAATATATACTATGTGCCTAAAGTGATTGTAAAATCTAGTTTTTTTTTTTTAACTAACATGTTATTCTTACCTGCTCTGTGCAGTTGGTTTTGCACAGAGTGGCCCGGATCCTCCTCTTCTCAGGTTCCCTCTTTCGTGATCCTGACTCCTCCCTCCTGTTGAGTGCCCCCACAGCAAGCAGCCCGAGCCGAGTCACAGCTCCCTGTGTCCAGTCAGACACTGAGCCCTGACCCGGCCCCTTCTCTCTCCTGATTGGCTGACTGCTGTTTGACCGCTGCGGGAGCCAATCTCTCTTCACTGCTGTCTCAGCCAATGAGGAAGGGGGAGATGAAAAACTCTTGCAACATCGCTGGATAAAGATGGGCTCAGGTAAGTATTGGGGGCTCCTGCACACAGAAGGCTTTTTTTTATCATAATGCATAGAATGTATCAAAGTTAAAAAACCTTCTGCCTTTACAATCCCTTTAATGATCCTTCAAATTTCCCAACAAGTAATGTTTAAACATGTAATGTAAAAACAGAGGGTAAAAAGCATAAACAAAGAAAACAAATGCAGACATCACAACTAATGATTGGTAAACTGCAATAAATTAAATTTTTTGGTTTTGCGATTCAATACCGTTTTAAGAAATCTTTTTTTCCCCCACCTCTGTCAGGCTGTACTTGCTGTACAGCAGAGCTCAGCAAAGGGGAAGGAGAAGCAGTACAAGAAACTTATTAGTCATGCTACAGTGCAATGAGTATTCCGGGGAGGAATGAGTTGGAATAAGCAGCAACTGATTTGAGTATAAGTAGAAAGCGTCATGGATGGAAAATATGGTATAGAGTATTACGGAGCATTAAAAGAGAAGGGAGGAGAGAAGAGCGGTATTGAGAACAAGGGAAAATTAGCACACCTCCTAACACTAGGTGACGCTTACACAGAGTGCAGGTGGTTTCATTTAGATAAAACATCTAGAAAACATATAACAGAGATTTGATACAGATCATCAGGGCCGCTGATAGGGGGGGACCACCAGCCCTCTTGTAGGGGGCCTGAGTACACAGGGGGGCCCACACAGAGAGGGGGATTAGTGATGGACAACAAATACGGAAATCTTCCTTCAGCACCTGAATCTGATCTCTGAACCTCTCCCTGCTATCAGCTTAGTTATTCCTCACTAATCCCCCTCCCAGCACTGGCTCTAATGTTATCTCTGCTCAGGAGTTTATTTGTAACTTTGTTTCTCTCCCTCTGTCTCTCTGATCACTGAGCTCCAACTGCCCAGCCTGTATATTTTTTTAATCTTATCTTCATTTTTTTTATATTTTTTTTTTTTTATATTTAGCAGGAATTATGTGAGTTATGTTATATTTGTGTCTGCTAATAGTGATTTTGTTGTAATTTTAGCTAAATATGTCTTTATTATTTTCTTGGGGGGGGGCCCTGCCAGGTAGTCTGTATGGGGCCCCGCGATTTCTAACAGCAGCCCTGCAGATCATTGTAGTGTACCAGTAGGCTACTGGTGTTCATATTTAGTTTTTGGCCTCCTTGTAGCCAGGGAGAGCAACAATCGTTTAGTAGTGTCTGTTCTGCTGGTGTAAGCTCGTTTACTTTCCCCTGCATCCCACTGAGTTATGGGATATAGTGGGTGGAAGAACACATACCATGGCCTGCATACTTAGGCCCCCTTAGCCAATCCGGGACCCTGGTCAGTGACCAGCAGGGTGCTGAAAGGGGTATAAATAGTCTGGGACCCAGAACATAGGTCTCTTGTTCCTGGAGGAGAAGGACCCAGCCTGAGGGCTGTGGCATTGCTGGGCGTTTACTTGCAGTTGAAAGAATTCCTTTTTGGGTTTCCGGCTCCTGCTTGATTGGGGGACCTGTGGCCTAGCCTCCTGAATTTCTGCTGAGAGCGCCTCAAAGGATTCAGCACACAGGCAGTCCAAGTAAAACAGGCAATCTAAATCCAACAAGTTAGCTATACTTTGTGGATGCCCTGGGTGGCCTGGACCTTCTGGCCAGAAAGGTGAACCTGGAACCCCCTCTGAGAAAGGAGAAAGGAGAAAGGGAGAACCTGGGAAAGCTGTACCTGCTGGGCCACCAGCTATTTGATCCACCATTTATGAGTTGGTGATTTTTGCTGATGAACCTTTTAACCTTTTGGGGTAAACTACCTATTTGCAAACATGAGAATGTGAGGCAAATCCATCTGGTGAGTCTAAACCTATTGGGGAAGTTGTGGCATGCTCTCACGTGGTGTGATGTGAAGATTTGGTAATGTCACAAAACTGGAGTACCGTGGAAATGTAACTCTGAGGAACATTTGTATCTTGAGTTCTATATGGACTTTTATGTGAACTTTTTATAGTTTGACTTGTTTACACTTATATCACACTGGGTGTTGTTTTAGTGTTTTTTAAGTTTTAAGCACACGTATGGTTAGCAAATAATATATAAATGCACTGTACTGTTTGTTCGCACGTAGCACTGAAACTTTTAGGTGATGTTGATGTTTTTTATTTAAAAGTGGCAGCAAGTTAGTAATTGACACTGTTTAGCATTCATTCACTAGATTTTCTATGGCGCATTGGTGTTTCATGTTCACGTAGATCACAGATCCTGGGATCAGGTAATCCAAGTACAGAAGCTGACTGATACTGCAGGCAGTGACACAGTATTCAGGATACAGTGAATTCCAGGCTCCTGGACATAGAGACTTTTCTTGGCCTCTTTTGGGAGAACTTTTCCTTTGTACATTCAGGATTGTGCTTCTGCTGAGGAGTCCCTGTTTAGCACCATTTTACCTTCATTCTAAAAGGGGTGTCCTCACCCTGAAGGAATAGTTTAGTTTTAGTGTCCTCTACCGCAAGTTGTTGAAGTTGGTTGGAGTATTTTTAGGCTCACCCTATCCTAGTTCTCTAACAAAAAAAAAACCTGCCATTTCTTCAGCGTTGTCACATGAAAAGATAATAAAATATTAACAAAAGTGTGAGGGGTGTACTCACTTTCGTGAGATACTGTATATTTGCCTTGTCACTGTATGAAGAGGAGTTGGTGGCACCCAGAGTTCTCCCCCATGCAGATTGAGGGGCTCTGGAATGCTTATCGTATATATGGAGGAAATTGGATTTTCAGTTTTCTCCAGGATTAGTACTGGCTGATATCTCCAATCCTGGCTCAATGATTCAGGGATGACCAGCGCACCTTCATTGTGTAGATGTGCACAGCCCTCATTTTATGGGTAGTGACTAGTTCCAGGCTCCATTCAAAGGAAAGAGGATTTCTCTGCCTAGGGCCATATTTGAGAATGGGCTTGAGGCAGGGCTGGCCCAAGACATTGTGCTGCCTGGGTCAAAAAAAAAAAAGATGCACCCCCCAAAAAAGAAAAAAAAAGAAAAAAAAAAGAATGCCAACTAAAAGACACCCACATCCATTATTTTTTTTTATAAATATAACATTTAGAAAATATTATATTTACTGTTCTTCCCTAATTCACCACTGGACTGGTCCACCTGCCACTCCTGTGTCTCCCACCACCCTAGAAGATCCAGCCTGCCCTGCGTGGGATGGAGTACGCTGATGTCTGACGTAATTGCGCACACCATGATTATGCAAAGGAGGAGACGATCCGCCTCCTCATACTCAATAGTGTATGAATGGGGTAATGCCGCCTGTAACATGCCGTAAACAGATGACACACAAAACTGCTGGAAAAAAAACTCGGGAGTTAATTTGCCGCCCCTCTCCAAGTACCGCCTGGGTCCAATGGACCCAGCGGGACCCATGGTAGGGCTGGCCCTGTCTTGAGGCGAGACAGAAAAGGGCCTGAAGCCTGTGAGGCCCCAGCAAGCCAGGAGGCTGGTATGAAGGAGCGCTGAAAAAAACCCTTTGTGTGATGTTTTGAACTTTCTGTTAATAAAAGTGGGCAAGAAAGCCTGATAGAAATATTTTGGCTAGTGGACTGGGGGGTTCTTGGACGTGCTTCATTTGAGCTGGCTACCTGTTCCAAAACTAATAAAAGTTGTTTACATTTTACCATTGGCTTCAAAGCATCTTCCAGATTATACCACGTTTTTCCATACTGGTCTTTTTTTTCAAAGTGGGACCTCATATGTTGAATTTGTTCTATTCTGAGTATTGAACATTGTGAATTATTGTAGCTCTAATGCTGTATGTCAATGTTCCTCATTTCCAGCTGATTGAGCTTCATGTCTATCTTGTGCCAGAAGAACTCTGGAACCCCAAATTAAATAAAGTAACCATAGATGTGATCTGGAAATTCGTTTCACTTGGATTCATAAGGTGAGAAGAATGCTATCTGGAAAAGTCAATCCCTATGTGAGAATCCCATGCCACGGATGTGAGAGATTACTCTAATAAATTAAATCAGCAGCAGGTACTATATCCCAATAAATGAGAGAATCAATTTAGGTAAATATTTATGACCGCGCTGAAAAGTGATGAACACTTGCAAAAAAAAAAGTTCAAATTTATGAATATGTCTAACTAATATTATATGGATTGACAGTGCAAACACAAATCCACTAAATAACTCTCAATCAACAAATAAACTGGTCCTGCAGTAAATCAATAAATAATGACCTTGCTCAAAAGTGATGAAATATGTGCAAGAGGATTGCTAACAATATATACACTATATTACCAAAAGTATTGGGATGCGTGCCTTTACACGCACATGAACTTTAATGACATCCCAGTCTTAGTCCATAGGGTTCAATATTGAGTTGTGCCTGACCTCACAAATGCGCTTCTGGAAGAATGGTCAAACATTCCCATAGACACACTCCTAAACCTTGTGGACAGCCTTCCCAGAAGAGTTGAAGCTGTTATAGCTGCAAAGGGTGGGCCAACTCAATATGGAACCCTACAGACTAAGACTGGGATGCCATTAAAGTTCATGTGCCTGAAAAGGCAGGCGTCCCAATACTTTTGACAATATAGTGTATATCTATTCTGATGTCAATTATTGCATGCACCTTAAGCCTGGGTTCACACTATAGCGAACACAAATATTGCATGTAATTGAATTCCTGTGCCGATCACATCTGATGTCTCTGCGATGTGAATTCAGCCATACAGTTTGTAGGGCTGAACTCGCATTGCATTTGCACAAAAATGCGGCAGGAACTTTTTTTTTTTCTGCACTGGAATCAGATAGCATTGTGTTCACACCCATGCGTTTCGATTCCTGTCTGAATTCACAGTTTGCACTGTGATCTGCGACCCGATCTAGGGGTGTCATGAAATTTGTATTGACACCTGCAGCGGTTCGCAGAGGGCAGTGTGAGCTGCCTGCGAGGGAACCCGCACTGGAATCGCGCTGCTTCCTGCATCGCAATAGTGTGAACCCAGGCTAAATGGTAAAGAAAGTGTCAGTGCAAACCTAAATATTGACACAACTAAAAAAACTCAATGTAGTAAAGAAATCAATTTGTAAATAACATTCCAAAAAAGTCCAAAATAAATGGTAGAAAAAAATATATACTGTACCTAACCTACCTCCTATGAGGCATGAAAGAGAGTGTATTGAGGCGTATGCGGACTTTCATGGTACCATACAAAGGCTTAACAAACTTATTGGTATAAAAAATTAAGACTTTATTGAAAATAACATATAAAAACATATGTCTAAAAATCATTGACACAAATGTGTCTATCAACACTTTCCTCTATATATGCTGATCGCAAATGGAATGACCTTGATACCAAGACTATTGTCAATTGTAGCTGAAAAGGTGGGAAAGATTTACGTCATTTTTATTTAGTTATTTATTTATTTATTTTTACTAGTAATAGCAGCGATCAGCAATTTTTAGCGGGATTGCGGCCGACAGATCAGACCCCTAACTGACATTTTTGGGGGGACCAGTGACATTACTACAGTAATCAGTGCTAAAAATATGCCCTGTTACTGTAATAATGACACTGGCAGGGAAGGGGTTAACTCAGGGGCGATCAAAGGGTTAAATGTGAGCCTAGGGGGTGTTCTCTAACTGTGGGGGGGCTTGTGGAATCAACACAGAGACCTCTGATCCTAAATAGGAGGAACACAGGTGCTCTGTGATGATTCCTGAGAGAACAGCGTTCTTCTGTGTTGACAACAGCAGACCGTCATTCTCTCTCCATGGGGAGCGATCGCGGGTGCCTGGCGGCAATCGCGGCTGCTGACCCTGCGAATCAGCTTCCCCACTGGCTAATGGGGGCACGCCCCCAGGATCGCTCCCGCGGATCGCCGTACAGGTACGCCAATTCGCAAAGCGGAGCCTGCCTGCCGCAGTATATCTGCGACGGGCGTTCCGCAAGTGGTTAACCATACATGAATCAGTCGGTTCAGCAGGGATCGGCTGTATTTCAGTCCATGTATAGGCACCCTGATTGTGTACAACCAGACTGTCAGGTTTTTTACTAAACAATCTAATATGGTCACTCTAGGTCAATTACATTATTTGGTTAATATATATAACATGTGGGGTGCGGAGTGCCCTAGCCGCAGCTGATTGGATCAGGAATGAAAGATGCTTCCAGGGTTAAACTGAAACCTAATCCCAAACTATTGCAGACTCATTCCTAGTGGCCACACTTGTATCAATATAATCATTCAGTTGATCATTCCATGCGACTAATATGTTCAAGTTGAATAACAATTTTAAACCACAGACCCTCCATTCAATTTACTAAGCTTTCCAGTAATTTTGATACTGGCAATTCGATTGGACGTGGTGGAATTTTGTTATTGATCGAACGAATATCTAATTGTGTGTCCGAAAACCAATCATAATGCAGATTAAACAAATTATTGTTTTTAATAGATTGTATCTAATAGATCATATTTTGATTTGATTTTCAAAACCACATATGTTGCATTCATTTTTTTTTTTTTTTTTTTTGATGAATCGTTTCTGATTGCTTGTACTTAGATCAATCCCCTATAACTGCTTGTATGGTCACCTTAAGATAACTGTATCTTTTTCAGGGTACCCCCTGATATGAGACTGCGGACCCTGCGAGAGAATCTTGTCGAGTTCTTGGGGGAAGATGCCGTGACAGACAAATTTGTGTTCTTAAAATACGTTGGAAGCAGTCTTGCTGTTGTAAGTTTTTTTTATTTTATTTGTTTTGCCAAGGTTTTTTATATACTTAAAAACATTTGACAAGCAGTGACAAAATATGTCAACAATACAAAATCAACAAAAATTATTACTGCCGGTTCACACTACCGCGACTTGTCAGGCGACTTGGTCGCCTGACAAGTCGTGCTCCATTCTGTGCTACGGGAACGGTTCTAATAGGAGCGACTCAAGTCGCTCTGACTTAGAAAAAGGTTCCTGCACTACTGTTGACCGAAGTCGGAGCGACTTGCATTGACTTCTATTATGTGAAGTCCGTGCAAGTCGTGCTGAAGTCGCGGTGCACGGCGACTTCACTAGTCGCCCCCGAAGTCGTGTCGCCATAGTGTGAACCGACTCTTAGAGAATTAGAATAGACAAAGCAAAAACAAAATAAAAGTGACACTAAGGGCTCTTTCACACAGGCGGACCGATCAGATCCGCCTGTCCGTTTTTTTGGCGGATCTGAACAGTCCCCCCATGCATCCCTATGGGGCATCGGATGTCAGCGGAGACATGTCCGCTGACATCCGATCCTATCCGTCAAATCTGGACGGATGGAAACCCTATTTTCCATCCGTCCAGCGGATCGGACCGACGGTCCGTTCCCATCCGATTTCCCCCATAGAGGTGCATGGGGAACTGACAGCTGTGTCTCTGCACACAGCGCGGATACACAGCTGTCATCCTCCTGCTCAGCGGGGGATCGGCGGATCAATCCCCCGCTGAGAAAAACGGAGTCCGTCCGAAGGACAGAGTGTGTGAAAGGGGCCTTAAGCGGTATTAAAGTGGATGTAAACCCTCACATATACCCAGTGAAGTGAACAGCCTCAGATGATACACAGAGATTAAACAAATCTCTCTACCTAAGGTTTGTTTGTATAACTGCTGTCTTCAGCTTTCTACACAAAGTGCAGATCGCAATAGAAATCCTTCTTCCTCTTTCAGTAGCACAGAGGGATGGGTGTGGAGTCTGGGCTTACACTGTGTGAGAGCTGATTGGAGGAAAAGGACACACCCCCCCCTCCACATAGGCAGAGGAACGAAGGAAGGAACATGCAGAGCTGTATTCTGAATAGACGAGCTCCCTGCTAATCTACCTCTAAGCTCCCTCCCCGACACAAATTTTCAGCTACTGTTATCCCATGCGTTGGGGAACTTGTCAGAAGTGACTCATGCTGATAACAGAGGAATGAAGCACCAGAGAGAAACTGCATTTAGAGCTTTGCAGAGAGATAAGTAAACACTACATATACATTTGCTTAGTTCAACTTTCATGAATGGAGTTTACAACCACTTTAAAGCGGAAGTAAACTCTCCCCCTCCTTTGCTGCTTTTCAATTAGACTATTATAATAAATTCTTCTGACACATTTTACAATATAATTTAGCCCCAATTGCACGTTCCTTACTGTGTTTAAGATGTTTATACATTTGTTTTTCCCGAGATAAGCCAGCGCCATATTAAGTGTTGTTTTCTGTGTCTGCAGTAGAAAATACTTCCGCCCTTTTATGTAGCCCTTGCTATAATCTCGCACATGCGCAATAGTTTCTCAGCCAAGCCGCCTTCTATTTCCTGAGGTTGAGAATGTAGTCTTGTGGTATTGGAGCGCAGTGCCGCAGGGAGGGGATATGACGGTCACAGCACACTGCTCAATAGACTGACAGCACAAAGAGCGTGCCATGAATCGCGGGAGAGATGCGCATGCGCCAGTGACGTCATAACAGATAGCGGGATGGATTACAAGCAAACTAAGCAATTAAGGTGACATCTGAGTACAGCAATTTAGAGTGCTTTTAATGCTGATATATATATATATATATATATATATATATGTGCTAAAGTGATGGGAGAGAGTTTACTTCCACTTTAAACCCCAAACTGAACTATGTAATATATTGCAGCTTACCAATCATTAGATGTGGTGGCTGCATTCGTTTTCTTTTCTTAGGCTTTTTCCCTCTGTTTTCACCTGGTGATCTGGCCAGTAACACACCTCCTGTATTAGAGTCCCCCCCCCCTACTCCAGATGTATGAGCACAGGAGGCACAGCAGACAACAGCATTGTCAGTCTGGGGGGAGGGGAGTGTTAAATGTACTAGCAGATTTAAATACACTAACAAAATTGAAGTCAAACTCTAGCTCACACTTTATAATCAGTTACAGCAAACACTTTTGTTTCCTTTTGCGATGAAGGTTTTACATGAATAAATAAAAGCTGATCATTGTAAGCACCCCTGTCTGTGTTAAATGGTTTGTCTCATCCCTATAAACTGGTGCATTCTGATAGAGACTTACTGGCTGGTTCACTAGATGAAAATAGAAGAAAAAAAAGCCTAAAAAAGAAAACTAATGCAGCCATCACATATAAAAATTGCTAAGCTGCACTATAATAAATGTTTGCTTTTGGGTTTAAGGACATATTAAAGTCTTGTTTTTTTGTTTTTTTTTTTTGTTTAAAAATATTAAACATGTTATACTTACCTGCTCTGTGCAGTGGTTTTGCACAGAGCAGCCCAGATCCTCTTCTTCTAGGGTCTGACGCCGGCGCTCCCTTCTTCTGCCCCCTGCCGAATGTCCCTATAGCAAGCAGCTTGCCATGGGGGAAACCGAAATGAGCCGCTGCTCTGTGTGTCCATTCAGACATGGAGCCGTGGCTCGACCCCCCCCCCTCTCTCCTCATTGGCTCACTGACTTTGCTTGAAAGCAGCGGGACCCAATGGCGCTTGCTGATGTCTCAGCCAATGAGGAGGGAGAGTCCTGGACAGTCGAGTCTCCCATGCAACATTGCTGGATTGCGATTGTCAGGTGAGTATTAGGGGGGGCTGCTGCACACCGAAAGTTTTTATTTTAATGCAGAGAATGCATTAAGCCAGGGGCGTAACTATAGGGGTCGCAAGGGACGCTCGTGCCGCAGGGGGCCCATGCAGCTCCCCTGTCACATTTGTCTACACCTGTGCCGGAGTGGGGGGGGGGCGGAGCTGGGAGGTGGTCTTAGGTACATAGTCAACATTGTGGATACAGCTAGCACCAGGGTGTATAGGAGAACAGATCTCCTCCTGAATCCTGCAAGGCTTTCAGCTTTCAAGCGGGATCTGTTCTACCATATGCTTTCCCACTGCTGGACCGCCTATACACCCTGGTGCTAGCTGTATCCACGATGCTGACAAATGACAAGCAGTAATCCGTATCTAGGCCCGCCCCCAGCTCCGCACTCCGATTCCGGCTTCGGCTCCTACTTCTTGCTTCAAAGCTGTTCCTGCCGCTGGGCACTGTAGATGAAATGCTCCCTGCCCTGGAACTAACAACTTGGCGGAACTACCAGGGTTGCAAAGGTCACACTTGGGACTGGGCCCTGGCCTTTTGCCACCATGGCGGGGCCTAAAACTGCAGGAAGTGGGTCCACTGCACTACATGTGAAAGGGTCCTGGGATCAGTGGTAAGGGCTCTGGGCTCAGAGGGAAGGGTCGAGGCCAGAGGTCGGGGGGCCCTTTATCGTTTCTTGCACCAGAGCCCTAAAGGTTCTACAGTAGTTACGCCTCTGCATTAACATAAAAAACCTTCTGCCTTTAGAACCACTTTAATACTGCTTGTGCTTTCAAAGAAGAAATTCGATTTTTTACATTTTCTTTTTTTATTGGATATGTTTTATAGCAGAAAGTAAAAAAAAAAGATATATATATATATATATATATATATATATATACAGTGGGGATCGAAAGTTTGGGCACCCCAGGTAAAAATTTGTATTAATGTGAATAAAGAAGCCAAGGAAAGATGGAAAAATCTCCAAAAGGCATCAAATTACAGATTAGACATTCTTATGATATGTCAACAAAAGTTAGATTTTATTTCCATCATTGACACTTTCAAAATTACAGAAAACAAAAAAATGACGTCTGCAAAAGTTTGGGCACCCTGCAGAATTTATAACATGCACTGCCCCCTTTGCAAGGCTGAGACCTGCCGGTGTCATGGATTGTTCTCAATCATCGTCTGGGAAGACCAGGTGATGTCAATCTCAAAGGTTTTAAATGCCCAGACTCATCTGACCTTGCCCCAACAATCAGCACCATGGGATCTTCTAAGCAGTTGTCTAGAAAACTAAAACTGAAAATAGTTGACGCTCACAAAGCTGGAGAAGGCTATAAGAAGATAGCAAAGCGTTTTCAGATGTCAATATCCTCTGTTCGGAATGTAATTAAGAAATGGCAGTCATCAGGAACAGTGGAAGTTAAAGCAAGATCTGGAAGACCAAGAAAAATATTAGACAGAACAGCTCGCAGGATTGTGAGAAAAACAATTCAAAACCCACGTTTGACTGCACGATCCCTCCAGAAAGATCTGGCAGACACTGGAGTTGTGGTGCACTATTCCACTATAAAGAGATACTTATACAAATATGATCTTCATGGAAGAGTCATCAGAAGAAAACCTCTTCTACATCCTCACCACAAAAATCAGCTTTTGAACTTTGCAAATGAACATATAGACAAGCCTGATGCATTTTGGAAACAAGTTCTGAGGACCGATGAGGTTAAAATTGAACTTTTTGGCCGGAATGAGCAAAGGTACTTTTGGAAGAAGAAGAGGCACAGAATTTAATGAAAAGAACCTCTGTCCAACTGTTAAGCATGGGGGTGGATCAATCATGCTTTGGGGTTGTATTGCAGCCAGTGGCACAGGGAACATCTCCCGAGTAGAAGGAAAAATGGATTCAATAAAATATCAGCAAATTTTGGATGGTAACTTGATGCCATCTGTGAAAAAGCTGAAGTTAAAGAGAGGATGGCTTCTACAAATGGATAACGATCCTAAACACACCTCAAAATCCACGGGGGATTACATCAAGAGGCGTAAACTGAAGGTTTTGCCCTTCACAATCTCCTGACCTCAACATAATTGAAAATCTATGGATAGACCTTAAAAGAGCAGTGCGTGACAGACAGCCCAGAAATCTCAAAGAACTGGAAGACTTTTGTAAGGAAGAATGGGCAAAGATACCTCAAACAAGAATTGAAAGACTCTTAACTCTGCAGGATGCCCAAACTTTTGCAGACACCATTTTTTTGTTTTCTGTTATTTTGAAAGTGTAAATGATGGAAATAAAATCTAACTTGTGTTGACATATTATAAGAATGTCTAATTTGTAATTTGATGCCTTTTGGAGATTTTTCCATCTTTCCTTGGCTTCTTTATGCACATTAATACAAATTGTTACCTGGGGTGCCCAAACTTTCGATCCCCACTGTAAATATATAATTTTCAAAATTGTTGACCTTTTTTTGTTTATAGCGCAAAAATAAAAATCGCAGAGGTGATCAAATACCACCAAAAGAGAAAAGAAAGTTCTATTTGTAGGGAAAGAAAGGAGAAAAACTTTAGTTGCAGTGCCGCACGACCACGCAATTGTCAGCTAAAGTAACACAGTGCCGTATCGCATGGTCATGGGGGGGGGGGGGGGAATAATCTTCCGGAGCTAAAGTGGTTAAATAAAAAATAAAGTCTAAGTTGAATACATGCCTCCTCCATCTAAAATCATGACAGCTTCTCTATGGAGAAGACAACAAGCATGACAGGTCTGTCTGGATCTGCTTTTCTCATTGACAATTAGTGTAAGTGGACTAAAGTACCATAATAAGCATTAGTAGGCTGGAAAAGGTTTTTACCTAAACAATTCCTTGCGGGGGTTTGCAGTGATTATTTATTCAGGCAGAAATTAATAGTTTGCATTGTATCTTGGTTTTCCTGTTTTTGTCTCCCTGTCACCGCTGTGCCTGACGGCGGGCGGGCTTGGACCTGGCAAGGTGATTTTATTGTTGTGTGGCCAAATATTTGCTCAGTTTCCCGGTGATGAACTTTCACAACTCTCACAACCATTTCACAACTTTCTGTTTTGTTCCTCTAGTTGCTGAAGGCTGTCTAGGGTCCTTCTCTATTTTCCGTGCACCTATACAGGGTCAGCTTTAGATGAAACACCTGCTTGTTTAGCCAATGGAAAGATGACTTCCTTCCTATAGCATACCTCCTAACTTTTTGAGATGGTAATAAGGTGACCACATGACCACATTTCCAAATGGCCATTCAGGGACAACCCCCCCCCCCCCCAAAAAAAAAAAATGATTTTTGATTCCCTTGTTGACCAATTTTTGGGAATGAGGGGAAGGGGGTGTCACATATTCAGCTCTGAGGGGGTTTATGCTGGGACCTGTAGCCCTTCACCTTTGGGGGGGGGTCACATCCTTCAAAAGTGAAGGACTACAAGTCCCACCATGAGCCCCTGATATCTAAGGATGTGACCCCCCCCCCCGAAAAAAAAATTGAACGACTTCAAGTCCCAGCATGAACCCCTGATATGTAAGGATGTTACTCCCCCCAAAAGTGATTGACTACAAGTCACTGTATGAACCCCTGAGATCTAAGGATTTGACCCCCACCTCCCAAAATTGAAGGACTACAAGTCCCAGCATGAACCCCTGAGATCTAAAGGGTGCGACCCCATAGATTTCATGGGTTCATGCTGGGACCTGTAGTTCTTCTCTATTGGGAGGGGGGGCGTCACATCTTCAGCTCTGAGGGGTTCATGCTGGGACCTGTAGTCCTTCACTTTTGGGGGAGGGGGGGTCACATCCCCCAAAAGTGAAGAACTACAAATCCCAGCATGAACCCCTGATATCTAAGGATGTGACTCCCCCCCCCCCAAAAAAATCAAAGGACTACAAGTCCCAGCATGAACCCCTGAGATCTAAGGGTGTGACATCGTCAGCTCTGAGGGGTTCATGCTGGGACCTGTAGCCCTTCACTTTTGGGGGGTCAAGTCCCAGCGTCACTATTCTCCCCGAAATGGTGGTTTTGAAATTTGAAAGAATTTTCTATTCCTGCATAAATTATTTTGCCATCTGGAGTGACATCTGGCCATCTAGCCACACCTTTCTATTTCCAGTAGCGAATTGGGGGCCGCTCCCCCAGAGTCTCTGCCCAATTCTGGAAGCCCCATGGAAACAGAGGGCTTGGCTGTGCTGCACCGACACACGCACTGGGGTGTACGGCACTGGGGATGAGAGAGGCAGGCTGTGATCCGGGCGGCTCTGCTATGGCTGGAGAGGGGATGTGAGCGAAGGGCGTGCCCTGGGCAGGGATCTGCGGCTGCTTGATGTCAGTTACATGTATTGTGTAGGGAAATAATAGTTCCACCGCTAACAAATAGTGGGCAGCCCATCAGCCTCATTCTCCACTGTATTCCAGGACACTGTATTGTCCTGGAATGAATGTGCCCGGGACCAGGGACAGACCTGCAAAATGCGGGACTGTCCCGGGCAATCCGGGACAAGTGGTCACCCTAGATGGGAACGAGGTATACTAATTAGCAAAAGAATGTAGACATAGAACACACCCCCTGCCACACCCTCTTAAAAAAGATTGATACCAAAAAAAATGATTAGTTCAACCTAAAAGTACTTTTTTTTACAACAACTCTTCCTTTATATTGGCTTCTGAAATTTACAAATGCAGCAATTTATAAATTGGATGAAAGGTTTAGCACTGGGAAACACTTTTTGAAAGATAAAAAGTGCATTTTATATACAACTATATAGATCAGAGCAAATGAGGGACAGATGAGGAGGAAAAGGGACAGAGGGACTTTGTTCCAAATCAGGGACAGTTGGGAGCCATGCTATAGAACTGTGTCCAATCCACTAGTGTCTTCATGCTTTTATTAGCTGTCATATGTGCAGTGTGTAACCTATAGGCTAAAATTTAAGTAGACCTGACATCAAACAGCAAAGATTTTATATCTTACAGTGATCATTAAGGTGGTTGTTAAGTCACTACTATAAAATAATCTAATTAATTTGGTAATATAACACTTAGTGCTCCTGTGCCTGTGCCTTAGTCGCTCTGACTTAGAAAAAGGGTCCTGTACTACTTTGGGGCGACCTCGGAGCGACTTGCATAGACTTCCATTATGTGAAGTCCCTGCAAGTCGCTCCGAAGTCGTGGTGCATGGTAATGCACAAGTCGCCCCCGAAATAGTAAAGAGTCGTGTCGCCCCAGTGTGAACCGACTCTAAGTGTGCCTGAGTTCAATCATGAATATCTCAATGTCTTTAGCAAGCGGGGGCTGACACTCTCCCTCCACATCGGCCATTACACCAGGCAAATTTTCCCCCTCTCAAAACGAGAACAGGACGCTCTCAAGGAATATGTCAGTAAAAACCTAAAGACAGGGTTTATCTGCCTATCTACTTCTCCAGCAGGAGCGGGAATATTTTTTGTTGGAAAAAAAGACCACTCCTTGCGACCATGTGTGGATTACCGGGAACGGAATACGATTATGGTAAAGAACCACTATCCCCTTCCTCTTGTACTCAAACTTTCCCAAAGATTGAGATGCGCAACCGTCTTTACTAAGTTGGACTTGCAAGGGGCCTATAATTCGGTCCAAATCCGCGAAGGGGATGAGTAGAAAACCATTTTTCGTACCAGATTCGGTCACTTTTAATATCTGGTCATGTCCTTCGGCCTCTGTAATGCTCCTGACAGCACTTTAATATTGATGTATATAGAGACTTTCTGGAAATTTTCGTAATTGTATACTTAGATGACATCCTAATTTTCTCTGAATCCTTTGATCTGCACCGAGGACATGTCAAGAGTGTTCTGTGTGGCTCCGCCAACACGGACTATATGCTAAACCTGAGAAATACGAATTCGAGCGGCAGAGCATCCAATTCTTGAGGTTGATGATCTTCACAGCAGGAGTTAAGATCGACTCTCAAAAAATTTCTGCTATATTTGACTGGCCTGCACCCACAGATAAGAAGGGAATGCAAGGCATTGTGGGATTTGGAAACTTTTACCGGAGATTTATTAAGGGATTCTCTGCTATCATCACACAATTAACCAAATAGAACCTGCCATTCTGCTGGAATCCTGACGCACCAGATGCATTTGAGACACTAAAGAGACTCTTCACTTCGGCCCCCATCCTTCATCATCCTAACCCATCTTTGCCATATATACTGGAAGTCGATGCTTTAGAAATTGCAGTATGGGCAGTTGTCTCGCAACGCCAGGGTCTTAAGGATTTAATGCATCACATGGACTTCTTCTTGCGCAATTATGATGTGAGGAATCCAGAGCTACTTGCCATCAAAGCAGCCCTAGAGGAATGGGGGTACCTGTTGGAAGGAGCAGAACATCCCATATTAATATATACTGATCATAAGAATCTTGAATACTTGAGGTCTGCCAGGAGGCTAAGGTCACATCAAGCTTAATGGGCACTATTCTTCTCAAGATTCATATTCCACATAACCTTCCGACCTGGGTCAAAATATGTTAAGCCGAATGCACTATCCCGTATGTACAATGATCCCTAGGAGCCATCCGTCCCAGATACCATCTTGTCTGCAGGTAACTTCCTGTTATTACAGACAAATCTTCTTTCACATATTAAGCAGGCTTCAGTGGATGTCTCTTTCCCTCCAGGAATAACATTGGTACCTAAAGAGGGATTGCTATGGCGGGAGGACCAGATTTTTGTGCCAGAAGATGTACGGGTGATTGTTTTCAAACTTCTTCACGATCATCCTTTGGCAGGCCACTTCGGGATCCATAAGACTCTTGATTTGCTAAAACGCACATTCTGGTGGCCAGATCTGGATGGATTCTGTAAGAAATATGTGAACTCATGTACTGTCTGTGCTGAAGCAAAACTGCAATAAGTAGGGTTTGGGGTTTGCTCAAAGATTTTTATAGATTTCATAGTAGAACCTTCTGAAGGATGCACTTCAATCTTCGTAGTGGTGGATCGACTATCCAAGATGGCCCACTTTTTTCCTCTGAAAAACACACCCTCTGCCATGGAAACAGCCCAGAGTGTTTATCAAAGTGATCGCGAGGTTGCACGGAGTTCCTTCAAACATCGTATCCGATCGAGGTGTTCAATTCACGTCACATTTCTGGAGGGCTCTATGTGAGGTCCTGAAAATCAAATTATCCTTGTCTTCAGCTTATCAGCCACAAACCAACAGATAAACTGAAAGAACCAACCAAACACTCAAACAGTACAATCAATGATTTACATCCTTTATCCAGGATGATTGGGTGTCATTATTACCAATGGCAGAATTTGCCTACCATAACGCCAGTCATTCAGCCACAGGACAATCCCTTTTCTTTGCCCATTATGATTATCATCTGTCATTTCTGCCTGACTTTATTCCAGAGTATACAGTTCTAGCTTTTCAGAGCACAGTGGATTTCCTTAACCACAATAATAAAGTGTTACAGGAAGCAGTGACTAAGGCAAAGGCTGATAACAAGAAAGCGTTCAACAAAAGGAGAAGAGGGGAACTGAGCCTCCAGTTGGATGATCGAGTATGGCTATCTATGGCAAACCTCAGTTTGGCATGTCCATTAAAGAGACTTGCACCCAGTTTCATGGGTCCATTCCCAGTGAAGCAAAAACCAAACGAGGTATTGTATGAACTATCTTTACCAGACTCTTTTAAAATACATCCTGTATTTCATGTTTCACTTTTAAAGCCTGTAATATCAGATCCTTTTCCTGATATTGGGTCTGGTCCATCTGAACCTGTGCTTTTAGATGCAGATGAAGAATACGAAGTGGAAGCTATTGATGACTGTAGAAAAAGGGGGTACCAATTGCAGTATCTGATAAGTGGAAAGGGTATGGTCCGGAAGAAAATTCCTGGGAACCAGAAATAAATGTTGATGCAAGAGGGCTAATTCGTGCCTTTTTCCGTACCCACCCAGAGAAGCAAAGCCAGCTGGGCATCCGGAGGCTACCCGTCAGGATGGGGCAATATCAGGGATGTGCTGGCCATAGCACAGCCGAAGCTCTGAGGCAGATGCGAATATTCATGCGCAGATGTGCTCCTACAGGCGCCCGTGTTGCCGGGCACAGGCGAATGCATATGTGCATGCGTGTGCGTGTTAGCCATTGATGCTGGCGCCAAACAGCATATATAAGGGCAGCTTTTGCCCATATACCTGCTCCTGTGATCTGTGCTTGATTCCTGTGTTTGACCCGGCTTATCCTGACCACACTTGCTCTCCACCTTTCCTGACTTCAGCTTGCCTCAAAGACGTTGTTATACCTTCCATCTGCCTGATATCCTGTTGCCAACCTCTACCTGCATCTTGGCCATTCTCTGCCTAATATACCTATGTCTGATAAATCATTGCTAACCTGGCTTGTTTGACCCTGCATTCAGTTATCCGTCTGTCCTGCTCTGCATAGTGTCTGGTGACGTTGGTCTTACATCTGCTATGTGCCTGCACCTGCTGTTCCTGTTGACATCTGCTGCTTCAGCCATGCAGGCCAGCTCAGGTGACGCATCTGCCACTGCCACTTCTGCGATCAACGGAAGATCTTGCGGGCACTGTTACCTCACAGTGCTCTCACGGCCACTGTCGCAACACCAATGGCCCTTGAGCTGGGGCTGTATGAGAGGTCTCCCTCTACACGTCAGGCTCTGCCACAAGGTATGTGACACTCCAGTAATATCGCTGGATTTAGATGGCCCTTAAGTTAATATTAGGAGGGCTGAGGGGGGCTGCTGCACACAGAAGGCTTTTTATCTTAATGCATAGAATGCATTAAGATGAAAAAAAAACTTTCTGACATTACAACCACTTTAAGTCTTGGTGGTCAGTTGGAATAAAAAAAATACGTATCTCCTTTGGATAGTAGTAGGAGGAATTCCATCCCATCTTTAGTAATAAAGGAGTTGTAAAGTCAGAAGGTTTTTTATCCTAATGCATTCTTTGCATCAAGACAAAAAACCTGTGAGTAGCAGCCGCCCCAGCACCCCCTAATACTTACCTGAGCCCCCCCTCTCTATCCAGCGATGTCCATGAGGTCCTTGACCATCCAGGACTCTCCCTCCTGATTGTCTGGGACACAGCCGCGGTGCCATTGGCTGTCAATCAGTCAGCTATCCAATCAGGAGAGAGAGAGGGACGGAGCCAAATGGCATCTCCGTGCCTGAATGGACACACAGAGCTGCAGCTCGGCTCGGTTGCCCCCATAACAAGCTGCTTGCTGTGGGGGCACTCGAAAGGAGGGAGGAGCCAGGAGCAGCAAAGAGGGACCAGAGAAGAGGAGGATCTGAGCTTCCCTGTGCAAAACCACTACACAGAGGAGGTAAGTATAACATGTGTGTTATATAAAAAAAAAAAAAAAGGAGACTTTACATTAATAGGAGAAATACTGCTTCATCTTTTGTGTCAGTGGAAATAACAGTTTCCCCACCGTTTTTGTCGATTGGGGGTTAGTGCACCATCATTAGTGTCAGGGGGGAATAATGCTGCATATTTGGTGGATGGAATAGTTCCCCATTGTTCCCCATTGTTGGGGTTGTGGGTGGAATAGTTCCTCATCATTGTTGGGGTTGTGGGTGGAATAGTTCCTCATCATTGTTGTCAGTGGAAGGAATTATGCCCCACCATTGGTGTTATTAGAAGGAATAGTGCCCATTGTTGGTGTCGGGGGAAGGAATTAAAATGACTTTGGTAACCCTATAATGTCTAATTGTTTGAAATCTCAAAAAAAAGATTGAAACAGAAAAAAATGACTCTGGTTGACAAGTAGTTAAAGATGAAAAACAATGTTTATGGACTGGATTGGGGATACAATGTTTGTAGTATTTTGTAGATAGGTACGATTCATTTTGCTAAAAATCGAAATTCCGACAATTTTCATTATTTGGAGATTGGGATGTATCCAAAACCCCTGAATCATAATACAATAGTAATGAATTTCAACGCATCCGAAATAAAACCAAAACAACAAATTAATTTGCATTTATTTGTTTCATTCACTTGCAACTTCAGGGGGTTTTGTAAGTTCAGTAATATGTGTCACACTCTGTATTGTTATGATTAGCCAAAGTCGTAAGCAAGTCGCATCAAAGTATCAAGCAAGCTGCAATGCAAAGTTGCACTGGAACCTAAGGAATGAATCCCAATCTTCGGAAATAACTTTGGAAAACTGTATAAGTCAAATGATTGACTTAAAAAACGAGCCTGAAACGAAACAAAATGAATTTCTTTGTGATGCACATCTCTAGTATTTGGAGCAATTGATAGATGAAGCAAATTTTTGATGCTTTGATGCTTTGAGCAGTTATTGATGAACACTGTGCTTCATCGCTCATTTCCTCAAAATACCATATACATTGTATCTATAATAGGTCAGTTATGGGAAAAGATCATCTGCACAGAGCCTACAGGCAATACTGCTGACTAGTCCTTTGCACTCTGCTTGCCTTAGCTGAGCATAGTTTCCATGGTTTGGGTCCTCCTTAACCCTTTTACATGTTAAGGCATGACATGTTTAGCATCTATTTACTTGGCACAACTTCCTCTTTTAGATTTTACCAAACAGTTGGGAAATATATTTAATTTAGTGTATTTTCTATTCAAATTTTGCACCTGAAACTGCTGCACTAATATCGTCTAACAAAAATATGGAACTGCCACTATTTTATTCTCCAGGGTCTCTGCGTTCTGAAAATACAGTATATAACATTTCAGTGGTTTTAGGTAATCTTCCAGGCCTAAAATGATTTTTGATGTGTGTAAAAAAAAAAATGGCTCTGTCAGTGAAAGGATTAAACCCTCTTTAGGAGTGTCAAGAAGGTCAAATTAACTTGTTCTGGATGTGTGAACAAGTGTTTGGTGGCCAAAACAGAAGTGGCCTTTATCTACTATGATGTAACCCCTTGAGCCTGTGATGTCACCTTTAGAAATGTATATGCAGGGACATAGTTCTGAGTGGACAGGCCTGGCTGTAGTGAAGACATTGTCCCATTGTACGGCTATGTATGATGTCATAGATCAACACTATGATGGTGTATGATGTCATAGATCAACACTATGATGGTTTATATGAATGCTGGGCCTCCACATTTCATTATAATTGCACCTATTATCCCTTTATAGGTAAAGGCAAGGCAAGAACCGGAACTAAAACTGAAAGCTTTTGCTCCACCTTATGTAAGTATGGCATTCTGTCATGTATAGTACCAGCCATAGGTGTCCTGTCCCTTCAACTCCAGCTCCAACCAATTTTGTATTTTTGTATATAGTGGAGATGATTAGACTCTCTAAAATGGTCTTATCATTGTTTGTAACCCCACTGTAGGGATTTTCCATCATGTTCTATGTGGTCACCAAGACAGCACATGTGCAGAATCTTTCCAGTTAGGAAACAGACAAAAGCTTGGAAAGGTTAGAACTTGTACGATTTTTTAATTTTTGGATGTGTTGGAGAGATCCCATTTACTTTCTGGGTGTTCTCAGGAAGGTACAGTCACTGCACACCAAGTGACTCCTAGAAGTGTATTTTTAAAATACCACATTATGGCCACTAGATGGAGCTAAGGATCACAGGAAATAAAGCAGAACTGCACTTGAAAAGGGACGTTCCTTTTTCAGGGAGTGGGTACCTATTTCTTACCGGTACCCACTCCCAATTCCACTCTGCTCACCTAGGTGAGCAGAGCGGATGTTTAAAATCTCCCCGGGTGGGTCAAACTCAATTTCATTGTGGGCCACATCAGCATTATGGTTGTCCTCAAAGGGCCGATTGTATCTGTAAGAATAAGGCCCATTTCACACGAGCTTTCCGATCCGATCCGCCTGTCAGTTTTTCAGGCGGACCTAATCGGATGCTCCATGCACCCCTATGGAGTGGTGGATGTCAGCAGTGAAATGTCCGCTGGAACCCGCTGCTATCCGATCCAATCCTGTCCGTGAAATCCAGAGGGATGGAAACCCTATTTTCCATACGTCTGGACTCTGGAGGATCAGCACGGATGAAAACGGACAGGCGGTCCATTTTCATCCGATCTCCCATAGAGGAGAGCGGAGATCTGACAGCTCCGTCTCTGCACAGTGATCGGAGAAGGACCTGTCATCTGCTTGCTCAGCGGGGATCAGCGTATCGATCCCCGCTGAGCAAAATGGAATCTGCCGGGCAGGAAGCCCGTGTGAAAGGACCCTATATAAATTTATGCACGTTTTTTTCTCAGAGAATAGGTGCAGGAACTTAACCACTCCCGAACAGTAGGAGGATCTTAATGGTGTAATAAATACCAGGAGTGCGTTCTATGTAGGGTTCAGGGACGTGCTATGTACAGAGTGAAGAGTTCACGGGTGCCCTACATACTGAGTGTCAGGTGCAGGGGTGCGCTGTGTACAGAGTGCAGGGTTTAGAAGTGCTCTACATACAGAGCACAGGGTTTAGGGGTGTGCTATGCACAGTGTGCAGGGTTCAACTTTCTTTCACAGGCTGGCCACATCTCCCTTCCACCTCTCCCCCTTGGGTACAAGGCCCACATAAAATGACCTGAAGGGTGTGGTTCAGCCCACGCGTCTTGTGTTTGACACATGTGTCCTAGGATATGTCACAGGTCCCAAGAGACTACAAGACCATTGAGAAAGCGCAGCATGTGTCCTGCATGCCCAGTGGAGAGCTGGCTGTAAAACACAGCCAGCTTCCCACGGTCAAGATTGTGACCCCAGGGGCCTGAAGGCCGGTGAAGGACCAGCCCGGGTGAAGACAGCTTGTTATCCCTGGGCTGGTGTCTTTTTATTAATCACTTGCCGACCGCTTACCGCATATTTACTGTGGCAGTGTGGCTCTCCCAGGCAAACTGACGTAGGTATACGTCGGTCGCCCGGTGGCAGCTAGGGGGCAAACGCGTGCCGCTGGCGGAGCGTTCCCAATAGGCAGTGGGGAAGCCGATGCAGTGGGCAGGCGGCTCCAATTGGCACCTGACACCTGCGATCGTTCCCCCCTGAGAGAGAAGGACAGTCGGCTGTTGTAAACACAGCCGATCGTCCTTCTCCCGGGGATGATCATAGAGCCCATGTAATCCCGCTATATAGGATCACATGTCTCTATGGTCATTTCAGAAGCCACGCCCCCCCCCACAGTTAGAATCACTCCCCTAGGCTCACATTTAACCCCTTGATCACCCACAGGGTTAACCCCTTCCCTGCCAATGACACTATTACAGTAACAATGCATATTTTTAGCACTGATTACTGTAGTAATGTCACTGGTACCCCCAAAAGTATCAAAAATGTCAGTTAGGGGTCCAATCTGCCTGCCGCAAAAATCGCAGATCGCCGCCATTACCAGTAAAAAATAAAAAACAATAAAAATGACATAAATCTTTCCTGTAGTTAGTAGACGCGATAACTTTTGCGCAAACCAATCAAAATACGCTTATTGTGATTTTTTTTTTTTTACCAAAAATATGTAGCAGAAAACAAATTGGCCTAAAATGTTAAAAAAATTAGATTTTTAATTTTTTTTGGGATTGTCATATAGCAGAACGTGAAAAATATTGTTTTTTTTTTAGAATTGTTTTTTTTTTCTTTATAGCGCAAAAAATAAAAATTGCAGAGGTGATCAAATACCACCAAAAGAAAGCTCTATTTGTGGGAAAAAAGGTTGTAAATTTCATTTGGGTACAGCGTCGCACGACCACATAATTGTCCGTTAAAGTAATGCAGTGCTGAATCGCAAAATAGGGCCTAGTCATTAAGGGGGCAAATCCTTCCGGCTTAAAGTGGTTAAACGTCAGAAGCTACAGTATTTGTACTGATTTATTTCTTTTGCATTATTTTTGCTGACTTTTTACATATTTTAATAATACCAAAAATCCTCTTAAAGGATAAGTTCATCTTTTAAAAAAAATAAATAAAATAAATGCACATCTTTTGCAGAGTAAAAAATGTGCAGGTATTATTTTTTTTCTGCTAGGAGCCTGTAAAGCATTGCAACCACTATCAGCAGCTCCCGGGTGCGATATCCGGCTCCCGCAGACTGTCAGTGCAGGCAGTTACTCAATGACAGGAAGAATCAATGAACTAACTACAAGAGCATTAACCAGCATCCTGGTAGTTCATTGAAATAACAAAAAAAAACATAATAACTGATGGTAGTTGTAGTGCTCCCATTCACAAAACTCTGTGAATACGGTGTAACATGAAACATGTTCTAAAAGGTGAACTTATCCTTTAAGTATGATCCTCAGCTCCATCTAGTGACCATAATGAGGTATTTTCTCAAACCACTCCATTTTTAATAATGATTAATATTTCACCTGTAGAAGAACATTCAGATTTTGTCTCATTCGCACAGAAAGGATGTACCAGCGGTTTCCCTGGACAAATAGCTTTACAATTTTTTTCATATAAATACACCCCTCAAAGAGTTCACTTTCATGTGAAACTTTTTTTTTTTAATATAGCATATACAATTGCTACACAGGTCATGTTCTAATTGAATGGTATTAAAAATGACCATTCATTTTTAATCTGCAGTGCTGATAGTTTCTGTAAAATTCAATGCAATATGGCTACCTGAAGGCACAGATGGTATAAAGAATGCCCCCTAGATACAGTGCCTTGAAAATTCATGTCAATAGCACTATAATAATAATTATATATATATATATATATATATATATATATATATATATATATATATATTAATAATAATAATAATATATATAATATAATAATAATATATTAGAAATATATTTACCTAGAAAAATGGTGACGTGTTCAATACTTATCTTACCCGCTGTGTATATACAGTGCCTTGAAAAAGTATTCACACCCCTTGACATTTTCCACATTTTGTCATGTCACAACCAAAACGTAAATGTATTTTATTGTGATTTTATGTGATAGATAGACCAACACAAAGAAGCACATAATTGTGAAATGGATAGAAAATTATAAAGGTTTTTAATTTTTTTTACAAATAAATATCTGAGATTAAATTACACACAGATAAACTCTATTTACTAATTAGATTTTAGTTAGGGGTATCAGAGTAAAGGGGGCTGAATATAAATGCACGCCACACTTTTCAGATATTTAGGCCTCATGCACACAGGGCATTTTTGTAGCTGCTTTTAGGAGCGTCAGACATTTTTTTTTCAGCTTAAAAAACGCCCCTCCGTGTTATTTTATGGCCTCATGCAAACACAGACATTTTGAAGCCATAAATGGCATAGGCCTTTTCAAGCTGCAAAAAAATCCAGGGCCAGTGCATTTTGAGAACCAGCATTACAGCTGTAAAAACATCTGACGCTGCTAAAGGATGCTAAATGTTGCTTATGCAGCGTTAAGCCACATCATACATTTTTTTTTTTGTGAAAATCAATGATTCCCTATGGGAGCCTATTGATTTGATTGGAAGTCACATCCAAGTCATATCAGCATGATCCGACTTGTGTTGCGAATTGAGCTCTGAGGATTTTGAGGGGGAAATCCACGCCAAAATGGAAAAAAAAAAAATGGCATAGAGGTCCCCCACAGGTTCCATACCAGGCCCTTTTCTGAGCATGCAGCCCGGCAGGTCAGAAAAGAGGAGGGGATGAGTGAGTGGCCCCACCCTGTCCTGGACCCTACCAGGCCACATGCTCTCAACATGGGGAGGTGGGTACTTTGGGGCAGGAGGGGCTCTGCAAAACACAGTCAGCTTCCCACAGTCAAGATTGTTATCCAGGGACCTGAAGGCCCTGGATCATGCATTGTCAGGTGATGACACAAGGGGGCGGGGTCTCCATGTGACATCACCTGGTGGCCACACTCCACGGCTATATAAGAAACCGCAAAGAGCAGACCTGGCATAATCACGGGAGACATGGTCGGTAGAGGACTGGGTTGGCAGAGGGAGAAGACCAGAGGGAGAAGACTGGAGGGAGAAGATCGAAGGAAGAAGATCGGAGGAAGAAGATCGGAGGAAGAAGATCGGAGGAATATTTTTAACAAAGGACCTCTCAAAACCTTCTCTTGTCATTATTTACACTACACTGTCTATTTTGAACGAATGGGTAGGGGTACAAATACCCTATACTCATTCACATAGAGGAGGGCCGGGATCTGGGGGCCCCCTTGTTACAGGGGGCATCCAGATTCCGATAAGTCCCCTGCCCGCAGACCCCCACAACCACTGTCCAGGGTTCTCAGGAAGAGGCCCTTGCCCCCATCAACATGGGGACAAGGTGCTTTGGCGTGGAGGGGTGCAGAGCCCCCCCCGCCCCAAAGTACCCACCTCCCCTTGTTGAGGGCATGTGGCCTGGTATGGTCCATAAGGGGTGGGGCCACTCGCTCGTCCCCTTTCCTGACCTGCCGGGCTTCATGCTCGGATAAGGGTCTGGTATGGATTTTGTGGGGGACCCCATTTTTTGCATGGGGTTCCCCTCAAAATCCATACCGGACCCAAAGGGCCTGGTATGGAACCTGGGGGGGACCCCCACGCTGTTTTTTTTTTTTTTTTGCCGTGGAGTTCCCCCTCAAGATCCTCAGAGCGCAAGTCACACTACAAGTCGGATCATCATGATCTGACTTGGATGCGATTTCCATTCAAATCAATGGGCTTAAAGCCATATCAAAGACGGCTCAAAGGGCAACCATTGATTTTGAATAGAGGCAGAAAAACGCTGCTAAAAGTTAACGAGGCTAAACGTGCATTAACACCAATGGAAAAAGCTACTAAAAGCACGTTTTTACAGCTGCTTTTTCCTGGCATTGATAGTGGCTCTGCAGCTCGTTTTTTCTAACGCCCTGTGTGCATGAGGCCTTATTTGTAAAAAATGTTGAAAACCATCTATCATTCTCCTTCCACTTCACAATTATGTGCCACTTTGTGTTGGTCTATCACATAAAATCCCAATAAAATACATTTATGTTTTTGGTTGTAACAAAATGTGTAAAATTTCAAGGGGTATGAATACTTTTCCCAGGCACTGTATGTCATTCCCTGCTTGTTTGATTAGCCTTGAACAGTCAGCTCAGAAAAAAAGTTTTTGGAAACCTATTTAAAAAATTGGCGATATACTATAGTGGCGATAAACTTGGCGATATATACAATTATTTGAATACTATAGTGTGGATAGTAAAACACTATCTGTTTTTTTTTTTTTTTTTTACAGGCACGTGAACCGGAGTTATATCTTCTCCCTGGAGGCAGTAATGAGGACAGTACATACGGGTCAACTGTCACCCCTGATCAGCACCAATATAACACCGAATACTCAGGATCTGATCATGCTGTCACCACTGTTACTGCCCCCACCTGGGAAAAGCCAGCACTGCAGCCAGCTAGTGAGAACACTGTAACAGCAACACAGCCACCCCAGGAAGATAATGCCAGAAGGAGCTACATTTGGAATAAGAAGGGTCAGGAGATTGTACCCATCTCCAATCAAATGCAATACCATGTTCAAATTGAAAACAGTGTATTACCTCCAATTGACTTAGGTATTTCTTTTACTGCATGCACATCATTGGATCTCAATGTGGCAGCCAAATTTGCACATTTAGCACTAGGGTCATTGGTTCGAATCCCAATCACGGCACTACCTGCATGGATATCTGGGGTGCCAAGGTTTGTCATCACTGACCTAGAGTTATCAAAAGTGCTCTGGTAGTTCATTGAGAACTTTTAGTTTTTCCATTCACAGAACACTGTAAATGACAGGGCTGGGTTTTTTTTGTTTGTGACAGCGAGCGGGGGGAGAAGATCCTCCACTAGCTGTCAAAACAGGGGTCGGTGCATTTGTAACATGTTACAACCTGAATATGGGTGTAACATGTTACACAAGGTGAATTTATCCTTTAAAGAGGAATTCCAGGTATGAATACTGTATGAATATTTTTGTAGCACTGCCCCCTTGAGGACTGCTGAATTCTTCACCTTTTTGGGTCCCTCTGGATTACCATTAGCAAATGCAGGCACAACTTAACACTACTTTCCGGCTCAGTCAATGAACAGTCTAGGGGTTGTGGTTGTTTTTGTTGTTTTATTATAAATAGGGATGGGAGAAGGGATAGAGTGGGATACTCCCTAACTTGAACTATTCACAATTCTGAGGACTTCTATCTGCCTAGCACCCCCTTTCACTCCACCAGCTGACACCCGTCGTCTGACTACTCTACTCCGGGGTGGCCCCCTTCCTGGTCAGGCCCTTAGACACGATCCCCTGTACTCACAATACTGTTTTTCCAGGTTCTCCAGTGTCTCAACCCCTCTAGTCAGCTCTCCTGGACCTCTGGGTTCAACTCCTTCCTTCTGGCTCACCAGGCCGACAGCCTGTGGCCATACACCTGCTGAGAAGAAGAGGCAGCCGTCACCCTCCTTCCGGGACTCACCAGCCAAAGACCCCGAGCACATGGGCTCCTGGCTTTTATACCACACCCCACAATGCACTGAGACAGCAGTCTGTGCCAATCACTGGGGCTTTTTTAAAGCCTGTGTACCCATTGGTCCAGTTTCCTCCACTGTCCAATATGCCTCCCTATTGGACCAGTGTGAAACACTCCCCTTAACCAGATGAATCACACACTGAGCACAATGAGCAGACCTAACTCCCAGATCCTGCTCTCTGTTAAGCAGAAAGCAATATAGAATTTGCCTGCTGCTCCTCTGATAGGTAGACAGAACCAAAAACTATACTCACTCTCTAGCACCTACCTAGGAGGGTGCTACATTTTACACATAGTTACATTGTTCCTACTTGGACCAATGTAACTATGTACAGTATATACCATACCTGACTGATACCCCTGGTAGCTAGCAAACACTAAATAGACATCGCTACTCCAGTAATCCAAGGATTCATTCCCCGGCTTCCTACCCACTCCTTACTCTGAAACCCCTAACAATGCCTTATCCACCTATATCTTGTTTCCTCCTTCCTTTTTCCACGTTTACTATTCTTTAAAGCGGAGTTCCGGGCACAAAATCGATCTTTTTTTTTTTTTGTGCCCGTCCGCTAGTTCTCCATCACCTGAAAAGGAATTGGATAGTTGGGTTCTTTTTTTTTTTTACTCACCTTGTAATTGAAGATCGTAAATACTCACCTCAGGGTACTTCCTCCCTCAGCGCCGCGGCTCCGCGGTCACTTCCTGTCTCGCAATGATTCCTGGGAGCTGAACGTCATCGCTCCCAGGAATCAATGCGACGGCACCGGCCCCGCTCGTCACTTCCGGGGCGACGCCGCATTCCCATGCTAAACAGCTTCTGGGCATGCCCAGAAGCTGTCAAGGAATGCGGCGCCGCACCGGAAGTGACGAGAGGGGCCGGTGCAGGCGCATTCTGGGAGAAGAGGACGCGGAAGAAGACGCAGAAGAGGACCGCGCCGGCTTCAGCTGCCCACAAGAGAGATGGCAACGCTGTGGAAGAAATTTTATGAGAGTATTTCATCTTGCAGGTAAGTGCGAACCGGGACAGATCAGAGGCTAGCCATTGTGGTATGTGCTAGCCCTGACTGTCCCGGGGGTATGTTTATTGAAAAATGGTTTCTGTGCCCGGAACTCCGCTTTAAACCTGTTGTCCTTTAAATTCACATACCTTTCACTATGGCTGCCAATCAATGTGTTACAGTGGCACGTTTCGTGGTACACTTTCTTTAGCCTGAAGAAACCTGTTCCTACCATGGCTTGTTGGGTGTGTTTGTCTCCTGGGCTTAAGATTCACAGTCCTTGCCTGCTCTGCTAGAACATTCTTCACTTAAATTGTGCTCTGCTAAAAAGCAGTTAATCCACCAATATCTTATGGAATTATCTCCGATGTATTTGTTGCTGATCCGCCTTTAACCATAAGTGCCAGTTCACACTACTCCGACTTGTCAGGCGACTTGGTCATGCTCCATTCTGTGCAATTGGAACCGTTCTAATAGGAGCGACTCAAGTCGCTCCGACTTAGAAAAGGGTTCCTGCACTACTTTTGGCCGAAGTCGGAGCGACTTGCATTGACTTCCATTATGTGAAGTCAGTGCAAGTCGCCCCGAAGTCGTGTCGCCATAGTGTGAACCGACACTGACAGTTAAGCTATATATCCGCTGTCATAGTTAGACTTTCTTACCATTGTACTTGCATTTTACACATTCTGCATGGTATTGCTTCTGTTTCTTACTTTTGTGATATTTTTTGGTGATTCCGTTTCCGGTGTTGTCTTTTCCTGGCCCACCTCACGTCAGCACTCACGTCAGTTAACAACTCCTCTGGAGCCCACAGGACCACCTCTTCCTAGTTAAATAAAAGACAGCCCCTCCCCCAACTGAAGTGTTCTTCTTTTTTGGCCATACTCCAGGCCACGTGTGGATTGCAGTAGGTAAGTACTTTGTTTGCTGCAAGTATATCCCCCGCGCCGGACCTACCCCTCCATGTTCAGCCTCTCATGGAGTTGGAAGACCCAGAATGTTGGAAATAAATCCTCCTAAACACTGGTTGCCCTGTGTGCCCGGCAAAGGGGAAATGGTTCCTAAATAGCATTGATATTGTACAAGTGTGGTATTATAAAAGCTCTGCAATGTCGTTATTGCCTCTCCCTTGGGTTTTTTCCTGTCTTGTATATGCAGCGCACCACACTTTGCTCCTGACTTTATTTTCAGTCTGAGAGCGGCTGTGGATGATGTCACAGGGGTCAGGGAGATGGGGCAGCACGGGATGGTATCTGCCAGGTGTCAAGCAATGGGGTAAACAGTTTTGGAGGTCTGCAGAGGAAAGGGCTTCTCTCCCTCTCTCTCTGCAGTCTTGCCAGGTAAAGACTTGTTGCTGTTGCTCCCTGCTGTGCAGTGTGTTCCTGGAGATTGGACAGTCTGACTGGTTTTGTCTCAGACACTGACAGTGTCTGCTGTTTGCCTATAGATATGCTGTCCTGGCTCCCATGCTATGCTGTGCACTCCTGAGGGTTTGACAGTCTGACTGGTTTTGTTTCAGACTCTGACTCTGTCTGCTGTCTGCCTCTGAAAGTGTTGCCTGGGCTCACCTGCTGCTGCTTCTGAAGTAAAGGGATGAAGGCAGATGCGTCTTAAAGAGACAATGTACCTGTTTTTTTGGTGAGAGGTAATATGATTTTTTTCTATACATTAGGTGCAGATATGAGCTTGCCACACCCGTTAGTGGCACAGAAGACTAGCAAAGGTAGGAGTGTGCAACGTGGGACATGGTTTTTAAAAGAGTGCTCAAGGACTGCAAATTATAATGTTTTGCATTATTTTAGCAGCAGCAACCCTGATGGTAAATTCTCCAAAAAACAGAAGACCTGCCAACGATCATCTTCACCGGCCCAGGACAATCCACATCCAACAGAGTCCTCCACAGGGCGGCTTTCATGCTCCCCAAGCACCCCATGTGGCTCTGGCTTACATGTGTTTATGTCAGAATGATAGGAAACAGGGTGCATTTTGGACCTGCATGCAGTCTGCAGTAGCAGAGAAATGAAATTGCACAGATTGGCTCACAAGGATGTGGATGTGCGAAATTCTAAGCCCTATTGAGGAGTCTATAGCAGAAAGTATGCTGCAAATATCCACGCCACAAGCAACACACAAAAAAAAAATGTAAGAGTTCAAGGATGGACGAAGAAAGGTCAGTTGCACATACTTTTGATTTCAATCTCATTGGCTCCTTTAGTACCGGGGGCCAGATGCCCTATCACCACAAAAAGCATGCAGATCCTTCCAATGGCTTTATTTTCCCATAATGACAGAGCGTAAAGCGTTGTTGGTGAAGGATGGCAGAGACCTCATCAGAAGACCAATTTAGAGTAACAGGTTCTCTAAGCTTTATCCAAATAAGATGGCTGGTGCATGTTTATGCACTGTACTTCCAGGGGTGGATGCTGCCCTCTAGCGTCTGGCGCATCGAGTGTGTCTGCCTTTTACAGAATACTTAATAATCCCAAAGAGAAATTTGGATATTGTTAAAGATCCTATGTATGGGAAAGTGAACTTGTTCACACCAGATGCAGTCCAGTACTTTTTATTCTGCATCAAGAATGCATGGACAGTGTTTAATTTGGATTCCAATGACCTAGTTCACACCAGTGCAGTGCATTCTAGTGCAGTCAACAAAGTGGAATATGTTACATTGTTTCTGTATGGAACAAACCTAGAAAGTGGCAAAACGCATTGGAATGCATGAAAAACACTCATGCAGAAACACATCTGAAATGCAGAACTTGTGGTGATCTGGCCATCAGGCTTGTAGATGATTAGGCACAGTTTCTGGAGGTGTTGAAACTGGCAGCTGACTTTTTGGTGGATGCTTTGATGGACCTAGTACAAGCGCTGGCAAACTCACAGCCATGAGAGCGTTGTGGTTATGCCACTGGAGGACAGTTCGAACTTCCACACAAGCCTTCGACATTTCCTAAAATGGGAGGTTATTATTTGGTCAAACGCTGAACAACGCAATTAAGTGAATGACAGGAGGAAAAGTCTGGATTGTGGCGAGGAGGCAGCTTCGGAGAGGAGGAGAGGAGGCAGCCATTTTTCACTCAAGCCTATTGAACTTTAGAAGGGTGCAGGAGGCCAAATCTTATAGGACAGGCTGCAGATTTAACAGATCACAGTGGAGATGCCTCAAAGTTACTTTTTACATGAAATAAAGTCCAGAGCGCGTTGCTAAGATGGCTGGAACGTCTTTTGAAGGTGCGCCCAAATAGTCTCTTCCAGTTGGGGCCAGGAGGCCTGAGTGAAGTTGATAACTGTAGACTCCTTCTGGAGGGTTTGGATGACAATCATCAAAGACCAGTGGGTCCAGAAAATGGTTAGGTGGGAGTACAATGGAGAATTCCAAAGTTGACCACTGAATTCATTTCATTCATGACCAACAGATCTCAGAATAGAAAATTTTTGCAAGATTACGTTTATGAATTTTTACAGTGCTACAAGGCTATCATGCCAGTGATGCTAGAAACATAGAATCATCTGTGGGCTTTTCTCCCCAGTTTTTCTAGTACCTAAGGCAGGAGCCTTCTAACCTGTTTCAGTTTGATGGAATCAAATGTGTACATACACACCAAGAGGTTCAAGATGGAGTCCATGCAGAAAGTCACAGGGATAGTTCAGCTGGTGGACCAGTTAGTGTCAATCGACCTGCCGACTCATACTTCCATGTACCAATCAGTGTTGAGCACTAGAGGCATGTGAGATTTGCGGTGGCAAGATGTCACTTCCAATTCAGGTGTCTGCCTTTTTACAGAATTGGCATAGCCCCAGGAATCTTTGTTCTTGATCTTGTTGGAAGTAGTGGTACCTTGGGCCAGGTGGCACATGGGCGCGTTTCAATTTGCCATCTTTAATCTAGGAGCTGGGCTGTCTATGATTTAGAAAATCTCTGTGCCTATACAAATTCAGCAAGAACTTGAATATTGGACATCACCAGTGTGCTTCTTTCCAGGCATGTGTCCCAGCCCAGGAGATAGGATCGTTCTGATGGCAGATCCCAGTCTCTGGGGTTGGGGACTCCACAATTGGAAGAAAGGGTGCAAGGCCACTGAAGCGCGGTGGAATGCAGACTCCCCAATTATCTTGAATGGAAGGAAGTCTTTTCTAGCATTGTAAGATTTTCAGGATCTTCTTCAAGGTGGCCTGAGTGAAGTTACTGACAGCAGTAGCCTATATTGCCTGCCAAAGGGACACCAGAAGCCTTTTCCTGTTACATCTTGCAACAGAAACTTTTCACTGGGCAGAGAGCCACTTACAGCCAGTTAGCATTGGTCTTCTTGCCAGGAAAGCAAAATCAACAATCGGTTCGGTTAGACAGAATATTTTTCAACAAGTGCCTTAACACCAATATTGGCCAAATGAGGCTTTCCAGCAGTAGTTCTCATGGAGACTCCACTGAACACGCAGCTTCTGATATTTGCAACGGGATACCAATGCAAAGACTCTGTCATACAAGATAGGTTCACAGTGCCATGGAATTTTCCGTTTGATCTTAGTCTCTCTCCAGGGTCCTTGAATATAAAGAAGCTTCTGACAATTTGGACATGCCACACAGGTCCTTTCCACCTACTGAGAAGGCCTTGGCTTTCACTGCTCCCCAAAATGTCATCAGCACCACCAAACCCGTTTCTGGTCAAATTAATTATTTTATGGCAAGGTCAGTGACAGCACCCCAATCCAATAAGACTACTTTAGTAGCCTGGCTATGGAACAGGCCAGACTAAATGTGCATTGGGATTCTCATCTGAGGTTGTACAGACCTTGATAAAGGAAAAGGAATTGGCAGCACTCCAGGTTGAGTCAAAATCCAGATTTATTGACTGGACATCCAAATATGACAATCGTGACAAGGTCACGATTGTCATATTTGGATGTCCAGTCAATAAATCTGGATTTTGACTCAACCTGGAGTGCTGCCAATTCCTTTTCCTTTATCAAGTTTTCACGGAGGCGAGCCGGGGCATGCACCAGTGTGAGTCATCAAGCAATTACACCACCTTGAGCAGTGAGTTCTTGTCTCTTCAATTGTTCAGACCTTGGTGAAGACCAGAAGATCATCCATGAATGCTACATATGAGAGGATATGAAAGAATGTTTGTTTTGTTCGGTAAAAGATTTCTCTCCTGTGTCCCCTGCTCTAGCCAATATCCTGGACATTTTACAGTCAGTGCTAGAGGTTGGTCTGGCATACAACTCCATTTAAGGTACAGATCTCTACCTTCTCTTTCACAGGCTGCAGATTGGTATGACCAGATGCTTCTTGCAGGCAACAATCTATATATGACATTGAATCTGAAATCTGGTGCCAGCACCCATTTGTCTAATGGTTTCATTTCCATTGAAGTTCCTCATGGTAAGCTAGTTCTTCTGACAGCAACTACTTCAGACAGAAGGATGTTGAAGATTTTAACACTTTCCTGCAAGAGCCTTTTGTGTCTATTTTTTTTTTTAACCAGAAATAGTGATACTATGTCTATCTCCAAAGTTCAATTCTAAAGTGGTATCCAGTTTCCAGCGGGACTGGGAAGTAGTCCCTCCAAGTTTTCGCACGAGAGTCACTGGGCGCACAGCAAGAAGACTTCTGTTCCTTACACATGGTCAAGTTACTAACAGGGGACAATCTTTTCATTAAGCCATCAGGTCCTCAAGAGTCATATACTCTTGGTCTACCAGGGTGATTAGATTGGCGTGCAGGAAGTAGGCCTTTCTGCTCTGAAACAGTTGCAAGCTTATTTGACTAGAGTGGCAGCAGCCTTTGGGGCATTTATGCCAGGATTGCTTCGAAGATCTATGGAAGACAGCTAGTTTGAAGTTCTTGTGTGGCCTTCGTTACTCGTGCGGCCTTACAAACTAGATGTGCGGTCAGCAAGTTTGGGACAAGAGAGAGAAATAAAAAATTTTTGCATTTAGCAGCTTTTCCTTGATGGTCAGTGTCTCTTTTCGTTTTCTCTCCCGTCCTATATTCATCTATGGCAGTGATGGCGAACCTTGGCACCCCAGATGTTTTGGAACTAGATTTCCCATGATGCTCAACTACACTGCAGAGTGCATGAGCATCATGGGAAATATAGTTCCAAAACATCTGCGGTGCCAAGGTTCGCCATCACTGATCTATGGTATATCCCATTGTGTGCTGTTGTGAGGTTGGCCAGGAAAACGGAAAATTATTATCAAATACTTACCGCAATTGACCTTTCCTGGCCTATCCTTGCGTACGCACAGGACTCCCTCCCTCGTGGCCTGTACCAGGATAGGTTATCGAACACTTCAGTTAGGGGAGGGGCTGTCTTTTATTTAGCTAGAAAGAGGTGGTCCTGTGGGCTCCAGAGGAGATGTTAACCCGTTGTGTGCAGATGTGAGGATTGGTCAGGAAAGGTAAATTACGGTAAGCATTTGATAACAATTTTCAGTTTTCTTCAAAATGCATATAAAATATTAGTGACCGAGACCTGAAAGTTGGGGGAAGTGTAAGTGTTGCCCTTAGCAGCCAGTTAGACTCTGTTCACATCTCAAGATTTTGGATCGCACGTAGAATCGCGGTGAACCTGTGAAGCGATTTTGGCTGCCATTATTCCTTAACGTGATTCTGCCGTGATCATCACACGACAGTTTTAAAAAAGGAACTACACTTGCCACCCACATTATTCTATTCATTATAACTACAATTCCGTTCAACAGGAAAAATCGCCAATGCTCCCACTAAACGATCAGATGCTGCCAACTACGATGACACCAAGAAATTATCTGGTAGAAACATGACTGGGGATTCTGGGATTGAGCATTCCCTCCTAGGGGTGGAAACCGATCGCTCTCACCGCAAACGGTAATTGTGTGAGTGTATGTATATATATATATGTGTGTGTGTATATATATATATATATAAATATATATATATTTTTTTTTTTATATATATATATATTTTAGAAGCAGTATATACTGAAAAGCACTATGATGATAATAGTATAAATAGAGACATGATAATAATAAGTGCCATATTATATTTTTGATTTGCAGACAAGAAAGGCATATAGCAGGAAAGCCTGCAAATGGTCAGCCCAGGAACAGGGATGACAAGGTAAGAAAAATGACCAAAAGAGATTTGTAATACCTCTTGATTCAGAAATTCTGTACACTCTGAAGTCAAACAATATTTTAAGGAAGTTAATTAGGACTACAGAACACCTCGCCTGCATTATCCTCCAGTGTTATGGAGATAGGAAGGGGGGGGGGGGTATACTGTAGCAGTGACATACTTCCTGTCCTAGGGTGACAATGCTGCCTCTCTAGTAAAGGAGTGTTGCCACCCTAGTAAGATCACCAGGTAAACATAAAGGAATAAAGGAAACTAATGCAGCCACCATATTTAAGGACTGGAAAGCTTTAAGATATACAATTTTTATTCTTGAGTTGAGAAACTTTTTAGCAGATTTCATGCTGGGTTCACAGCTCTGCCTGAGCTGTCATTCATTTTTCCTTTGTGTTTTGTTTAGGCCCCATTCACATCTAGCGCCTCCTGAACACGTTTTTTGCACTTGTTTATTTTACACTTTTCCATGTGACACACAAAAAGTAGCCCATTCACTTGCAAAGAAGCTCCTGCAACTTTTCGGGGTATGAGATATTTTAACACGCGTTTTAATGCGTGCACAAACGCGCAGATGTGAATGTAGCCTTATGTTCTTTTAAGCAGAACTTCATACAAAAGGGGAAGTCCACTTTCCGCCCTCCTCCCCAATCACTTTTACATTTCAAATTTTTTTTTTTTTTTTTGGAATGGGGTGTCTGGATCCTGTTTTTGACAGGTGCCTGCTCCCACTTTCGTGCGGATTGCCTAGGTAATCCGAGGAGAATGTTTGGCCCCACTTTGCCAACAGCCTTCTGGGATAGGTCAGAAGGCTGTGGGACCATTCACAAACGTGAACTGGGAAGCCAGCTGTGAAGCTGCAAGGAGTCGCAGCTCGCTTCCCTTAGTAAACATGCCAGAGTCTGGGACCCGAAGACCGACAAGAAAACGGCCCAGGTGAGCACAGTGCTGGATCCTTTGCAGTGTTAATTTTGGCAGCAAATTTCAATTAAGTTTTAGTCTTAGTCTTAGGACTAAAATGGCATTTTAGTTTTAGTCCCATTTTAGTCTTCTGCAAGTGTTTTAGTTTTAGTCGTATTTAGTCGACTAAAACTCCAGTATATTTTAGTCGACTAAAACGCCCTACATTTTAGTCGACTAAAACTCATTTTAGTCATCTATAATCAAATGGGTGTAGTTCAATTGTAATTTGTAATGCATTATTTAAGCATTTCTCTACAATTTCCAAACTCATTATATACTACTGCTGGTCCTGGAGTGAAAAATCTAATATGTTATTATTTATGCTTTGAGCATGCACCAGTGTTAATTTTTGGCAGCAAATTTCGATTTAGTTTTAGTTAGTCTTTCGACTAAAATGCCATTTTAGTTTTAGTCGTATTTTAGTCTTAAGACTAAAATGCCATTTTAGTTTTAGTCGTATTTTAGTCATCTGAATTGTGTTAGTCGACGAAAACGTTTTAGTCAGTTTTAGTCGACGAAATTAACACTGATCCTTTGACAGGTAAGTGTCCTTTTATTAAAAATGTCAATATCTACAGTGTTCGTAGCTGCTGATTCTTTTTCATACAGCCTATAGATCCTCTTTAGTGTGTGGTTTTTAGTGCAATTTACAGGCATTTCTACATTACTTTTTTTATTAATTAATTTTTTTTGCGCTTCCATAGACTTCAATGGGGCAAGAAAACATGGGTAAATGCATAAAGTATCGGACATGCCTCAGTTTTTACAATGCAGTGCAATGCAGCATGCAGATGTGAACAGCTTCACTGGAAACAATGTATTGTCATGTAAAATCTGGGGTGTATCCACGCGCTATCACACTCCAAGAGTATTTATATGAGAACAGCCGCAAACACCAAGATTGACAAATCCCCAATGTCAAATAAAGCAGACAAATAGAAAAAAACGATGCTGCGCTATTCAAGACAGATGTGCAGGATTTCTATTTTTTTTTTTCAATATGAGAACAGCCGCAAGAAATCCTGCACATCTGTCTTGAATAGCGCAGAATGAATTTTCATGTGCTGCAAAGTGTACCAGGTCTAAGTGGGGATCAGATTGGTGCCATAGTGGGAAAACAGCTGTTCTATGCTCAGCTAGCTTTAGTCTTTTATACTGTATTTATCCTGTACATCTTCCACATCTGATCATATGTTTTTACAGTTTGGTGGTACTTCTTTTAGACCTGTAGCAGAGCCGACACATTACACACCTCCTCCATCCCCACCGCTTCTGCCAGATTTTCCAACAATTGAGCCACCAAAACCCCAGATCCCAGCACATGGTAAGCACCAAAACCTGATGTGTTATCAAAGAACACAATGTTAGAGGGTAAGACTGCACAAACACTGTTTTGCATTTCGGTTTATCTCCTTGCATCAGTGGTTGTCCACTTATGAACTAAAGGGGACCTCAAAAGTGGCCCCTGACATAACCAAGGGGCCGCACATAATGTTCAGTGTATATGTAATGCATGGGTAGGTGGACTGTCAGAAACTGAAGACCTAATAGAGGAAATGAGGGTCAGAGAGTGTGGACATGATACATTTTGGCTGAGGATATGCTACAGAAGACAATACGAAGCTGGGAACATGTTACATGAGACTACACAAGATCAGTGCTATTACCCTAATCCACAGATGCCAAACACAAGGCCCACGGGCCAAATCCGGCCCTGCAGGCCATTTTATGTGGCCCTCGCACCTCTCCTGTAGCTGCAGGAGCGCTCCAGTCCTCCTCCAGACCTTATACTTTTTGCTTTCCAACAATGTCTCCAGCTTCTTCCCAGCAGCACCACAAGGTAAGGGAGGTGCACTGTGATGTAATGGAGGGTGGGGGACTCAACTTTTGATGGTGGAGAGGCTCTTGATGTCTTATGTAAGGGTAGGGGATGCTCTTGACATCTAGTCTTACAGATACAACCGGCCCTTTTGAGGGCAATCATAATGCTGATGTGGCCCGCGATTAAATTGAGTTTGACACCCCTGCCCTAATCGATGTTCCCACTACAGACTGCTGAGGTTCGAGGGCCGCAGGTTGGGCACCAGGGTATTACGCTATCATTAGAAATGGCTGTTGCATAGTTTGCAAAGACAGAAAGAGAATGCATCTGGAATATAGAAACTTCTGCTGCAGCAGAAATAGTGAGACTCTGTGGCATGTTAGCTTTTGAAGGGAGTCCAGAAGGGTACAAGACAGCAGGGCACACGCTGTAGCCAAAATTTCAATTTTGATTGGAAAAGGCTTTTACCTGAACAGTATATATTTGATGTTCTTTGTGTTACATTCAATAACAGCAATAGAAACTGTTAAAGCCAGATTTGACCTTTATAGAAATATTTTGATATGTAATGGCATAACTAACTCCACAGCAGCTTGTGTGGCCCATAATTTGGCATCTTCGTACCAAAACCACTTGATCATCCAGACAGTCAGCACCATGAGTAATATAGTAAGCTGAAGCACTGACTATTGTCCACTTGGCACAGGGAGTTTATGTGATCCTATTCAGATTCCCATTATAAGTTTGTGATCCCATTGAGGTCAGAACCTTCCATCTCTAGCTCCCAAAACTGTTCTTATTTTGTAGTGGTGATCATATGCAGCCACCATCTTTCCCTTGGGCATAGCAAGCTAGATGGAAAAAGGACACACAAGCTGCCTGACATTCTCCCTCTTCCCCCGACGATCGCCGAGTGGCCGGCGGACATCGGGTCCGCTGGTCACACGCGCGGGGGGGTGCGTGACCGCGCCTCCGCGGGCGCGCGCTCGCTCCCCAGACCCTCCCAGGCTAGTGATGTTAATTAACGTCACTCTGCCTGGCAGGGGCTGACCGCCGCAGTAAATCTACTTGCGGCGGTCGGCAAGCGGTTAAAGGCTAATGGTGGGTATTGATCCTGATGAAAACGAATACAGCAATATTATATAAAAAAATATATCATTTATTTATACAGACATACAAAATTGTATCAATGGACATATGTTCAATAAGCAAATAATACATGTACAAGAGACAGTACAGGTTATCCACTAGATCCCAAAAAAAGCCCCTCAAACCAGAGGCAATTCGTATAAAAATCTACCAAATCATGATAGGATCATGATACCAGTTCGTATTATGGGATGCACTAGTGGAAAATGTGGAATCGCGACACGTTTCGCTCAAGTCGCTTCCTCAGACGATTCCTGTAACCTTGTCAATTGAGCAGGCATGCTTGGTGTGCTAAGTCTTTGTGTCAGAGTAAGATATCTGATCCATAAAAAAAGCATGTCACATGTAGCTCCAAAACGTTTGACCCTTGATGGCCGCCAAGCAGTGTTAATTTTGGCAGCAAATTTCAATTTAGTTTTAGTCTTAAGACTAAAATTGCATTTTAGTTTTAGTCCCATTTTAGTCTTCTGCAAGTGTTTTAGTTTTAGTCGACTAAAACTCCAGTACATTTTAGTTGACTGAAACATCCTACATTTTAGTTGACTAAAACGTCCTACATTTTAGTCGACTAAAACTAATTTTAGTCATCTATAATCGAATGGGTGTAGTTCAATTGTAAATTATAATGCATTATTTAAGCATTTCTCTACAATTTCCAAACTCATTATATACTACTGCTGGTCTTGGAGTGAAAAATCTAATATGTTATTATTTATGGTATTAAGATTTGAGCATGCACCAGTGTTCATTTTGGCAGCAAATTTCGATTTAGTTTGAGTTCTAGTCTTTTGACTAAAATGCCATTTTAGTTTTAGTCGTATTTTAGTCTTAAGACTAAAATGGCATTTTAGCTTTAGTCGTGTTTTAGTCATCTGAATTCTTTTAGTTTTAGTCGTATTTTAGTCGACTAAAATTGTGTTAATTTAGTCGACGAAAACGTTTTAGTCGGTTTTAGTCGACGAAATTAACACTGCCGCCAAGAATAGGTTGATATTCAAATGTTCATTTGTTGCATAAAGAATCAAAAACGGTGCATCCCCCGCTTTAGAGAAATATGCTATCAAAAGCCAAAAATGGATTGCCAAAGAAAGGAGCCCGGTCACTGCCGATATATCCAACAGCCTCTCCACGTGGTGTGCACGCTAGATCATGTACTCATTTGTGGGCTGGTGTACATCATATTCCATGGTAGACCTGTGCAGTCTATTCCTAGACAAAGGCTGTACAAAGTCTGCATAGGCCAGGAATAAGGTGGGATCCAAGAAAGATTGGATCTTCAGCAGACAGAGTATACAGCAAGTTTGGACACTTGTTTTGTGGCAAGATATCCATGGTTCTCCATTATGGGAGAACCAGTACCAAGGTGGCAGTTTAGTTATTAGACCCTCACAGTTTTTTTTTTCTTATAGAGTAGGTGCAGGTACTCTCTCCAGCCTGACCTACCTCTGAGCACCATCCCTTGTCTCCACCCCCCCTCTACCTCCTAGTACCACTCCTTTTATAGAATACAGAGCCAAGTATCATTTTGTGGCGTTAAGTAATCTGTACGTAATTGGTTAATGATAATAATAATAGACCTCCCTGGTAACAACAGATCCCTCAGTAACCATAAATCCTTCTCAGCAGCAATAGACCCTCCCCCCCAGGAACATAACATCCCCCCAGGAACAAAATACACCTCCAGCTAAAATAGATCTCCACCAGTAACAATAGTTCTGCCTCAGCAACAAAAGACCCCTGCTGGCAACAATACCAGCCAGCATCAATAGACCCTTCCCCCTCAACATAGGAACCCCAGAGCAAAAGATCCCCCACCAGCAACAATATTCCCCTGCAACAGTAGATCCCTCCAGCAACAACTGCAACCCCCTGCAACACTACAACCCCAAGCTACAATAAATCCCCAGCAGTCAGAATCAATAGACCCTCAAGCACACCCCAGCCCCCTTTGCCAGTACATGCATTCTGTGGTGGAACTGCTTTCCCTCATGGTCCCGCTGAGAAAAAAGCTTTAGCTCTCATTATATGATACTAGGCTGTATACAAGGAATCTGCTAAAGATGCAAATACCGTTGTATTCATTGAATCTCTTTTAAGCTTTCCTAGCATGCTATTTTGGTGCGGTTTGCATTAGGGATTTGTATACAGGTGAATCTCATAAAATTAGAATATTATCAAAAAAGTGGTAGAGTGGGTACCTTACAGCATGTCCTCTGGGAGTGTCCCTCCCTTACAAGCTTTTGGAAAGCAATTTTCCAATGTATGGCATCCATCACTGGAATCTTAACTCCTCCCAAACCAGAGTTAGCATTATTGAATCTAAACCTTGAACTATACCCTTTGACATATAGACAAATGATTGTACATCTTCTTTCGGCTGCCAGAACTTTAATACTACGTAAGTGGAAAACCACCGACACCCCAAATCTTTCTGAGGCAATTATCCTAGTTAATGAGAACTATAAACTAGAAAAAGCTTTATCCTTCAACGCTTTAACCCACCACATATTTCAAAAAGCTTGGTCGGAGTGGCCCTATTTTAACACCTGATACTAGAAGTTTATAATGTAACCTTTTATTTCATTTAGCTCTACTCATTCTGATCCTGGAGATGATGGGGGGTGTCAACGACCCGTGGCTTGGTGACATAGTTCCCCTAGGGGTTCTGAGTCGGGGTGGTTCGACTCCTCTCTTCTCCTCCAATCATCAGAATAAAATATGTTTACCTTTACATGCATGATGTCAAAGCACTCTTGTACGAAGCTTATAACTA